>NC_090437.1:143186383-143489413 GCF_031143425.1 Pleurodeles waltl | reverse complement strand
TCCTATTGCTTAGTGGTTGGTTGTTCATGCTTGAACTTTGAAAGGAAAAACCCCGATATTGGTGTGCCTTCTCTGACCTGAAGCCGTTTTTTATAAAATGGCAAATCCTAATATAGTGAACATAGCAATTAATATGCGACATCCGCTCACGGGACATCTATTGACACATGGACTGACAGTCCAGGGGGGTCCAGTCACTTTTGTGGTGGACGCCCATGCAGCCTATAGAACGGAACTATTTTATTCTTGGGTCGGATTTCCAGCAGTGGATGGGGGAACAAATACTTTTCCCGAATACACAGTTGCGAATGTCCCTGGACAATACAGGGCTTACGCTTATTTAGAAATACCTCTATCTTATCAAGAACACCATAATTGGCTTGATGGCGCCCTCCCACACTCAGTAGCACAAGTTAGGTTAGGTCCACTGAGTAATGATGGTCCTACCTGGCCTTTATTGGCTACATATACACCACATCCTGCGGTTGCTCAATTGGCAGTGGTTGAAGTTTGTCGTATATATACAGAATTAACGGCTACATATAGATGATTAGTTCAGTTTGTCATGCAGACACTAAATACGAATGCAGCGCGTGCTGCTCCAGCGCACCCACAGGCTGTGGTTCCGGGTATTAATCCGGCCACTGTGCAATCAGTTATGGGTGAAGTACCGGCTAAACAAGAGGAGACTCCGTTTTGGCTGGCGCAAAAAATTAATACGCTGGAAGCAGTATTTCCCCATACGGGACCTCAGGATAAACATAGAATTTTGACGATGTGTTTGCCGTACGGGATGGTTCCTCCGGTGGACCTTTGTAATACCTGGGGCACGGTGTTTGCCGCGCTCTACACTACGGCACACGGTACACCGACATTAGCTAATTTACCGGACGTACTTAAACAGATTCAGGATGAATATGGAATCAACAAAATGGGAAGAACAATTAAGGGGAAAAGAAAGCGCTCCCAACTTTTCAGGATGAATATGGGGCTGCCCCTGCCTTGGATTTGAGCATGCAGTTGCTGGGCAATTTTGCCACAGTTTCTTCTATTATTTTGAGTAATCTCAAAGGAGAGGCAGTATCACTAGCAGTGCGAATGCGTCTTCGGGATGTTCCGCTGCTTAATCAGGAGCGGGAGCTTCTGAGAATAATAGCGGAAACAGATTCTAGTATTGGTCGTGATAGCCTAGGGGCTAGACCACAAAAACCCCAGTTACAGGGTAAAAATAATAAAGACAATGCTAAACAGCAACAACCTGAGGGTTCGAAAAAGCGCTGGGAAAAGAAACAGCAAACACCTAAGAAAGATGGTGGGCAGTCTCCGCAACCGGAGACCCCGCAGAATAAGTATAATCTCAGGAATATGGATACTTTGAAGACGCCTGATAGATATCAATATACTGATACACACCAATCTCGTTCCTTTCAGGACTCCTCGGAAAAGATAAGTGAGAGAGGTTGGCGGTCAGAGCGGAGGACGGAGTACGTGAAACCGAGACAGGATTCACAACGCTCAGCGGAGGTTTCTATGAAACAAGAAGAGAAACCGCTGCAACAAAAACAGCAGTTTAAGAAGAAGAAAGTGGCAGCTGTCTCAGTCAGACATGCCGCTCAAGAAGAGAGTTCTCTTGACGAACAAGACATGGGCGTTAGCACTGTTAGACAGCGCGGCAGAGGTCACAATAGTTCGCCGGAGTCTTCTAGAGCATCTGGAGGTGAAAGCAACTGATGACTTCAATAATCCCTTGTTTCCGGTAGCTAAACCAGACCATTCATATAGGATAGTGGTGGATTACCGACATTTGAATAGTCATACACGCACATATGCAATACAGAATTCGCACAGCGCAGCGCTTATGAATAATATAGTGCGTAAAAAATACAAGACAACATTAGATATCTCGAATGGATTTTTCTGCCAGAATATAGCGCCCGAGAGTCGGGACTATACCTGTTTCAGTGCGTTTGGCTCTCAGAATTTTTTTTGTCGTTTGCCTCAGGGGTATAAGAATAGCCCAGGACTGTTTTCGGCTCGTGTAACTGAAATGCTGCATGAGTTCGACCCTGAAGCATTATCTTATGTTGATGACATATATCTGACAGATGATGAGATTCTGCAACATCTAAGGCGTGTATCGCGCATTGTTGTGGGGTTTGCTGATATTGGCTATAAGTTTAATTTTAAGAAATCAAAGATTGCCTTCCTCAGCGTCATTTTCCTGGGATATGAGTTGTCGAGTGAGGGCAAGAGCCTAGCGCCACATTTTTTGGAGAAATGTCCTTTATTGCAGCCTCCTAATACCGTTCGGAAGCTCCAGTCATTATTGGGGTTTCTGAATTTTGGCAGAACTTACATTCCTGATTATGCGACGCGTATAAAACCCTTATACGAGTTGATTCGCCCGAATATTTCGAGTAGACTTTGGACGATTGAACACACACACATACTGCGAGAGTTACAGAGTGATCTCTTAGCAGTTAAACACTTACACACACGGGACAATAAGACACATTTAGTCATCAGGGTGATACCTGGGGCTGTTGGGTTTACTTATGTCACCTTTAATGAAGGGGAGACAGTCACGATTGCATACAAGTCTCACTTGTATTCTGCTGCAGAGCAACGTTTTGCACAAACTGAGAAAATTCTCACTGCAGTGCAGATGGCTGTTATTAAAGAAAGACCGCTGGCACAGGGTCAACGCATTGTTGTCGTTTCCCCGATTCCAGCCTTAGAGGCTGTTACAAAAGCGAGTGTTCCTAATTCGAAAGTTTTACACCCTCGATGGATACAATGGGCTACGTCTTTGACAGCCACTGATGTAGATTATGTATTTGACCCTAAGCTGCAGACTCAAGAATTTCTTCAATACGAAATAGAATACCCTGTTCCTGCTGGTACGTTGCCTATTGACCAATATCAAGTGGTCATGTATACCGATGGCTCTGCGCAACCAGCGGTTGGGACTAAACAACAGTATTCTGCTGCATGTGCGGTGGTGAGCGGCACTATGGAGGGGGAAGTGTACTGCCCCGACATACTTATACTAAAACCTTGGGAGATTGCACGGCACAGCTGGCTGAGCTCAAAGCTCTATTGTTATCGTTGGAGCACGCAGATCCGGCACTTTTAACCTTGCTGGTCTGTGACTCCTACTACTGTGTGCAGTCTTTCAACAAATATTTACACTATTGGAAAATGAATGGGTTCAGAGATTCTAAAGGCAACACCATTAAACATAAAATGTTGTGGGGTAAGGTTGCGGATCTGAAGGAAACGCTTCCTAAAGTCCATGTTGTGCATACACTTGGACACCAGCGCGTTGGAATACACGTTGCTGGGAATACTTTGGCTGATGAAGCCGCGAAATCGGCAGTGGCTGTCGCCACTGTGGCCGCAGTGACTCATTCGAGTTTCAAACCAGGCACAGAAATTTCGGCTGCCATAAAGGCTACGGCTGCTGGCACGCCCTTTCCTAAAGGATTTCCTTCTAAATATAGTTACTGCTTGCATGGTGCGCTGAATGCTACTGTTACAATTCCAGGCATTGGTGTACGTGAAATTCCCAATAAAATTGAGAGACCTCGATTAATTTCTGCAGCACATGAGGGGGTGGCTTCTGCACATGCTGGTGTGGCTGCCACGATTTCGCTTTTACAGGCTCGTTACTGGTGGCCTGGTCTCTATAAAGAGACGAAGCAATATGTCCTTTGTTGTGACGTTTGTCAACAAATTAAAGCGTCGTCGGCTAGACGCCCGCAGCAGACGCCCCTTCTGATTTCAAATAAACCTTTACAGTGTGTGTACTTGGATCATTGTGGTCCGCTGACACCAGATAGTGCATACAAATATATATTGGTTGCTGTAGATTCGTGCTCCAGATTTGTATGGGTATGACCACAACGCTCGGCTGATGCTCGCACTGTTATTAAAGATTTGCGCATCTTTGTCGATATATTTGCAGTTGCGGCTTTTTATTCGGACCAGGGCCCTGCTTTTGCCTCTAAGGCATTCAGGGACACCATGGCTTCGTTGGGGGTCCAACTCCAATTCTCGTCTCCATTTCATCCCGAGGGAAATTCTGTCGTGGAGCGTTTAAATCGTGATTTAAAGCAGTGCTTAACGGCCAGAGTTATAGTTACGGGTCGTGGTTGGCTAGCCCACCTATATGGAGTACAGAGAGCACTTAACAACTTGCCTAGAAGGTCACTGGGGGGTCGTACTTCATATGAGTGCCTGTTTGGAACACGAATGTATGTTCCTGATCTAGATGGTCCTGGTGTGGAGGCGGCAGATACGCCCTTTGACATAAATGATCGTGTCACTGTTTTGCAGGATTTACAACAATTCCGTGAAGATAACTCTTCTGCCAGTGCTGCCTCCTCAGGAATTAAGGATGAGCCAGTAACACCTACTGGTTGGATACCCAGGATTGGGGATCTGGTGCGTGAAAAGGTCGCAGTTAAAAAAGAATTTGGTCCTTCTTATCGAGAACCTGACCCTGTGTTGGGGGTGAGCGGCACGAGAACTGTGATTTTACCGCCGCTGCGAGGGGCCATAGGAAATCGCTTTGTTTCAATTGATAATGTCAAGTTACAACATGTGGCCGATTCTGCACAGCAGACCAAGAGGGACACCCAGTAGTTCCAGAATCCCTCTCGCTACTGGGGAAGAAGTCCCGCTGCAGGTGATTTACACCGACACTGTTTCCTCTCCGAGCTTGGGGAGGGTGGATGATGATCTTACGATTGTTCCACCAACGGCGATTAATATGGAATCTTGTGATCAAATTGCTGTACGTTCTACTGACGTTTCTGAACATGTGGTTTATAGCGTGCCACGGCGAGAGCCTCCATCTGCTTCTTTGTTCACAGTTGCACTTTTTGCTAGAACTGCTTCTGGCTGCTTCAACGACGCTGATAATGATGTGTCCGGCTCCTCGTCCTCGATGTCTTCTGTCCACGGTCCACAACGGCTGCTGGGTTGGCTTAAACGCACATATTTTGTTTTTCCTTGGAACTATTTTTGGCTGTTTTTGGCCGTGATGACTATTTTATTATGGTTGGGATTTGTGGTTACTTTTTTTCTGATAATACATGGTCATTTTCTTCCTGATCGATCTGACATTGAGCACGTGGAGACTGTGTTAAAACCGCATTTTTCGTCTCATATGGTTCGAAGAGACTTGTCCACAGTAAACATTTCTGCTATACCAGTTCCGGATGGAATTGTGTGGGATAAAGTAATGTTTGATATATATGGTCCCACTGAATTGATTCAAATACCGTCTGTCCTCAAATTGTCAATGAATGATATTGTTATACCTGGCATTGTTTCTGATGATTGGGATGTGAAGACGGTAGATTCTATGCTAACGGGTTTGCAATATTATACTGTCTATGACGATGAAGATGCTTACCAGTTTAGAGATAATCATGGTGACATGTTTTGTTACAACTATTATGGACACCACTTTATTCATAAAGCTAGTAGCCCTAAGCCCATGTTTAATTATGTGCAATGGGAACATTGCTCGACTCCTCCACAAGGGAGTTCGAAAACGTATTACGATAAATTTGCATATTTTTCTGGGCATGATCAACGAAATGCTAAGTCCTACTATTTTAAAGTTGCACCGTATTCTAATAAGCAAATGTTATTGACCGATACTAAATTACTGTATTCCAATTTGTTTGTATCTAAACTTTCGGTCGAGGGATATGAATACTGGTTTAAAACTGTTGACTTGAAAAGTGTTTGGGGTTCGAAAAATTGGCACATGCAAGGCAGGGACACGCTATTTAGAGCATGCATTATCCCTGTGCAGATGATTTTCCTCAATGACACAGTACAACAGACTAGCTGTTTGGGCTTAGCGACAATTAGGGAGTTGACTTTGCCTAGTATACCTGTCTCTTCTAAATTAAAAAATTGGCAGCACTATGTGAATGCTACTTTTAGTGTCTTTACACATTGGGTCCAGAATGGTACGCTTAACACTCCATCGTTACATCCAGGCGGGTGGTTATTATGGCCTATGGACACTAATATGTGTCATCAACGTTTTGTCACCTCTTCAGGGGGGTTCAGGACTAGTAGGGCAGACCCTCGTTACGTTTCACCAGAACATGCTGATATTATAACTACATACAGTGTGGGGAAGCTTTGTCAGCAATGGTTGAAGTCATCCACGCTGGATGGAGTTAAGTCACATCTCACGTTACTGTCTAATGATACTGATTTACAAGATTTTTTGTCAGGTCCCAAAGTACCACGAAAGAAAAGGTTCTTATATGAGGTTTATAATGAGATTTGGAAGCTTTCACAACAGGAGGCTGCAGCCCGGTTGAGGCAGATTGATCAAGAAAATCTGATGCAGACTTTGTCTGTTGTTGATAATGGCATGCATACCCTTTCTGACCGTGTTTACACGATTGACAGCATTGTTTCCTCTGCCATTGACATTATTAAATCGGACATGTCTTCATTATATCATGGGCAGAGTCAGACGCGGTCCATCATGCAGCTGGGTTGGACTCTTCAGACCTTGAAGGCGGGTCGCGTTCCATGGCAGCACGTTCGTACCAGAGAGATCTTTATGTCTTTTAATTTGACTCGTCAACAACAACTGATGGCTAAAAAGGAAGCGACATATGTTATGTTAAATATTGAGAAATTAGAGAAACTGCCTTTCACGGTAGCTGAGATTCCGTCAGCTGAATGGTTGATTCATGGGGTTATTAATTTGCCTATCTCTACTTTGCAATTTACTTCGTGTTTGAAGCACATTCCGGTGGGAAGATATGAACTATTGGGAGACAGTTACATACACGAGGTGTGGGACCTTCCCTTTCAGTACAGATGTGTTAATGGTTTGAAGGAGGTTTTTCTTAGCGGCAGTGAATGCGAAGCTTCTGTCAGCCATTCAATGGTTTGTAAACAGCTGTCCTTGCACGGGGCGTGTAACGCTTCGATTGCTAACTTAGCTTGTTATCTGAAGGGAGTTCCAGTCCCGGTTATTAAAAACACTTTCCAGGTGCTTTCTAACGGCAGTTACATTGTTCTTAACAGCGAACTCTGCTGTGGCATGTGTGCCGGAATAGTTTACATCGTCGTTGTCAACAAGGCCGTTACGTGCTGCGGGAATGTGTTGTTTCCCCCCACTCAAATTAGGGAGGTAGCGGACATCTGGCCTCATATTGCTACTTCCAAGGTTGATTTCGACAAATTGAGTCGGCTAAAAGCTTTATTGTTTCAAAAGCATGTGGCCCTTACATCTGCTAGCAAGACCTACGCACTTCAGGTGGCAAGGTCATCGGCGGAGATACAGTCCCTTTTGAATACTAACTTTCCGAATCACTTCGGTGAACTTGTGGGACGTATATTTAATGCATCCAGCACTGCTGGTATTGCACATTTTTTCAAAGTCGTTGGTGTTGGTTTCGCTCACACCTTCTCTTCCATATTCGGTTTGATACCTTCGGCTATACATTCTATTTTCGGAAGCATTTTTGGGGGTTTCCCGATTACTTTGGCTTTATTGGCTGGAGTCTTGCTGTTGTTGCTATTTTTTCGCAATGGCTGTCCCGTCACAACGAGATCCTGTATTGCTGCTCCCGTCAGCGCAGCTGTGTCGTGAACGCATGATGCAGCATTTTGGAGCGACACTCCTGGGACATTTGGAGTGTGACTGGTCTCTGTCATTCAGACCGGTTTTGGATTGTGTGCAACCCGTGTTTCGGTGCCTTTGGTGCTCGTTTGAACATGCACTGGCTCTCTGTCTCTCATTGCAGCGCCCTCCAATGGTCGATACTGATCTGTTGATGTTCCCGATTAGGGCTCATTCCCAGACTTGTGCACTACGGATGCGCTTGCTTCGTGAGGCAGTTTTTGAGATTCCCTTCCTGGAGGAATATGGTATTGTCTCTTTCATAGGCCCTGCACGGGGTGCCGCCCTGAATGGTTTTGGGGCTTTGGATCACACCTGCTCCATGGTGCTTTGTGGCGTGGATCTTCCGATATTGACATATATCGAAGTGGAGGAACTCCTGCGTTCTATTGCTTCTATCTGACGATTGGATTTTTACGAAATTGACACTATATTGAATTTGGCTTTATGGTCACATGTTACCTAAATTTATGACTTTGTTGTCTTCTCACTTTGTCGAAATAATTGTTTTAGGTATTGTTTATATTTGAGGCATCCTTTTATGTTATTGGAACCACTTGCTACCGAGAAGGGGAGGGTGTAGTATGGTTAGTTTTACGTATTCATTGCGCTTTAGCTTCAGGCTTTAGGCCTTTGTGCACTTTGCCCTGAATATATTTTATTCATTTGCTGACAGCTTAGAGCCTCTGTGCACTTTGCTCTACATGCTTTTTATTAGGCTTCGTACTGTTATTTTTCAAATAGCCAGTTCTACGGTGTTGTTTTTTATTCATATCACACTGTTTTGCCTACTTCAGCACTGGAGTTCTCCATAACATATTTACTCTGTGCTTCAGTCAAGGATACAGTCTGGTACATTGCCGATAGACGTGGTAAGAGTTTAGACTTGGCATTCCTGCGTAGGGACATTTTGTGATCACGATGACATGTTAGTTATAAAATCACTTCCTTGTCCCAATACACGCAAGAGGGAGATTCCGACCAGGGAACCACAACTAGACGCTGACTGCCTCGTTGCAGATGCTGAACCAAGATCACAGGTCTTTGCTCAGGTATGAGGGCTGATGTCTCCACAGTGATTCTAATAGGCAAGCTAGAAGCTTAACATGCTGTGCTCTAAATAGAACAAGCAGAGGGAGAGTAGAAACTGTTAGACAATATGATAGCTTTGTTCTTATGTTTTACTCTCCTGGTGACTATTTCAATCCTACTGTGTTGTATCGTTCTGGTTATTGCGGCTCACGCCTTAATATCTAAAATACAGTCGTTTTATTAAAATATTATATAAAACTTATACTGTCTTTGTCATTTGTATATGAGATCATATTGGAAATAAGAGAGTTGGTTTGGATCTGAGTAACCACGACTTCCCTGAGAAGTTCCAAAGATGTCATGCGCTCGGCTGCCAAATCATTCCTTCCACATGGGAGAAATGAGGCACTGCTAGTTAGCCGGAGCAAAAACCGGATTTAGGGTGACAGAGTTCTTTACACGTGGGTCAGACTCAGTCCCCCACACCGTTATAGATCCTGCTACCTAGAAATCCAGTAGTCTCATTTAGAATAATGAGAGCCCACGCGACATGGCGCCGCCAACGTTTGGTCTGGCTCTAATGTTTGGGTCCGACTGACTCTCTTGGTCTCATATGTATTTTGACTCCTCGGTTCCGTATACAGAGACGTCCGTGGGGCTGAGGGTTTCCGCCGCCACGGGATAGGTGCTTCCTATTGCTTAGTGGTTGGTTGTTCAAGCTTGAACTTTGAAAGGAAAAACCCCGATATTGGTGTGCCTTCTCTGACCTGAAGCCGTTTTTTATAAAATGGCGAATCCTAATATAGTGAACATAGCAATTAATATGCGACATCCGCTCACGGGACATCTATTGACACATGGACTGACAGTCCAGGGGGGTCCAGTCACTTTTGTGGTGGACGCCCATGCAGCCTATAGAACGGAACTATTTTATTCTTGGGTCGGATTTCCAGCAGTGGATGGGGGAACAAATACTTTTCACGAATACACAGTTGCGAATGTCCCTGGACAATACAGGGCTTACGCTTATTTAGAAATACCTCTATCTTATCAAGAACACCATAATTGGCTTGATGGTGCCCTCCCACACTCAGTAGCACAAGTTAGGTTAGGTCCACTGAGTAATGATGGTCCTACCTGGCCTTTATTGGCTACATATACACCACATCCTGCGGTTGCTCAATTGGCAGTGGTTGAAGTTCGTCGTTTATATACAGAATTAACGGCTACATATAGATGATTAGTTCAGTTTGTCATGCAGACACTAAATACGAATGCAGCGCGTGCTGCTCCAGTGCACCCACAGGATGTGGTTCCGGGTATTAATCCGGCCACTGTGCACTCAGTTATGGGTAAAGTACCGGCTAAACGAGAGGAGACTCCGTTTTGGCTGGCGCAAAAAATTAATTTGCTGGAAGCAGTATTTCCCCATACGGGACCTCAGGATAAACATAGAATTTTGACGATGTGTTTGCCGTACGGGATGGTTCCTCCGGTGGACCTTTGTAATACCTGGGGCACGGTGTTTGCCGCGCTCTACACTACGGCACACGGTACACCGACATTAGCTAATTTACCAGACGTACTTAAACAGATTCAGGATGAATATGGGGCTGCCCCTGCCTTGGATTTGGGCATGCAGTTGCTGGGCAATTTTGCCACAGTTTCCTCTATTATTTTGAGTAATCTCAAAGGAGAGGCAGTAGCACTAGCAGTGCGAATGCGTCTTCGGGATGTTCCGCTGCTTAATCAGGAGCAGGAGCTTCTGAGAATAATAGCGGAAACATATTCTAGTATTGGTCGTGATAGCCTAGGGGCTAGACCACAAAAACCCCAGTTACAGGGTAAAAATAATAAAGACAATGCTAAACAGCAACAACCTGAGGGTTCGAAAAAGCGCTGGGAAAAGAAACAGCAAACACCTAAGAAAGATGGTGGGCAGTCTCCGCAACCGGAGACCCCGCAGAATAAGTATAATCTCAGGAATATGGATACTTTGAAGACGCCTGATAGATATCAATATACTGATACACACCAATCTCGTTCCTTTCAGGACTCCTCTGAAAAGAGAAGTGAGAGAGGTGGGCGGTCAGAGCGGAGGACGGAGTACGTGAAACCGAGACAGGATTCACAACGCTCAGCGGAGGTTTCTATGAAACAAGAAGAGAAACCGCTGCAACAAAAACAGCAGTTTAAGAAGAAGAAAGTGGCAGCTGTCTCAGTCAGACATGCCGCTCAAGAAGAGAGTTCTCTTGACGAACAAGACATGGGCGTTAGCACTGTTAGACAGCGCAGCAGAGGTCACAATAGTTCGCCGGAGTCTTCTAGAGCATCTGGAGGTGAAAGCAACTGATGACTTCAATAATCCCTTGTTTCCGGTAGCTAAACCAGACCATTCATATAGGATAGTGGTGGATTACCGACATTTGAATAGTCATACACGCACATATGCAATACAGAATTCGCACAGCGCATCGCTTATGAATAATATAGTGCGTAAAAAATACAAGACAACATTAGATATCTCGAATGGATTTTTCTGCCAGAATATAGCGCCCGAGAGTCGGGACTATACCTGTTTCAGTGCGTTTGGCTCTCAGAATTTTTTTTGTCGTTTGCCTCAGGGGTATAAGAATAGCCCAGGACTGTTTTCGGCTCGTGTAACTGAAATGCTGCATGAGTTCGACCCTGAAGCATTATCTTATGTTGATGACATATATCTGACAGATGATGAGATTCTGCAACATCTAAGGCGTGTATCGCGCATTGTTGTGGGGTTTGCTGATATTGGCTATAAGTTTAATTTTAAGAAATCAAAGATTGCCTTCCTCAGCGTCATTTTCCTGGGATATGAGTTGTCGAGTGAGGGCAAGAGCCTAGCGCCACATTTTTTGGAGAAATGTCCTTTATTGCAGCCTCCTAATACCGTTCGGAAGCTCCAGTCATTATTGGGGTTTCTGAATTTTGGCAGAACTTACATTCCTGATTATGCGACGCGTATAAAACCCTTATACGAGTTGATTCGCCCGAATTTTTCGAGTAGACTTTGGACGATTGAACACACACACATACTGCGAGAGTTACAGAGTGATCTCTTAGCAGTTAAACACTTACACACACGGGACAATAAGACACATTTAGTCATCAGGGTGATACCTGGGGCTGTTGGGTTTACTTATGTCACCTTTAATGAAGGGGAGACAGTCACGATTGCATACAAGTCTCACTTGTATTCTGCTGCAGAGCAACGTTTTGCACAAACTGAGAAAATTCTCACTGCAGTGCAGATGGCTGTTATTAAAGAAAGACCGCTGGCACAGGGTCAACGCATTGTTGTCGTTTCCCCGATTCCAGCCTTAGAGGCTGTTACAAAAGCGAGTGTTCCTAATTCGAAAGCTTTACACCCGCGATGGATACAATGGGCTACGTCTTTGACAGCCACTGATGTAGATTATGTATTGGACCCTAAGCTGCAGACTCAAGAATTTCTTCAATATGAAATAGAATACCCTGTTCCTGCTGGTACGTTGCCTATTGACCAATATCAAGTGGTCATGTATACCGATGGCTCTGCGCAACCAGCGGTTGGGACTAAACAACAGTATTCTGCTGCATGTGCGGTGGTGAGCGGCACTATGGAGGGGGAAGTGTACTGCCCCGACATACTTATACTAAAACCTTGGGAGATTGCACGGCACAGCTGGCTGAGCTCAAAGCTCTATTGTTATCGTTGGAGCACGCGGATCCGGCACTTTTAACCTTGCTGGTCTGTGACTCCTACTACTGTGTGCAGTCTTTCAACGAATATTTACACTATTGGAAAATGAATGGGTTCAGAGATTCTAAAGGCAACACCATTAAACATAAAATGTTGTGGGGTAAGGTTGCGGATCTGAAGGAAACGCTTCCTAAAGTCCATGTTGTGCATACACTTGGACACCAGCGCATTGGAATACACGTTGCTGGGAATACTTTGGCTGATGAAGCCGCGAAATCGGAAGTGGCTGTCGCCACTGTGGCCGCAGTGACTCGTTCGAGTTTCAAACCAGACACAGAAATTTCGGCTGCCATAAAGGCTACGGCTGCTGGCACGCCCTTTCCTAAAGGATTTCCTTCTAAATATAGTTACTGCTTGCATGGTGCGCTGAATGCTACTGTTACAATTCCAGGCATTGGTGTACGTGAAATTCCCAATAAAATTGAGAGACCTCGATTAATTTCTGCAGCATATGAGGGGGTGGCTTCTGCACATGCTGGTGTGGCTGCCACGATTTCGCTTTTACAGGCTCGTTACTGGTGGCCTGGTCTCTATAAAGAGACGAAGCAATATGTCCTTTGTTGTGACGTTTGTCAACAAATTAAAGCGTCGTCGGCTAGACGCCCGCAGCAGACGCCCCTTCTGATTTCAAATAAACCTTTACAGTGTGTGTACTTGGATCATTGTGGTCCGCTGACACCAGATAGTGCATACAAATATATATTGGTTGCTGTAGATTCGTGCTGCAGATTTGTATGGGTATGACCACAACGCTCGGCTGACGCTCGCACTGTTATTAAAGATTTGCGCATCTTTGTCGATATATTTGCAGTTGCGGCTTTTCATTCGGACCAGGGCCCTGCTTTTGCCTCTAAGGCATTCAGGGACACCATGGCTTCGTTGGGGGTCCAACTCCAATTCTCGTCTCCATTTCATCCCGAGGGAAATTCTGTCGTGGAGCGTTTAAATCGTGATTTAAAGCAGTCCTTAACGGCTAGAGTTATAGGTACGGGTCGTGGTTGGCTAGCCCACCTATATGGAGTACAGAGAGCACTTAATTTAATAACTTGCCTAGAAGGTCACTGGGGGGTCGTACTTCATATGAGTGCCTGTTTGGAACACGAATGTATGTTCCTGATCTAGATGGTCCTGGTGTGGAGGCGGCAGATACGCCCTTTGACATAAATGATCGTGCCACTGTTTTGCAGGATTTACAACAATTCCGTGAAGATAACTCTTCTGCCAGTGCTGCCTCCTCAGGAATTAAGGATGAGCCAGTAACACCTACTGGTTGGATACCCAGGATTGGGGATCTGGTGCGTGAAAAGGTCGCAGTTAAAAAAGAATTTGGTCCTTCTTATCGAGAACCTGTCCCTGTGTTGGGGGTGAGCGGCACGAGAACTGTGATTTTACCTCCGCTGCGAGTGGCCAAAGGAAATCGCTTTGTTTCAATTGATAATGTCAAGTTACAACATGTGGCCGATTCTGCACAGCAGACCAAGAGGGATACCCAGTAGTTCCGGAATCCCTCTCGCTACTGGGGAAGAAGTCCCGCTGCAGGTGATTTACACCGACACTGTTTCCTCTCCGAGCTTGGGGAGGGTGGATGATGATCTTGCGATTGTTCCACCGACGGCGATTAATATGGAATCTTGTGATCAAATTGCTGTACGTTCTACTGACGTTTCTGAACATGTGGTTTATAGCGTGCCACGGCAAGAGCCTCCATCTGCTTCTTTTTTCACAGTTGCACCTTTTGCTAGAACTGCTTCTGGCTGCTTCAACGACGCTGATAATGATGTGTCCGGCTCCTCGTCCTCGAAGTCTTCTGTCCACGGTCCACGACGGCTGCTGGGTTGGCTTAAACACACATATTTTGTTTTTCCTTGGAACTATTTTTGGCTGTTTTTGGCCGTGATGACTATTTTATTATGGTTGGGATTTGTGGTTACTTTTTTTCTGATAATACATGGTCATTTTCTTCCTGATCGATCTGACATTGAGCACGTGGAGACTGTGTTAAAACCGCATTTTTCGTCTCATATGGTTCGAATAGACTTGTCCACAGTAAACATTTCTGCTATACCAGTTCCGGATGGAATTGTGTGGGATAAAGTAATGTTTGATATATATGGTCCCACTGAATTGATTCAAATACCGTCTGTCCTCAAATTGTCAATGAATGATATTGTTATACCTGGCATTGTTTCTGATGATTGGGATGTGAAGACGGTAGATTCTATGCTAACGGGTTTGCAATATTATACTGTCTATGACGATGAAGATGCTTACCAGTTTAGAGATAATCATGGTGACATGTTTTGTTACAA
This sequence comes from Pleurodeles waltl, assembly GCF_031143425.1. NCBI lineage: Eukaryota > Metazoa > Chordata > Amphibia > Caudata > Salamandridae > Pleurodeles > Pleurodeles waltl. The sequence continues at coordinate 143,474,622 of NC_090437.1, read as the reverse complement.
CTATTATGGACACCACTTTATTCATAAAGCTAGTAGCCCTAAGCCCATGTTTAATTATGTGCAATGGGAACATTGCTCGACTCCTCCACAAGGGAGTTCGAAAACGTATTATGATAAATTTGCATATTTTTCTGGGCATGATCAACGAAATGCTAAGTCCTACTATTTTAAAGTTGCACCGTATTCTAATAAGCAAATGTTATTGACCGATACTAAATAACTGTATTCCAATTTGTTTGTATCTAAACTTTCGGTCGAGGGATATGAATACTGGTTTAAAACTGTTGACTTGAAAAGTGTTTGGGGTTCGAAAAATTGGCACTTGCAAGGCAGGGACACGCTATTTAGAGCATGCATTATCCCTGTGCAGATGATTTTCCTCAATGACACAGTACAACAGACTAGCTGTTTGGGCTTAGCGACAATTAGGGAGTTGACTTTGCCTAGTATACCTGTCCCTTCTAAATTAAAAAATTGGCAGCACTATGTGAATGCTACTTTTAGTGACTTTACACATTGGGTCCAGAATGGTACGCTTAACACTTCATCGTTACATCCAGGCGGGTGGTTATTATGGCCTATGGACACTAATATGTGTCATCAACGTTTTGTCACCTCTTCAGGGGGGTTCAGGACTAGTAGGGCAGACCCTCGTTACGTTTCACCAGAACATGCTGATATTATAACTACATACAGTGTGGGGAAGCTTTGTCAGCAATGGTTGAAGTCATCCACGCTGGATGCAGTTAAGTCACATCTCACGTTACTGTCTAATGATACTGATTGACAAGATTTTTTGTCAGGTCCCAAAGTACCACGAAAGAAAAGGTTCTTATACGAGGTTTATAATGAGATTTGGAAGCTTTCACAACAGGAGGCTGCAGCCCGGTTGAGGCAGATTGATTAAGAAAATCTGATGCAGACTTTGTCTGTTGTTGATAATGGCATGCATACCCTTTCTGACCGTGTTTACACGATTGACAGCATTGTTTCCTCTGCCATTGACATTATTAAATCGGACATGTCTTCTTTATATCATGGGCAGAGTCAGACGCGGTCCATCATGCAGCTGGGTTGGACTCTTCAGACCTTGAAGGCGGGTCGCGTTCCATGGCAGCACGTTCGTGCCAGAGAGATCTTTATCTCTTTTAATTTGACTCGTCAACAACAACTGATGGCTAAAAAGGAAGCAACATATGTTATGTTAAATATTGAGAAATTAGAGAAACTGCCTTTCACGGTAGCTGAGATTCCGTCAGCTGAATGGTTGGTTCATGGGGTTATTAATTTGCCTATCTCTACATTGCAATTTACTTCGTGTTTGAAGCACATTCCGGTGGGAAGATATGAACTATTGGGAGACAGTTACATACACGAGGTGTGGGACTTTCCCTTTCAGTACAGATGTGTTAATGGTTTGAAGGAGGTTTTTCTTAGCGGCAGCGAATGCGAAGCTTCTGTCAGCCATTCAATGGTTTGTAAACAGCTGTCCTTGCACGGGCGTGTAACGCTTCGATTGCTAACTTAGCTTGTTATCTGAAGGGAGTTCCAGTCCCGGTTATTAAAAACACTTTCCAGGTGCTTTCTAACGGCAGTTACATTGTTCTTAACAGCGAACGCTGCTGTGGCATGCGTGCCGGAATAGTTTACATCGTCGTTGTCAACAAGGCCGTTACGTGCTGCGGGAATGTGTTATTTCCCCCCACTCAAATTAGGGAGGTAGCGGACATCTGGCCTCATATTGCTACTTCCAAGATTGATTTCGACAAATTGAGTCGGCTAAAAGCTGTATTGTTTCAAAAGCATGTGGCCCTTACATCTGCTAGCGAGACCTACGCACTTCAGGTGGCAAGGTCATCGGCGGAGATACAGTCCCTTTTGAATACTAACTTTCCGAATCACTTCGGTGAACTTGTGGGACGTATATTTAATGCATCCAGCACTGCTGGTATTGCAAATTTTTTCAAAGTCGTTGGTGTTGGTTTCGCTCACACCTTCTCTTCCATATTCGGTTTGATACCTTCGGCTATACATTCTATTTTCGGAAGCATTTTTGGGGGTTTCCCGATTACTTTGGCTTTATTGGCTGGAGTCTTGCTGTTGTTGCTATTTTTTCGCAATGGCTGTCCCGTCACAACGAGATCCTGTATTGCTGCTCCCGTCAGCGCAGCTGTGTCGTGAACGCATGATGCAGCATTTTGGAGCGACACTCCTGGGACATTTGGAGTGTGACTGGTCTCTGTCATTCAGACCGGTTTTGGATTGTGTGCAACCCGTGTTTCAGTGCCTTTGGTGCTCGTTTGAACATGCACTGGCTCTCTGTCTCTCATTGCAGCGCCCTCCAATGGTCGATACTGATCTGTTGATGTTCCCGATTAGGGCTCATTCCCAGACTTGTGCACTACGGATGCGCTTGCTTCGTGAGGCAGTTTTTGAGATTCCCTTCCTGGAGGAAGATGGTATTGTCTCTTTCATAGGCCCTGCATGGGGTGCCGCCCTGAATGGTTTTGGGGCTTTGGATCACACCTGCTCCATGGTGCTTTGTGGCGTGGATCTTCCGATATTGACATATATCGAAGTGGAGGAACTCCTGCGTTCTATTGCTTCTATCTGACGATTGGATTTTTACAAAATTGACACTATATTGAATTTGGCTTTATGGTCACATGTTACCTAAATTTATGACTTTGTTGACTTCTCACTTTGTCGAAATAATTGTTTTAGGTATTGTTTATATTTGGGGCATCCTTTTATGTTATTGGAACCACTTGCTACCGACAAGGGGAGGGTGTAGTGTGGTTAGTTTTACGTATTCATTGCGCTTTAGCTTCAGGCTTTAGGCCTTTGTGCACTTTGCCCTGAATATATTTTATTCATTTGCTGACAGCTTAGAGCCTCTGTGCACTTTGCTCTACATGCTTTTTATTAGGCTTCGTACTGTTATTTTTCAAATAGCCAGTTCTACGGTGTTGTTTTTTATTCATATCACACTGTTTTGCCTACTTCAGCACTGGAGTTCTCCATAACATATTTACTCTGTGCTTCAGTCAAGGATACAGTCTGGTACATTGCCGATAGACGTGGTAAGAGTTTAGACTTGGCATTCCTGCGTAGGGACATTTTGTGATCACGATGACATGTTAGTTATAAAATCACTTCCTTGTCCCAATACACGCAAGAGGGAGATTCCGACCAGGGAACCACAACTAGACGCTGACTGCCTCGTTGCAGATGCTGAACCAAGATCACAGGTCTTTGCTCAGGTATGAGGGCTGATGTCTCCACAGTGATTCTAATAGGCAAGCTAGAAGCTTAACATGCTGTGCTCTAAATAGAACAAGCAGAGGGAGAGTAGAAACTGTTAGACAATATGATAGCTTTGTTCTTATGTTTTACTCTCCTGGTGACTATTTCAATCCTACTGTGTTGTATCGTTCTGGTTATTGCGGCTCACGCCTTAATATCTAATATACAGTGGTTTTATTAAAATATTATATAAAACTTATACTGTCTTTGTCATTTGTATATGAGCTCATATTGGAAATAAGAGAGTTGGTTTGGATCTGAGTAACCACGACTTCCCTGAGAAGTTCCAAAGATGTCATGCGCTCGGCTGCCAAATCATTCCTTCCACATGGGAGAAATGAGGCACTGCTAGTTAGCCGGAGCAAAAACCGGATTTAGGGTGACAGAGTTCTTTACACGTGGGTCAGACTCAGTCCCCCACACCGTTATAGATCCTGCTACCTAGAAATCCAGTAGTCTCATTTAGAATAATGAGAGCCCACGCGACATGGCGCCGCCAACGTTTGGTCTGGCTCTAATGTTTGGGTCCGACTGACTCTCTTGGTCTCATATGTATTTTGACTCCTCGGTTCCGTATACAGAGACGTCCGTGGGGCTGGGGGTTTCCGCCGCCACGGGATAGGTGCTTCCTATTGCTTAGTGGTTGGTTGTTCAAGCTTGAACTTTGAAAGGAAAAACACCGATATTGGTGTGCCTTCTCTGACCTGAAGCCGTTTTTTATAAAATGGCGAATCGTAATATAGTGAACATAGCAATTAATATGCGACATCCGCTCACGGGACATCTATTGACACATGGACTGACAGTCCAGGGGGGTCCAGTCACTTTTGTGGTGGACGCCCATGCAGCCTATAGAACGGAACTATTTTATTCTTGGGTCGGATTTCCAGCAGTGGATGGGGGAACAAATACTTTTCACGAATACACAGTTGCGAATGTCCCTGGACAATACAGGGCTTACGCTTATTTAGAAATACCTCTATCTTATCAAGAACACCATAATTGGCTTGATGGTGCCCTCCCACACTCAGTAGCACAAGTTAGGTTAGGTCCACTGAGTAATGATGGTCCTACCTGGCCTTTATTGGCTACATATACACCACATCCTGCGGTTGCTCAATTGGCAGTGGTTGAAGTTTGTCGTTTATATACAGAATTAACGTCTACATATAGATGATTAGTTCAGTTTGTCATGCAGACACTAAATACGAATGCAGCGCGTGCTGCTCCAGCGCACCCACAGGCTGTGGTTCCGGGTATTAATCCGGCCACTGTGCACTCAGTTATGGGTAAAGTACCGGCTAAACGAGAGGAGACTCCGTTTTGGCTGGCGCAAAAAATTAATACGCTGGAAGCAGTATTTCCCCATACGGGACCTCAGGATAAACATAGAATTTTGACGATGTGTTTGCCGTACGGGATGGTTCCTCCGGTGGACCTTTGTAATACCTGGGGCACGGTGTTTGCCGCGCTCTACACTACGGCACACGGTACACCGACATTAGCTAATTTACCGGACGTACTTAAACAGATTCAGGATGAATATGGGGCTGCCCCTGCCTTGGATTTGGGCATGCAGTTGCTGGGCAATTTTGCCACAGTTTCTTCTATTATTTTGAGTAATCTCAAAGGAGAGGCAGTAGCACTAGCAGTGCGAATGCGTCTTCGGGATGTTCCGCTGCTTAATCAGGAGCGGGAGCTTCCGAGAATAATAGCGGAAACATATTCTAGTATTGGTCGTGATAGCCTAGGGGCTAGACCACAAAAACCCCAGTTACAGGGTAAAAATAATAAAGTCAATGCTAAACAGCAACAACCTGAGGGTTCGAAAAAGCGCTGGGAAAAGAAACAGCAAACACCTAAGAAAGATGGTGGGCAGTCTCCGCAACCGGAGACCCCGCAGAATAAGTATAATCTCAGGAATAGGGATACTTTGAAGACGCCTGATAGATATCAATATACTGATACACGCCAATCTCGTTCCTTTCAGGACTCCTCGGAAAAGAGAAGTGAGAGAGGTGGGCGGTCAGAGCGGAGGACAGAGTACGTGAAACCGAGACAGGATTCACAACGCTCAGCGGAGGTTTCTATGAAACAAGAAGAGAAACCGCTGCAACAAAAACAGCAGTTTAAGAAGAAGAAAGTGGCAGCTGTCTCAGTCAGACATGCCGCTCAAGAAGAGAGTTCTCTTGACGAACAAGACATGGGCGTTAGCACTGTTAGACAGCGCGGCAGAGGTCACAATAGTTCGCCGGAGTCTTCTAGAGCATCTGGAGGTGAAAGCAACTGATGACTTCATACAAGTCGAGACGGCGGATATGTGTGTCTCTGATCCTGATAGAGCATATGAAGTGACTCTGCGATTGGAAGGGGACATTGACCGTATTATAAACGCAATTTTTTGGGACCATGTGGTAAAATCATATGATGTTCTGTTGGCCGAACAAGATTGGCCACCTGACTTTGTTCGCGACTGTCCAGTTGGGGAGGAGGTTATTACACCTTCCTTCTCACCACTTGTTCCGAGAGAACTCGCGGAGTCCTATAGTAAATCATGGGCTCTATCACAGGCTCCCGCCTTGTATAGAAATAACGTGGGGTGGGACAGACAATCACCTTATCATGTAATTCCGATAAAGGGCGAACCTCAGCCACAACCGCAGTATCCTATCAAATTTGAAGCTAGGGCATCGGTTAGAAAAATTCTTACACAATTGGAGTATCAGGGTGTAATTGAGCCCTGTGTCTCGCCGATGAATAACCCCTTGTTTCCGGTAGCTAAACCAGACCATTCATATAGGATAGTGGTGGATTACCGACATTTGAATAGTCATACACGCACATATGCAATACAGAATTCGCACAGCGCAGCGCTTATGAATAATATAGTGCGTAAAAAATACAAGACAACATTAGATATCTCCAATGGATTTTTCTGCCAGAATATAGCGCCCGGGAGTCGGGACTATACCTGTTTCAGTGCGTTTGGCTCTCACAAAATTTTTGGTCGTTTGCCTCAGGGGTATAAGAATAGCCCAGGACTGTTTTCGGCTCGTGTAACTGAAATGCTGCATGAGTTCGACCCTGAAGCATTATCATATGTTGATGACATATATCTGACAGATGATGAGATTCTGCAACATCTAAGGCGTGTATCGCGCATTGTTGTGGGGTTTGCTGATATTGGCTATAAGTTTAATTTTAAGAAATCAAAGATTGCCTTCCTCAGCGTCATTTTCCTGGGATATGAGTTGTCGAGTGAGGGCAAGAGCATAGCGCCACATTTTTTGGAGAAATGTGCTTTATTGCAGCCTCCTAATACGGTTCGGAAGCTCCAGTCATTATTGGGGTTTCTGAATTTTGGCAGAACTTACATTCCTGATTATGCGACGCGTATAAAACCCTTACACGAGTTGATTTGCCCGAATTTTTCGAGTAGACTTTGGACGATTGAACACACACACATACTGCAAGAGTTACAGAGTGATCTCTTAGCAGTTAAACACTTACACACACGGGACAATAAGACATATTTAGTCATCAGGGTGATACCTGGGACTGTTGGGTTTACTTATGTCACCTTTAATGAAGGGGAGACAGTCACGATTGCATACAAGTCTCACTTGTATTCTGCTGCAGAGCAACGTTTTGCACAAACTGAGAAAATTCTCACTGCAGTGCAGATGGCTGTTATTAAAGAAAGACCGCTGGCACAGGGTCAACGCATTGTTGTCGTTTCCCCGATTCCGGCCTTAGAGGCTGTTACAAAAGCGAGTGTTCCGAATTCGAAAGCTTTACACCCGCGATGGATACAATGGGCTACGTCTTTGACAGCCACTGATGTAGATTATGTATTTGACCCTAAGCTGCAGACTCAAGAATTTCTTCAATATGAAATAGAATACCCTGTTCCTGCTGGTACGTTGCCTATTGACCAATATCAAGTGGTCATGTAAACCGATGGCTCTGCGCAACCAGCGGTTGGGACTAAACAACAGTATTCTGCTGCATGTGCGGTGGTGAGCGGCACTATGGAGGGGGAAGTGTACTGCTCCCGACATACTTATACTAAAACCTTGGGAGATTGCACGGCACAGCTGGCTGAGCTCAAAGCTCTATTGTTATCGTTGGAGCACGCGGATCCGGCACTTTTAACCTTGCTGGTCTGTGACTCCTACTACTGTGTGCAGTCTTTCAACAAATATTTACACTATTGGAAAATGAATGGGTTCAGAGATTCTAAAGGCAACACCATTAAACATAAAATGTTGTGGGGTAAGGTTGCGGATCTGAAGGAAACGCTTCCTAAAGTCCATGTTGTGCATACACTTGGACACCAGCGCGTTGGAATACACGTTGCTGGGAATACTTTGGCTGATGAAGCCGCGAAATCGGCAGTGGCTGTCGCCACTGTGGCCGCAGTGACTCGTTCGAGTTTCAAACCAGACACAGAAATTTCGGCTGCCATAAAGGCTACGGCTGCTGGCACGCCCTTTCCTAAAGGATTTCCTTCTAAATATAGTTACTGCTTGCATGGTGCGCTGAATGCTACTGTTACAATTCCAGGCATTGGTGTACGTGAAATTCCCAATAAAATTGAGAGACCTCGATTAATTTCTGCAGCACATGAGGGGGTGGCTTCTGCACATGCTGGTGTGGCTGCCACGATTTCGCTTTTACAGGCTCGTTACTGGTGGCCTGGTCTCTATAAAGAGACGAAGCAATATGTCCTTTGTTGTGACGTTTGTCAACAAATTAAAGCGTCGTCGGCTAGACGCCCGCAGCAGACGCCCCTTCTGATTTCAAATAAACCTTTACAGTGTGTGTACTTGGATCATTGTGGTCCGCTGACACCAGATAGTGCATACAAATATATATTGGTTGCTGTAGATTCGTGCTGCAGATTTGTATGGGTATGACCACAACGCTCGGCTGACGCTCGCACTGTTATTAAAGATTTGCGCATCTTTGTCGATATATTTGCAGTTGCGGCTTTTCATTCGGACCAGGGCCCTGCTTTTGCCTCTAAGGCATTCAGGGACACCATGGCTTCGTTGGGGGTCCAACTCCAATTCTCGTCTCCATTTCATCCCGAGGGAAATTCTGTTGTGGAGCGTTTAAATCGTGATTTAAAGCAGTCCTTAACGGCTAGAGTTATAGGTACGGGTCGTGGTTGGCTAGCCCACCTATATGGAGTACAGAGAGCACTTAATTTAATAACTTGCCTAGAAGGTCACTGGGGGGTCGTACTTCATATGAGTGCCTGTTTGGAACACGAATGTATGTTCCTGATCTAGATGGTCCTGGTGTGGAGGCGGCAGATACGCCCTTTGACATAAATGATCGTGCCACTGTTTTGCAGGATTTACAACAATTCCGTGAAGATAACTCTTCTGCCAGTGCTGCCTCCTCAGGAATTAAGGATGAGCCAGTAACACCTACTGGTTGGATACCCAGGATTGGGGATCTGGTGCGTGAAAAGGTCGCAGTTAAAAAAGAATTTGGTCCTTCTTATCGAGAACCTGTCCCTGTGTTGGGGGTGAGCGGCACGAGAACTGTGATTTTACCGCCGCTGCGAGTGGCCAAAGGAAATCGCTTTGTTTCAATTGATAATGTCAAGTTACAACATGTGGCCGATTCTGCACAGCAGACCAAGAGGGATACCCAGTAGTTCCGGAATCCCTCTCGCTACTGGGGAAGAAGTCCCGCTGCAGGTGATTTACACCGACACTGTTTCCTCTCCGAGCTTGGGGAGGGTGGATGATGATATTGCGATTGTTCCACCGACGGCGATTAATATGGAATCTTGTGATCAAATTGCTGTACGTTCTACTGACGTTTCTGAACATGTGGTTTATAGCGTGCCACGGCAAGAGCCTCCATCTGCTTCTTTGTTCACAGTTGCACCTTTTGCTAGAACTGCTTCTGGCTGCTTCAACGACGCTGATAATGATGTGTCCGGCTCCTCGTCCTCGATGTCTTCTGTCCACGGTCCACGACGGCTGCTGGGTTGGCTTAAACACACATATTTTGTTTTTCCTTGGAACTATTTTTGGCTGTTTTTGGCCGTGATGACTATTTTATTATGGTTGGGATTTGTGGTTACTTTTTTTCTGATAATACATGGTCATTTTCTTCCTGATCGATCTGACATTGAGCACGTGGAGACTGTGTTAAAACCGCATTTTTCGTCTCATATGGTTCGAATAGACTTGTCCACAGTAAACATTTCTGCTATACCAGTTCCGGATGGAATTGTGTGGGATAAAGTAATGTTTGATATATATGGTCCCACTGAATTGATTCAAATACCGTCTGTCCTCAAATTGTCAATGAATGATATTGTTATACCTGGCATTGTTTCTGATGATTGGGATGTGAAGACGGTAGATTCTATGCTAACGGGTTTGCAATATTATACTGTCTATGACGATGAAGATGCTTACCAGTTTAGAGATAATCATGGTGACATGTTTTGTTACAACTATTATGGACACCACTTTATTCATAAAGCTAGTAGCCCTAAGCCCATGTTTAATTATGTGCAATGGGAACATTGCTCGACTCCTCCACAAGGGAGTTCGAAAACGTATTATGATAAATTTGCATATTTTTCTGGGCATGATCAACGAAATGCTAAGTCCTACTATTTTAAAGTTGCACCGTATTCTAATAAGCAAATGTTATTGACCGATACTAAATAACTGTATTCCAATTTGTTTGTATCTAAACTTTCGGTCGAGGGATATGAATACTGGTTTAAAACTGTTGACTTGAAAAGTGTTTGGGGTTCGAAAAATTGGCACTTGCAAGGCAGGGACACGCTATTTAGAGCATGCATTATCCCTGTGCAGATGATTTTCCTCAATGACACAGTACAACAGACTAGCTGTTTGGGCTTAGCAACAATTAGGGAGTTGACTTTGCCTAGTATACCTGTCCCTTCTAAATTAAAAAATTGGCAGCACTATGTGAATGCTACTTTTAGTGACTTTACACATTGGGTCCAGAATGGTACGCTTAACACTTCATCGTTACATCCAGGCGGGTGGTTATTATGGCCTATGGACACTAATATGTGTCATCAACGTTTTGTCACCTCTTCAGGGGGGTTCAGGACTAGTAGGGCAGACCCTCGTTACGTTTCACCAGAACATGCTGATATTATAACTACATACAGTGTGGGGAAGCTTTGTCAGCAATGGTTGAAGTCATCCACGCTGGATGCAGTTAAGTCACATCTCACGTTACTGTCTAATGATACTGATTGACAAGATTTTTTGTCAGGTCCCAAAGTACCACGAAAGAAAAGGTTCTTATACGAGGTTTATAATGAGATTTGGAAGCTTTCACAACAGGAGGCTGCAGCCCGGTTGAGGCAGATTGATTAAGAAAATCTGATGCAGACTTTGTCTGTTGTTGATAATGGCATGCATACCCTTTCTGACCGTGTTTACACGATTGACAGCATTGTTTCCTCTGCCATTGACACTATTAAATCGGACATGTCTTCTTTATATCATGGGCAGAGTCAGACGCGGTCCATCATGCAGCTGGGTTGGACTCTTCAGACCTTGAAGGCGGGTCGCGTTCCATGGCAGCACGTTCGTGCCAGAGAGATCTTTATCTCTTTTAATTTGACTCGTCAACAACAACTGATGGCTAAAAAGGAAGCAACATATGTTATGTTAAATATTGAGAAATTAGAGAAACTGCCTTTCACGGTAGCTGAGATTCCGTCAGCTGAATGGTTGGTTCATGGGGTTATTAATTTGCCTATCTCTACATTGCAATTTACTTCGTGTTTGAAGCACATTCCGGTGGGAAGATATGAACTATTGGGAGACAGTTACATACACGAGGTGTGGGACTTTCCCTTTCAGTACAGATGTGTTAATGGTTTGAAGGAGGTTTTTCTTAGCGGCAGCGAATGCGAAGCTTCTGTCAGCCATTCAATGGTTTGTAAACAGCTGTCCTTGCACGGGGCGTGTAACGCTTCGATTGCTAACTTAGCTTGTTATCTGAAGGGAGTTCCAGTCCCGGTTATTAAAAACACTTTCCAGGTGCTTTCTAACGGCAGTTACATTGTTCTTAACAGCGAACGCTGCTGTGGCATGCGTGCCGGAATAGTTTACATCGTCGTTGTCAACAAGGCCGTTACGTGCTGCGGGAATGTGTTATTTCCCCCCACTCAAATTAGGGAGGTAGCGGACATCTGGCCTCATATTGCTACTTCCAAGGTTGATTTAGACAAATTGAGTCGGCTAAAAGCTTTATTGTTTCAAAAGCATGTGGCCCTTACATCTGCTAGCGAGACCTACGCACTTCAGGTGGCAAGGTCATCGGCGGAGATACAGTCCCTTTTGAATACTAACTTTCCGAATCACTTCGGTGAACTTGTGGGACGTATATTTAATGCATCCAGCACTGCTGGTATTGCACATTTTTTCAAAGTCGTTGGTGTTGGTTTCGCTCACACCTTCTCTTCCATATTCGGTTTGATACCTTCGGCTATACATTCTATTTTCGGAAGCATTTTTGGGGGTTTCCCGATTACTTTGGCTTTATTGGCTGGAGTCTTGCTGTTGTTGCTATTTTTTCGCAATGGCTGTCCCGTCACAACGAGATCCTGTATTGCTGCTCCCGTCAGCGCAGCTGTGTCGTGAACGCATGATGCAGCATTTTGGAGCGACACTCCTGGGACATTTGGAGTGTGACTGGTCTCTGTCATTCAGACCGGTTTTGGATTGTGTGCAACCCGTGTTTCGGTGCCTTTGGTGCTCGTTTGAACATGCACTGGCTCTCTGTCTCTCATTGCAGCGCCCTCCAATGGTCGATACTGATCTGTTGATGTTCCCGATTAGGGCTCATTCCCAGACTTGTGCACTACGGATGCGCTTGCTTCGTGAGGCAGTTTTTGAGATTCCCTTCCTGGAGGAAGATGGTATTGTCTCTTTCATAGGCCCTGCACGGGGTGCCGCCCTGAATGGTTTTGGGGCTTTGGATCACACCTGCTCCATGGTGCTTTGTGGCGTGGATCTTCCGATATTGACATATATCGAAGTGGAGGAACTCCTGCGTTCTATTGCTTCTATCTGACGATTGGCTTTTTACAAAATTGACACTATATTGAATTTGGCTTTATGGTCACATGTTACCTAAATTTATGACTTTGTTGTCTTCTCACTTTGTCGAAATAATTGTTTTAGGTATTGTTTATATTTGGGGCATCCTTTTATGTTATTGGAACCACTTGCTACCGACAAGGGGAGGGTGTAGTGTGGTTAGTTTTACGTATTCATTGCGCTTTAGCTTCAGGCTTTAGGCCTTTGTGCACTTTGCCCTGAATATATTTTATTCATTTGCTGACAGCTTAGAGCCTCTATGCACTTTGCTCTACATGCTTTTTATTAGGCTTCGTACTGTTATTTTTCAAATAGCCAGTTCTACGGTGTTGTTTTTTATTCATATCACACTGTTTTGCCTACTTCAGCACTGGAGTTCTCCATAACATATTTACTCTGTGCTTCAGTCAAGGATACAGTCTGGTACATTGCCGATAGACGTGGTAAGAGTTTAGACTTGGCATTCCTGCGTAGGGACATTTTGTGATCACGATGACATGTTAGTTATAAAATCACTTCCTTGTCCCAATACACGCAAGAGGGAGATTCCGACCAGGGAACCACAACTAGACGCTGACTGCCTCGTTGCAGATGCTGAACCAAGATCACAGGTCTTTGCTCAGGTATGAGGGCTGATGTCTCCACAGTGATTCTCATAGGCAAGCTAGAAGCTTAACATGCTGTGCTCTAAATAGAACAAGCAGAGGGAGAGTAGAAACTGTTAGACAATATGATAGCTTTGTTCTTATGTTTTACTCTCCTGGTGACTATTTCAATCCTACTGTGTTGTATCGTTCTGGTTATTGCGGCTCACGCCTTAATATCTAAAATACAGTCGTTTTATTAAAATATTATATAAAACTTATACTGTCTTTGTCATTTGTATATGAGATCATATTGGAAATAAGAGAGTTGGTTTGGATCTGAGTAACCACGACTTCCCTGAGAAGTTCCAAAGATGTCATGCGCTCGGCTGCCAAATCATTCCTTCCACATGGGAGAAATGAGGCACTGCTAGTTAGCCGGAGCAAAAACCGGATTTAGGGTGACAGAGTTCTTTACACGTGGGTCAGACTCAGTCCCCCACACCGTTATAGATCCTGCTACCTAGAAATCCAGTAGTCTCATTTAGAATAATGAGAGCCCACGCGACAGTCTCATTCCTATTAACACATGATATTGATTTTAACATGACTCATACTAATTGCAACACATATTATAATCATGTCAATGTGTATCATATTACTTTCAATGAAAACTACATTCATTTTTTTAGAAATGTAATGTTCATTGCACATTATATTCCTTTCAGAATAATGCATTTTCATTTCAGTACCTTATATTCATTTCAAGCTGTCATATTCCTTCCAATGTCTGTCATATTCCTCTAGGCATATGTCAGTCATTTCAAGAAATGTCTCATTCTTTTTGAAAAATATTGTATGTATTTCAGTGATTGCTTTATTATTTACAGTGAGGGCCATATTTATTTCAGTATGATTGATATATATTTCAGTATATCTCTTATTCAATTCTGAGCGTGAGATAATTATAATAATCACTAAGTAGCATCTACACTTTGCCTGGTTTCATATTTGTTTTTGTTCAAGCCAGATTCACTCTGCCAGGTATCATATTTATTTTGACACATAGGGGCTCATTCTGACCTCGGCGGTAAAAGGCACTTACCGCCCGTCAGAAGACCGCCATAACGCCGCCGCGGCCGCGGTAAACCGCCACGGTCATTCTGACCCGCAACTTGAAAACCGCCAAAAACCCGACATCCACAAAAGTCCGCCACATCAAAGGTGACCGAAAAAATGGCGATGACCAAACCTCCACCGTCACGCCAACAGAAATACGCCCATGCCATTACGACCCACGAATCCACGCAGCGGTCTTTCAACCGCGGTATTCCATTGGCGGTTCACAACGCCGCGCTCAAAATACACACACAGCTCCAAAACACTGCCACATTGGTCATTTTGAAACACACACACCTGATACACATACTAACACCACTCCCACACACCCAAAACAATATAAAACATACACCCACATCACCCACAAACCCCTACGACCCGAAATTATTGACGAAGGCTAGAGAGAGAGCACAGAATAGACAATCCCACAACACAGAGGCACACAACACCATCACCCACACAACATCCACGCACAAAACACCACACACCACCACACGCACCACACTCATCACCACAAACACCACCCCACACCTCATCCACACCACCCCATGGCACCCCAAAGACACCCCAGGTTCACTGACGCAGAACTCAGGGTCATGGTGGAGGAAATAGTTTGTGTAGAGCCCCAGCTCTTCGGGGCACAGGTGCAGCACACCACAATCGCCAGGAAGATGGAGCTATGGCAAAGGATAGTGGACAGGGTCAACGCGGTGGGACAGCATCCACGCAATCGGAATGACATAAGGAAGCGCTGGAACGACCTACGGGGGAAGGTGCGTTCCATGGTATCAAGGCACAACATTGCGGTGCAGAAGACTGGCGGCGGACCCCCACCTACTCCCCCAGAATTTACAGCATGGGAGGAGGAAGTCTTGCACATCCTGCATCCTGAGGGCCTCGCAGGAGAAGGCGGAGGAATGGACTCTGGTAAGTCAAATCTTAACTACTTCTTCCCAACCCCACCCCACCTGCATGCCAGCACATACCCCCACCCTCACCCCCACCCCCATCACACCAACTCCTTGCAAATGGCTCACCATCACAACCCACCCATCCCAACACCAAGCCACGCATGCGACCACAAAGCATGGACAGCCATCACCAAAGCATGCCCACTGCACACACACATCACCCCCACAAGCCACCCTCACAAAAGCCCCCACAAGGGAATGCCTGCACTTGGGTACACGGACACCCACCCATCACACGAAATGCCACACACAGAAGCAATAACCATACCCTTATACCCCTGCAGGACCCGAACGCCACCACACCGCCACGGAGGGTACAGAGATGTCCATCCCACCCCCAGAAGAGGCCCCCAGCGATGACAGCAGCTCTGTCTCCCTGGACCCAGGTGACCAGCCCGGCCCATCGGGGACCTCTGGACAGTCGGTTCCCCACAGACAGCCACAGGCTACAGCAGACCTAACCCCCTCTGGGAACACCAGCACAGCTCCCACCCAGCGGGCCCATGCCTCTGTCTCCAGGACACGTCAATCAGCGGTGTGTCCACCACTACAGGGCACCCAGGTTGACCCACCACCCCAACAACAACAGGGACCTGGGGGCAGTGGTAGTGGGCACACCGTCCAGGGGACAGAGGCCCAGGAACACAGGGGAACTGGGAGGGCTGCTGTGCGACAGGGGGGGGACAGGCCCAGGGAACCCACTCTCCAAGAGGCCCTCTCCTCCATCATGGGAGCATACCACCACTCCCAGGAGACGATGGCAACGGTACTGGCCAGGTTCCAGGAGATCCAGGCACTGCAGGAGGAACGGTACATGGGGTTCAGAGAGGAACTGATGAACATTGGTTCCGCAATGGGGACCATCGTCGTGGCCCTTAACCAGATAGTCACCACATTGCGGGACCATGTGGCACCCCAAAGGGCCCCTGTCACTAGCCCAGGCCAGGAACAGCCTACCACCTCCGCCGGCGCTAGTGGACAGGAGGCCCCCACACAACAACAGGCCACCAGAACCCCACCTCCTGCAGAAGAAGAACCACCCCGCAAGCGGAACCTGAGATCTCACAATAAGACAGAGCAGGATTGCAAGACCCCCGCCAGCATAAGATACCCCCTGATGTCATCCCACTGTCCCATATTGTCACCCTGTCCAACCTTTAACTGCCCCTGCTCCATCCTTCCACAGGCATATGGACAATGCACCTGTGAGACTGAGAACTGGACTCTGCCATGGACATTACTCCACCCCCACCCATCATCGTTTGACAATCATGTACCTATATGTAGCACTTGAAATAAATCACTTATTGCACTTAAAAAATCAGGAGTCTGCTTGTATTCATAACAAATGTATTACACATAACGGTGCAATAATGTTCAGTTACTTTGTGATGACAACATACCAATGTCAATAAGCTTTAGTCCATGGTCAAACAAAGCAGAAGTCACGCAGTGGGTCATACAGCTCTGAAAAGGGAAGGGAAAGTCACAAATCAGTTAAAAGGAACTGGGGGGAAACACAGACATTAGAGACGCAGGAGGCCTTAAGTAAATGTAAAATGGCGTGGGTGATTCTTACCTGTCTGCTACTGAAAATATTGTTGTATGACTGTATCCCTGTTGTCCGTGTCCTCCCCATCGTCTTCCTCCTCTTCACTCTCCACAGGCTCCACAGCTGCTACAACACCACCATCTGGACCATCCTCCTGCAGAAAAGGCACCTGGTGTCGCAAAGCAAGATTGTGAAGCATACAGCAGGTAAAGATGATAGGGCACACCTTCTTTGGTGAGTACATTAGGGATCCACCTGTCATATGCAGGCACCTAAACCTGGCCTTCAGGAGCCCGAAGGTCCTTTCTATGATCCTCCTTGTTCGCCCATGGGCCTCATTGTACCGTTCCTCTGCCCTGGTCCGGGGATTCCTCACTGGGGTCAGTAGCCACGACAGGTTGGGGTAGCCAGAGTCACCTATTAGCCACACACGGTGTCTCTGTAGCTGTTCCATCACATAAGGGATGCTGCTATTTCGCATGATGTACGCATCATGCACTGACCCAGGGAACTTGGCATTTACATGGGAGATGTACTGGTCAGCCAAACAGACCACCTGGACATTCATAGAATGAAAACTTTTTCTATTTCTGTACACCTGCTCACTTTCTTTGGGGGGAACCAAAGCCACATGGGTCCTATCAATGGCACCAATGATGTTGGGAATATGTCCAAGGGCATAGAAATCACCCTTCACTATAGCCAATTCGCCCACCTCAGGGAAAACAATGTAGCTCCGCATGTATTTCATCAGGGCAGACAACACTCTGGACAAAACCTTAGAAAACATAGGCTGAGACATCCCTGATGACATGGCCACTGTTGTCTGAAAAGACCCACTTGCCAAAAAATGGAGTACTCACAGAACCTGCACCAGAGGGGGAATCCCTGTGGGTTGGCGGATGGGGGACATCAGGTCTGGCTCCAGCTGGGCACACAGTTCCTGTATAGTGGCTCGGTCAAGCCTGTATGTAAGTATGATATGTCATTCTTCCATTGTCGACAGGTCCACCAGCGGTCGATACACGGGAGGATTCATCCGTCTCCTCGCAAGTCCCAGCGGACGGTGCCTAGGAAGGACAACATGGAGCACAGAGTCAAGCAACCCACAGGTACGTAACCACAGCTTGCACAGTACACAATTCGCTATGCATTGAAAGGCTTGTATGAGTGGCAATGCAAGGCCGAGGCCTGTGTGACGCAGTAGAAAATATGCCATGTGGGCCCTTGAAATGGCGGCTGCCTGACCTGTGAAGTGTGACAATGGGATGTGAGGTCAATGCGCTGGCGTGGCACACCGTGGCAGTAGGCGGTCGAAGACCGCGATGCAAAGCCGCATTGGTTAACATTGCACCCTATGGGTTTCAGGAGCCAATGACGATGTGCGCCGGCGGTCGCGGTACGCACCGCGGTGGTACGCACCGCCGCGGGCGTGACCGCCATTTTCTATCTGATTAATCACTCGAGACCTGATCATCCACAGGAGAGGACCTATACTGCAAGTGCTGCTGTGACCTCGGTCTGGAAGATACAATGGCTGCTGCGACTGGGGAAAGGGCCCCTGCCTTCACTTCAGAAGAATTGGAGAAACTTGTTGATGGGGTCCTCCCCCAATATGCGCTACTCTACGGTCCTCCGGACCTACAGGTTAGTACACAGGGTGCACGTTGTATGGGCTATGCCTGTGTTGAGTGGGGTGGATGTAAGATGGTGGGGAGGTGAGCGAATGAGGAGTGCAACGCACGACAGATGAGAGCATGTGCCACATGGCAAGGTTGGTGAGGGGGGGCCACTCACATTGACCATGCCGAAAAGTGACGATATTTCCTTTCCCACACTGTACATGTCACATAGGTCAGCGCCCATCAGAAGATCGACATTTGGCGTGCCATCGCCAAGGACGTCCGGGCCCTGGGTGTCCACAACAGACGGGGCACCCACTGCCGAAAGAGGTGGGAGGACATCCGCCGCGGGACCAGAAAGACCGCTGAGGCTCTGCTGGGGATGGCCTCCCAACGTAGGAGGGGTGCCAGCCGCCAATTGACCCCTCTGATGTCCCGGATCCTGGCGGTGGCCTACCCCGATTTGGATGGGCGCGTGAGGACATCACAGCAGACACAAGGGGGTGAGTATCAGCACAATCTGCTATATTTGCGCGCAGTGGAGGTGTCTGGGTGGGGGAGGAGGGCTGTGGCTATCTCTAGGCCAGGGCGCTTTTTGTAGGCTAGGCCCCTCCGTTAGGCATGGCCCTGTGCCCCCGCCCCCCACCTCTGTAGGGTGCCAAGTACAGCTATCCATGGTCCGGCCTCACCTATGTGTGCATTTGTTGTCCATAGACCTGTGGGCCTAGTCACAATAACTGAGTAGTGAACCCCGATTGCGCCGCCTAGTGCTGGGGGCTTCTGTGTCTGTCCTCTCCGACAACGGTGTTGCCAATGCATGCACTCAACCTGTCTTCATTTCTCCCCCCCCCCATTTTCTTTGTCTTCCTGTTCATGTGTGCATTAGCATCATCAGGCGGAGGAGAAGTGGCATCGGCGCACGAGGGAGCTGCATCTCACATGGCCCCGGAGGGCCATGCAATCGACTCCGAGTTCACCAGTGAGACGGAGGGCGAGGGGGGCTCCACAACGGGGACCCGTGGAGACGTCAGCGACACAGACACGTCCTCGGAAGGGAGCTCCCTTGCGGTGGCGGCAACATCCGTGCCCACCACCACAACAGGTACAGCCGCCACCCAGCGCACCAGCTCCGCCCTCCCAGCAGCCCCTCAGCGTTCAGCCCGTGCCCGCTCGGCCAGGATGCCGGCCATCTCCTTCGCCCCAGGCACCTGAGGCCCTGCCCCAGTTACCCCTGCTGCCCTCAGTGAGGAGATCATTGACCTCCTCCAGACGCTCATTGTTGGGCAGTCTACCCTTTTGAATGCCATCCAGGGTGTAGAAAGGGAGGTGCATCGGACCAATGCATACCTGGAGGGCATTCATTCGGGTCAGGCTGCCCATCAGCGATCGTTCAACGCTCTGGCCTCAGCACTGACGGCAGCCATTGTCCCTGTCTCCAGCCTCCCTCTTCAAACTCCCTCCACCCAGTTCCAGTCTCCTGTTCCTCTGCCTATCCCATCCACACCATCAGACCAGCCTGCACACACCTCAACATCCAAGGGCAGCTCATCCAGACATAAGCACCACAGATCACACAAGCATTCACCCAAGCAACATCCAGATGCAGACATGCCAACAGTCACTACCACCTCTGTGTCCCCCACCTCCTTGTCTCCCTCCTCCCTCCCTGTGACGTCTCCACTCACACCTGTATGCACACCACCATCAGCCAGTACTTCCATCACCAGCACACCCTCCAGTACAGTCCGCACACGTGCAGTCACCACCCCCACTGCCATTTACACGTCCCCTGTGTCCTCTCCCAGTGTGTCTGTCACCCCCTCTTCCAAACACACAAACGCAGGCAGCCACCCACCCAACAGCCATCCACCTCACGACAGCCTCCGTCACAAGCACCTGCACCCAAAGACAGCACACTTGACTCTCCTACAACCACATCCTCTTCCTCCACTCCCATACCCACTGCACCTACCCTTCCCATTGCTCCTAAAAAACTTTTCCTCTCCAAAATTAACCTCTTTGCATCACCTCACCCACCCCCTCCATCTGGTAAGAGTACAAACAGCACCTCAGCCACCACAAGCCCTGCATCTACTAGGACCATAGTTCAGGGCTATTGGAGTCCACCAGCTCCTAGGGCAGGAACATCGGCCAGCAGCAAGGGGACAGCCAGCCCACCCCCTGGGAAGAGGACCAAAAAAACGAAGGGCCGGCGCGACAAGCCTGAGATGGCTGCCACCAAGGACAGTAGCCTTGCCCCGTCACCTGCCACATCAACAAAGGGAGGCAAGGGCCACAGAGCTTCAGCGAAGGAGGGCAAGGGCAGCAGGGCGGACAAGTCAGGCAGCAGGCGAGCTGACCAGGAGGGCCCCACCAGCTCCATTCCGGGGATGACGGACGACACCCACGGGCCCAGGACTCCATCACAGGAGGGCCCCGCAACCGAAAGGTCGGATGGCGACTGAGCGGGAAGTATTGGCCAGGAAACACAAAAATACAAAAGTATTCCCAAGAAACACAGCTCAAGCACCGCTGAACAGGGACCGCCGTGAGAAGCACCGCTGAACAGGGCACCGCCGTGAGAAGCACCGCTGAACAGGGCCCGCCGTGAGAAGCACCGCTGAACAGGGCCCCGCCGTGAGAAGCACCGCTGAACAGGGCCCTGCCAAGACAAGCACCGCTGAACAGGGCCCCGCCAAGACAAGCACCACTGAACAGGGCCCCGCCGTGAGAAGCACTGCTGAACAGGGCCCCGCCGTGAGAGCACCGCTGAACAGGGCCCCGCCGTGAGAAGCACCGCTGGACAGGGCCCCGCCAAGACAAGCACCGCTGAACAGGGCCCCGCCAAAACAAGCACCGCTGAACAGGGCCCCGCCAAGACAAGCACCGCTCCGCTGGGCCCTTCATCTCAAGCACCGCTCCGCTGGGCACCGCCGTCTCAAGCACCGCTCCGCTGGGCCCTTCCTGTCAAGCACCGCTCTGCTGGGCCCTTCCTGTCAAGCACCGCTCCGCTGGGCCCTTCGTCTCAAGCACCGCTCCGCTGGGCCCTTCATCTCAAGCACCGCTCCGCTGGGCCCTTCATCTCAAGCACCGCTCCGCTGGGCACCGCTCCGCTGGGCACCGCCGTCTCAAGCACCGCTCCGCTGGGCCCTTCCTGTCAAGCACCGCTCCGCTGGGCCCTTCCTGTCAAGCACTGCTCCGCTGGGCCCTTCGTCTCAAGCACCGCTCCGATGGGCACCGCCGTCTCAAGCACCGCTCCGCTGGGCCCTTCCTGTCTAGCACCGCTCCGCTGGGCCCTTCCTGTCAAGCACCGCTCCGCTGGGCCCTTCGTCTCAAGCACCGCTCCGCTGGGCCCTTCATCTCAAGCACCACTCCGCTGGGCCCTTCATCTCAAGCACCGCTCCGCTGGGCACCGCCGTCTCAAGCACCGCTCCGCTGGGCCCTTCCTGTCAAGCACCGCTCCGCTGGGCCCTTCGTCTCAAGCACCGCTCCGCTGGGCACCGCCGTCTCAAGCACCGCTCCGCTGGGCCCTTCCTGTCAAGCACCGCTCCGCTGGGCCCTTCCTGTCAAGCACCGCTCCGCTGGGCCCTTCCTGTCAAGCACCGCTCCGCTGGGCCCTTCATCTCAAGCACCGCTCCGCTGGGCACCGCCGTCTCAAGCACCGCTCCGCTGGGCCCTTCCTGTCAAGCACCGCTCCGCTGGGCCCTTCGTCTCAAGCACCGCTCCGCTGGGCCCTTCATCTCAAGCACCGCTCCGCTGGGCACCGCCGTCTCAAGCACCGCTCCGCTGGGCTCTTCCTGTCAAGCACTGCTCCGCTGGGCCCTTCCTGTCAAGCACCGCTCCGCTGGGCCCTTCCTGTCAAGCACCGCTCCGCTGGGCACCGCCGTCTCAAGCACCGCTGGCCCATTGGCAGTGCCGGTTCTGTGTCGAGCAGGGCTTCACGAAGCACTGTGGCCACCATGCCTCCTCCATTACCAGTGGAGTCGGTAATCCATCTGATGGACTGTGGCTTTGCACTCCCCAGGATGGAACAGTGGGCAAGCCACCCACTGTAGAGACTTGAGAGACTGTGGCTTTGCACTCCCCAGGACGGTACAGTTGGCATGGAGGCCCCTCGTGGATCTGGCGTTGTGGACTCATGTGGCTGAGGTGCCCCCCCTTCCCTTCCCCCTGAGGTGCCTGTAGTTTTATCATCTGATGCCCCAGCAGTGTTCTCTCCAATGGTATCTGGTCTTGTGTGTGGGCTTTGCCCATGTGTTTGTGCACATTGGCCCACGGACTATGGAACTTTGCCAAAATGTGCAGGACTTATTGCCTATGTATATATTTTTCACTATGTTCATTATTCAATATGTATATTTCATATTACATATTTCCCAAAACTTCAATTGAGCTATAATATAATAAAAATTTGAAGTTCATTTTAATTTTGTCTTTGCATTATTCCGTGGGGTTTGGGGGGTGTCACTCTGACTTGTTGCTCTGCATTGGTGTGTAGGTATTTGGGGTGGGGGGGTGGGTGTATTGCGTATGTGTGTGCCCGTAACCTTTCCTCCTCCCCCCTCCCCTGTGCCGTAGGTGCAGTACTCACCGTTGTCGTCTGCGCCGGCATTCGTACTCCTGGTAGATGAGCAGGTAGACAATAGCTGGTAGGATGTGTAGTTCGGGTTCCATGCTGTCCTCCTTCCTCATGGAGTGTATAGAGGTGAGCGTTTTCCCGTTCGTAGTCTGTTTCCGCCGTGTTTTTATCGGCGGGGCTCCCGCCCTGGAAAAGGTGGCGGATTGGTGAGTTGTGATAGGGTGGGCGGTACATTGTCTGCCGCCTGCCTGTTGGCAGTGACCGCCGCGCTGTTTGTTTGTCCCGCCGTGGCGGTCGGAGTGTTAAAGTGGCGGGCTGTGTTGGCCGTTCCCGCCAGGGTCAGAATTCCATTTTTTTGACCGCCTGCCTGTTGGCAGGTTGGCCGCCGCTTTATCACCGACCGCCAGGGTTGGAATGACCCCCATAGTACATTCATTCTGATGTATGTCATTTTCATTTTGCAACACGCTATGCATTCCAGGAGGTGTCCAATATGGGGAGCTGTAATTTTGACATGATCAGCTTCCCATAGAAGGCTGCAGAGCTCACTGCTTTACTCTTATTGGGAGATATAGGGGGTCATTCTGACCCCGGTGGGCGGCGGGAACCGCCCGCCTGGAGGGAACCGCCAGAATACCGCTGCGCGGTCAAAAGACCGCCGCAGGTATTCTGGGTTTCCCACTGGGCTGGCGGGCGACCGCCAAAAGGCCGCCCGCCAGCCCAGTGGGAAACACCCCTCCATGAGGATGCCGGCTCCGAATGGAGCCGGCGGAGTGGAGGATGTGCGACGGGTGCAGTAGCACCCGTCGCGAATTTCAGTGTCTGCTGAGCAGACACTGAAATTCAAAGTGGGGCCCTCTTACGGGGGCCTCACGACACCCCTCACCGCCATCCTATTCCTGGCGGGCGGAACCGCCAGGAACAGGATGGTGGTGAGGGGGTCAGAATCCCCATGGCGGCGCAGCAAGCTGCGCCACCATGGCGGATTCCCATGGGCAGTGGAAAGTCGGCGGTACACCGCCGACTTTCCGCTTCTGGCCGCGGCTGTACCGCCACGGTCAGAATGCCCGGTGGAGCACCGCCAGCCTGTTGGCGGTGCTACCGCCGACCCCCATAATAATTTAGAGCATTTGTGAAGCGCACAAATGCATAACTGCATGAGGCGCAATGCTAGCAGAATTGCAATCAAGATCAGGCACCTGTGTGGGGTAACTAGTTGTTTATTGTGGAGCTATAGAGTTATTTGATTATTCCGGTGATACCAGCCTCTTCTTCAGCTGCGCCATTGATTATACCCCGGAGGAGTTTGCCATGTATAAATACTCTCCGTCTTCTGTATAAACACAATTGTTATTCAACAGCCAGCTGTGGTTCTTCTGCTGATAAATAGTGGGGAAGGGGACAGGGGACGGAGGCGGGAGTCTGACCGGCATTACCAACAATAATTTGCAATTTTTCAAATGCTTTCAAAATGTAATAGTCAATTTAGTTCAATTCGGCTCCCCAAGGAGTTGTTTGCAAGGCGCTAAGGCCGACATACTTTATTTGTGGACATGCTATCTGCAGCTAAGTTTCATAATATCAAGTTTTGCTTTGTCCGCAATTCGCTATATGTTGTTTATAGAATGCCGGGGAATTATTTATTGATCTGTAGGTTTATCTGTTTCTATGTGATTTATGGTCATACTTGAGTACCGCATCCCACAAAATGGACGGGCCAGCCATGTTAGGTGCGTGGTGTTCTTGTAGGGCACACAATAACCGGCGCTGTAAGGTCCAGTGGTCTTTTGCTTTCTCTTTGGAAACACCTTTAATGGACAATAATAAGATAGGGTTCGATTTTATAACTTTTTTGAACACGTGTCACTTTTATGTAAGTGTGCATAATTACCATTAACGAAAGCAAACCACAACTGCTAATTCGCTGTATCAAGACCTATTCGCCAATTTTTCAATTTGCAGATGGTACTTACAAGTGGGAGAAAATTGTTAGGCAGTGGTATGGTTTAGTATTTGAGAAAATGGATGCTCCTATGAGAGTGTCATGGGATGTAGTATGGTGAACGTGGTAAACACACGTGTAGATATTATTAGTGGGTTTTCCCAAACAATTCAAAAGCTATTTCTAATTAAACCTATTTTAAGTAGGGTCAGTTGGTGCAATTCAAGTGGGAATGGGCATCAAACACCCCAGTACTTAATTTTTAAAAGAATGTGCGACAGTGCTGTTAAATGTTAAATGTCAGCACCACGTATACCAAGGATGCATAGTCTTCAACCCACCAAGAGCCTTTTTTAGATTGAGCATGCAAGGACTTTGACCTGTTGTAAGTATTGTGTGCTTTTAACCACGTTCAATGCACGCCCATCACTTTCACTTGTTTCTGGGCTTGCCTTTCAAAATTCCTTTGCTATCATTGGTAAATGCTTTCCATTTGTCTCTCCTTGGGGAGGTTTTGTTACCGCCTTGCAACCTGACCCTGTTACATGAATAAATGCACGACTGTCAATACGTTAGACTGCAAGTGAACTTCTTTTTCTTTTTGTGTCTCTCCTTCGCGCTCATGCTCATGGCGGCTGTGGCACTTAAATTGGCTCGCTGATGTCAACAGTCTTACTTTTTATTTTCAATTTAAGTGGCAAGAAAAGTCCAGTTAGGAATTTACAACGCTAATAGCTCTAAAACGAGCAAACACGAGACCCATTGCATTGCAAATGCTTGTTTATGATGCGATCCTGGGACTGTTGTGAATCTGCTTTCGGTTTCACATCCTCTTTGTTTCTGCATTTGCCCCATCTCCCTCTTTCTGATCGTTTGTGTGAGGAGTCCTGAAACGAACAAGAAGGACGTGTTTCAGAATGCTGAGACATAGCAGGTTTTTTTATTATATCACAGTTAAGTAAATTGTAATCTTTTTCTGAAGACTTCAGTTGCAGAGATCAAGTCCTTGGTTTAGTTTTATCCTTATTTATTGGTTTTGTCCCAGCGCTTATGAGAAAACTCAGGTGTCTGCTTGGTATTATTTAATTCAAATTTGCCTTTAAGCTGTGGCTTTTTGGTCTGGCTCCCAAATTATCACAACCTATAGATGTATACGCTTCAGAAATCATTTTTAGGTAACCCTCATTTCTGGTCCACAACAGGAACTTGCACAAGACGTTGGCATATTGCCAGAGAAGCTGCCTTTCCTTTAATGTTACTTAAAATTATTGAGCACAACCAGGGCAAAGTTGCTAATTAATACCATCACCAAATCCAAGGCCTGCCCCATATTTATTTTGAATTTGCCGAAACACTTCAGACACAACAGCAATTGATGGAGTACCGTGGGTTATAGTGTAGATGGCAGCAAAGCCATACCCCACTTGACATAATCTTTAACTGGGCGAACCATACCAAGTGGAGGACACATTAAAAAAAGATGTCAAGCTAAAATGTTGAATCTATTTGGGGACACACTCAGCATGTGACTGGGATATGTCTGCGCTAAGGGAATCTTAGAGCCTGAATCAAAAGGTTCTCTTCCCAGGTTCCTGACATGGTTACCTCCCCCCCTGAGTCAACTACAGCCTTCTCCCTGTAAACCAGTATATCAAACTGGTCCCTAATGAAATTAGCAAGAACCATTTTGGCCCTGCTCCTGGTAATGCTCTACCCTCTGTTCCTACATAAACACTTCATCTGATCTATGGAGATGGTGTTGAGGTCAATTCACAAAACCAGTATTGTCTATTGCCTACGTGTGTTGCCTTTGTGCGTAGAAGAGGAAAAAAATGGACTTACTGCAGCACTGATGCAAATTCTAAATGGCCAAATGCTTGTAAGCATTAGGCATCCCACTGTTTGCTGCCACTCATCAGATACCTGGTCAGAGGGCCACAGGGCATGCAGGAGTTACCAGGCCCAGCCGTGGTGGTTGAGGCCTTTTACCCCTGATGTCACGTGCCCACCCTACTATGGATCACGTTCAGCTGGGCCAAGCACCACCCTCGGCACCTGACTCGACTCTCAGTGGGCAGTGTAGCTCCAGCAGTCAAGATTCTTTCAGGGGAATCGCAGATACAGATCAGTGAATACGACTCATAATTCAACATGCAAGCAGCGCGAACAGTAAATCATTGTTCAGTCAAATGCTTGTTTTTCTATATAAAGAATTTTTTTTATTCTAACTCCACACACGCAAAGGTAAACAATGGTCAAAAGCAATAACACAATCCACCACAAGATCTTGGTTCTAGTAGTTGTCAGGCTACTCCCTGTCTTCCCAAATCTAGTGAAAAGAGTTTGGTGTTGTTTCTCATTCACTGATGATTATATCCAGCGAATTCAAACTATTATAGGCAAGAGTTCTCCCCTTGGACTCTGCTCATAGGTTTGTCACTAGAGTCTATTGGGTTACAGAAGCATTGGTGGTATGTCTCGCAGGGCCCCAAAGGCTCAGTTCTTGGATTACCCGCTCTGGCGATGTGGATCTTGTCAGTGGTGTAGTGCAGTCCAGCTCCGGATTGGCATAGTCTGGCTGGGTGCTGTCAGACATGATAGCACCAGCTTTCCAGCATTCTTGACGACTAGGGTTGCTCTGGCGATCAAAATGTAAGTCACTTTTTCCCCCTGTGTGATGGGGTGGTCTCCTTGCTCTGTCGAGGCTCCGAGGCGGTCCTCTTGATCCTCAGACCCCCTTCAGTGCAGTCCACAGAGTACGGGCTAATCCTGCCTTGGCTGCAGTAACGTTCCTTGGTCTCAGACCCTTGTCCTCAGTGTCTCAGGTAGACCCTCCTGTCATACTGGGTCGCTACCGAGGAGCTTTGCAAGTTCACTCATGGTGGCATGAGGTTGGCATCCACGGCGGCCCGTCTGGCATTTTGAGTTGCCAGAACCATCCAACATATGGGCAATGGCCTGATCAGTGCATGAGGGGGTTACTCCTATCTGCTTGTTAACTTAGTTCATGGTGGCCTCTCTTGGCATATAGGGTTGCAGATTCAGTGCGGCATATGGGCTACTTCCCTCTCTGTGCAGGAGCATTTTTTTCCCACCGTCCCTTAACGTAGTACACTGCAGCCCCTCCTGGCATTCAGGGTCACCAGTTCAGTGCTGCACACAGTCTACAGCCCAATTGGTGCGGGAGCAGGTTTCTTCTACAGCTACTTACCTTAGTGCATGGCCACTCCATATGGCATATGGGGTCAACGATTCAGTCAGGCACACGAGCTATGGCCTAATCGGTGCAGAACAGGCACCTTTCACCCCACTTAGGAAATCCTCACATTGGGGCTCACCTCTGGTCCTCTCTCTCTCCAACGCTTTCATCTCCCTCATGGAACACACCAATCTTGATGAGCTGGCAGGCTGGCACTTGTGCTCCAGGTTCCAGGGCAGGTGGTCTTGGTTCCCTGGGTGATGTCCCCTCACTAGCTGGCTGGGCCCCTAGTCCTGGTCACAAGACAGAGGTCCTGCAGAGCTTCCACTCCTCACACATCCTGTCTGGTTGCTCAGGGGATGAAAAAGTTTGGGGTCTCAAAGTTCCCTACTTATAGACCTTTTCCTGACAAAATATGTAATTTAGTGTCTGTGTCTTTGAATTTATATTGGGGTTCTGCTTGCTTAAAATGAACACTTTTCCTCTCTCTTCTTCCTCCTGTAAGATGTATGTCACAGCAGGCAGGACTCCGAAGCTGATTAACCCACAGCAAGATTCATGGAAGTGATCAGAATTCACATCTGGATGTCACTCACAGTGACATGTGCACCAAAAGGTTAATCCTGGGCACTTAGCCGTAGCTTTTAAGATTCCCTTTTCAGCCCCATCTCTCTCCTGCTGAGATATGTCCTGTCCTCTTCCTTGTGATCTGTCACTAAATCAAAGAGCCCCTTGAAACACACAGAGAGAGCTTGGCTCTCCTATCCTCCTGTGCATGCCCCACCAGCTTACAGGAATGTAGTAATATACAACTCTAGTTGAGGGGTTTCCTCTACTCCTCGCATTTTCACCAGCCAGACCTGGGCTTCCCAAAATGGAACCCAAGGTCCTCCATGTAATGCACCAATACAGGCACTTCTGCACTTAGTGTATATTCACAGTACATTCACAATCCAGTACTGTTATTATCATGTACTATGCCACCACCAACATACCCACATTCAGCATGTACACTCAGTCTGCTCACACTGTGCAGTACTGCAGTCTCTCTGTACTGTAACAGTGTGTCATTTTAAAATCACATACTGCCAGCACACACACATTTACCATGTGCGCACTGTAACACACTTCACCTTTTCTGTAGGGTATTTCTTACCTGCCAACATGCATTCAGCCCATTTCCATCCCACATGCACTTTCACATCAACCTAATGTAGGCCAGAGGTGAGTTAAAAAACAAATCAGTGGAAAGTGAGTGAGCCTGTAGGCCTCAATCCAGTGAGATGGGTTAACATGGAGCTATTCACTACTGCTAGTTTCTACACAGTACCGTATTGTGCTGTTTAACTCCTAATGAAGGCATTAGCCTTCCAACACTATGAAGGTCAATCAGTGATTTGTAAAGCACACTACTCACCTGTGAGGGTCTCAAGGCGCTGAAGAGGGGAGGGGGGAGAAGGTGGGGGGTGTAGGAAAGTACCATCTTGCCTGGCATGTTACCCCCATTTTTCACTGTATATATGTTGTTTTAGTTATATGTGTCACTGGGACCCTGCTAGTCAGGGCCCCAGTGCTCATAAGTGTGCCTGAATGTGTTACCTGTGTTATGACTAACTGTCTCACTGAGGCTCTGCTAATCAGAACCTCAGTGGTTATGCTCTCTCATTTCTTTCAAATTGTCACTAACAGGCTAGTGACCAATTTTACCAATTTACATTGGCTTACTGGAACACCCTTATAATTCCCTAGTATATGGTACTGAGGTACCCAGGGTATTGGGGTTCCAGGAGATCCCTATGGGCTGCAGCATTTCTTTTGCCACCCATAGGGAGCTCTGACAATTCTTACACAGGCTTGCCACTGCAGCCTGAGTGAAATAACGTCCACGTTATTTCACAGCCATTTTACACTGCACTTAAGTAACTTATAAGTCACCTATATGTCTAACCTTTACCTGGTAAAGGTTGGGTGCTAAGTTACTTAGGGTGAGGGCACCCTGGCACTAGCCAAGGTGCCCCCACATTGTTCAGGGCCAATTCCCCGGACTTTGTGAGTGCGGGGACACCATTACACGCCTGCACTACATATAGGTCACTACCTATATGTAGCTTCACAATGGTAACTCCAAATATGGCCATGTAATATGTCTATGATCATGGAATTGCCCCCTCTATACCATCCTGGCATAGTTGGCACAATCCCATGATCCCAGTGGTCTGTAGCACAGACCCTGGTACTGCCAAACTGCCTTTCCCGGGGTTTCACTGCAGCTGCTGCTGCTGCCAACCCCTCAGACAGGCATCTGCCCTCCTGGGGTCCAGCCAGGCCTGGCCCAGGATGGCAGAACAAAGGACTTCCTCTGAGAGAGGGTGTTACACCCTCTCCCTTTGGAAAATGGTGTGAAGGCAGGGGAGGAGTAGCCTCCCCCAGCCTCTGGAAATGCTTTCATGGGCACATTTGGTGCCCATTTCTGCATAAGCCAGTCTACACCGGTTCAGGGACCCCTTAGCCCTGCTCTGGCGTGAAACTGGACAAAGGAAAGGGGAGTGACCACTCCCCTGACCTGTACCTCCCCTGGGAGGTGCCCAAAGCTCCTCCAGTGTGCTCCAGACCTCTGCCATCTTGGAAACAGAGGTGCTGCTGGCACACTGGACTGCTCTGAGTGGCCAGTGCCACCAGGTGACGTCAGAGACTCCTTCTGATAGGCTCCTTCAGGTGTTGCTAGCCTATCCTCTCTCCTAGGTAGCCAAACCCTCTTTTCTGGCTATTTAGGGTCTCTGTCTCTTGGGATTCCTTAGATAACGAATGCAAGAGCTCATCTGAGTTCCTCTGCATCTCTCTCTTCACCTTCTGCCAAGGAATCGACTGCTGACCGCGCTGGAAGCCTGCAAAACTGCAACATAGTAGCAAAGACGACTACTGCAACTCTGTAACGCTGATCCTACCACCTTCTCGACTGTTTTCCTGGTGGTGCATGCTGTGGGGGTAGTCTGCCTCCTCTCTGCACTAGAAGTTCCGAAGAAATCTCCCGTGGGTCGACGGAATCGTCCCCCTGCAACCGCAGGCACCAAAGAACTGCATCACCGGTCCCTTGGGTCGCCTCTCAGCACGACGAGCGAGGTCCCTCGAATCCAGCAACTGTGTCCAAGTGACCCCCAGAGTCCAGTGACTCTTCAGTCCAAGTTTGGTGGAGGTAAGTCCTTGCCTCCCCACGCCAGACTGCATTGCTGGGAACCGCGACTTTTGCAGCTACTCCGGCCCCTGTGCACTTCCGGCGGAAATCCTTTGTGCACAGCCAAGCCTGGGTCCACGGCACTCTAACCTGCATTGCACGACTTTGAAAGTTGGTCTTCGGCGACGTGGGACTCCTTTGTGCAACTTCGGGTGAGCACCGTTTCACGCATCCTTGTAGTGCCTGTTTCTGGCACTTCTCCGGGTGCTACCTGCTGCTGAGAGGACTCCTTGTCTTGATCGACGTCCCCTCTGTCTCCTGGTGCAATTTGCGCTGTCCTGGTCCCTCCCGGGCCACAGCAGCATCCAAAAACCCTTACCGCATGATTTGCAGCTAGCAAGGCTTGTTGGCGGTCTTTCGGCGGGAAAACACTTCTGTACGACTCTCCACAGCGTGAGGGATCTGTCCTCCAAAGGGGAAGTTTCTAGCCCTTGTCGTTCTTGCAGAAACCTACGCTTCTACTGTCCAGTAGCAGCATCTTTGCACGCACAGCTGGCATTTCCTGGGCATCTGCCCATCTCCGACTTGCTTGTGACTTTTGGACTTGGTCCCCTTGTTCCACAGGTACCCTCGACTGGAAATCCATCGTTGTTGCATTGTTGGTTTGTGTCTTTCCTGCAGAATTCCCCTATCACGACTTCTATGTCCTTTGGGGAACTTTAGTGCACTTTGCACTCACTTTTCAGGGTCTTGGGGTGGGCTATTTTTCTAACCCTTACTATTTTCTAATAGTCCCAGCGACCCTCTACAAGGTCACATAGGTTTGGGGTCCATTCGTGGTTCACATTCCACTTTTGGAGTATATGGTTTGTGTTGCCCCCATCCCTATGTGTCTCCATTGCATCCTATTGTAACTATACATTGTTTGCACTGTTTTCTAATACTATTACTGCATATTTTGGTATTGTGTACATATATCTTGTGTATATTTGCTATCCTCATACTGAGGGTACTCACTGAGATACTTTTGGCATATTGTCATAAAAATAAAGTACCTTTATTTTTAGTATATCTGTGTATTGTGTTTTCTTATGATATTGTGCATATGACACTAAGTGGTACTGTAGGAGCTTCACTCGTCTCCTAGTTCAGCCTAAGCTGCTCTGCTAAGCTACCATTATCTATCAGCCTATGCTGCTAGACACCCTATACACTAATAAGGGATAACTGGGCCTGGTGCAAGGTGCAAGTACCCCTAGGTACTCACTACAAGCCAGTCCAGCCTCCTACATTGGTTGTGCAGCGGTGGGATAAGTGCTTTGAGACTACTTACCACTCTTGTCATTGTACTTTTCATAAGAGAAAAATATACAAAACAAGTTCAGTGTGTGTACACATAACTAAAAAGTTTTGCATTTCCTCTTTTCACTCTTTTCTAAAGTGCTGAAAAGTACTTCTAAACTTTCAAAAAGTCCTAAAAAGTTTTAAAAGTTTTTTTCTCTGTCTTTCTAAAAGCTCTGACAATTTTTTTTTCACTTTTTCTATCACTTTAACTCTCTCTAACAATGTCTGGTACAGGCCAAAATGTTGATCTGTCCAAACGTGCATATGATCACCTTAGCTGGAAAGGAGCAAGGAGTCTCTGCATAGAGAGAGGTTTGAGTGTAGGGAAGAATCCTTCCTTGGAATTGTTACTTAACATGCTTAGAGAACAAGATAAGGCTAAAAGTGCCCCATCTGTTGAAAAAGTAGCTAATGGTTCCCAATCTGATCCAGGGACTCCCCCAGGAAAAGATTCAGGAAAGAAACTTCTTAGCCTGCCCATTACTAGACAGTCTAGCATAGTTGGTACTGAGGTGGAGTCACATCATACAGATGGTGTGCTCTCACATTACACTGTCAGCCAAGCTGTTAGGGTGCCCTCTGTAAGGGACAGGTCTCCTTCTGTTCATTCTCATCATACTTCTGTGTCTAGGAATGTCCCTCCCACCCACCCTAATGACAGATTGTTAGAAAGGGAGCTCAACAGATTGAGAGTGGAACAAACCAGACTGAAGCTCAAGAAGCAACAGCTGGATTTGGATAGACAGTCCTTAGAAGTAGAGAGGGAGAGACAGAAACTGGGTTTAGAAACCCATGGTGGCAGCAGCAGTATTCCCAATAGTCATCCTGCAAAAGAGCATGATTCTAGGAATCTGCACAAGATAGTTCCCCCTTATGAGGAGGGGGATGACATTAACAAGTGGTTTGCTGCACTTGAGAGGGCCTGTGTTGTACAGGATGTGCCTCAAAGGCAGTGGGCTGCTATCCTATGGCTATCATTTAGTGGAAAGGGTAGGGATAGGCTCCTTACTGTGAAAGAAAGTGATGCCAATTATTTTACAGTTCTTAAGAATGCACTCCTGGATAGTTATGGCTTAACCACTGAACAATACAGGATAAAGTTCAGAGAGACCAAAAAGGAGTCTTCACAAGACTGGGTTGATTCCATTGACCATTCAGTGAAGGCCTTGGAGGGGTGGTTGCATGGCAGTAAAGTTACTGATTATGACAGCCTGTATAACTTGATCCTGAGAGAGCATATTCTTAATAATTGTGTGTCTGATTTGTTGCACCAGTACTTGGTGGACTCTGATCTGACCTCTCCCCAAGAATTGGGAAAGAAGGCAGACAAATGGGTCAGAACAAGGGTGAACAGAAAAGTTCATACAGGGGGTGACAAAGATGGCAACAAGAAGAAGGATGGTAAGTCTTCTGACAAGGGTGGGGACAAATCTAAAAATGAGTCTTCATCAGGCCCACAAAAACACTCTGATGGGGGTGGTGGGCCCAAATCCTCTTCTAATCAAAACAAAGAAAAGAAACCATGGTGCTATTTATGTAAAATAAAAGGCCATTGGACAACAGATCCCAGTTGTCCAAAGAAAAGCACCAAGCCTCCTACCACTACAACCTCTACTGCTACACCTAGTGTCCCCATTAATAGCAGTGGTGGTGGGAGCAAACCTACTAATAGCCAATCCAAGGGAGTAGCTGGGCTTACTTTTGGTAACTTAGTTGGGGTTGGTCTGAATAGGGAGACCACAGAGGCTGTGTTAGTCTCTGAGGGGGCTATTGATTTAGCCACCTTGGTTGCTTGTCCCCGTAACATGGATAAGTACAAGCAACTACCCCTAATAAATGGTGTTGAGGTTCAGGCCTACAGGGACACTGGAGCCAGTGTGACTATGGTCATAGAGAAACTGGTCCACCCTGAACAACACCTACTTGGTCACCAGTACCAAGTAACCGATGCTCACAACAACACACTTAGCCACCCCATGGCTGTTGTAAATCTCAACTGGGGGGGGGGGTTACTGGTCCAAAGAAAGTTGTGGTAGCTTCAGATTTACCTGTAGACTGTCTATTAGGGAATGATTTGGAGACATCAGCTTGGTCAGATGTGGAGTTGGAGGCCCATGCAGCAATGCTGGGCATCCCAGGGCATATTTTTGCTTTAACAAGGGCTCAGGCCAAAAAGCAAAAAGGACAGGGTGACTTGGATCCTGGAACAATGGACCAAGTGCTCCCTAAAGCTAGGGCTAGTAGAAGTAAAGCACTTCCTACTATCCCTCCCTCTACAGTGGATTCTACTTCTGAGGAAGAAGAATTTCCACCCTGTGCAGAACCTACACCAGAGGAGCTGGAAGTAGACACTGCTGAGCTTTTGGGTGAAGGGGGGCCTGCCAGGGAGGAGCTGAGTGTGGCACAGCAGACCTGTCCCACACTAGAGGGTCTAAGACAGCAAGCTGTCAAACAGGCTAATGGGGATGTCAGTGACTCTCACAGAGTTTACTGGGAGGACAACCTCTTGTACACTAAAGGAAGGGATCCTAAACCTGGAACTGCCAGGAGGTTAGTGATTCCTCAGGAGTACAGAAAGTTCCTCCTAACTCTAGCCCACGACATTCCCCTAGCTGGACATCTGGGACAAATGAAAACTTGGGACAGGCTTGTTCCCTTGTTTCATTGGCCTAGAATGTCTGAGGACACAAAAGAGTTTTGTAAGTCCTGTGAAACCTGTCAAGCCAGTGGCAAGACAGGTGGCACCCCAAAGGCACCCCTTATTCCACTGCCTGTGGTTGGGGTTCCCTTTGAAAGGGTAGGGGTTGACATAGTTGGCCCCCTTGACCCTCCTACTGCTTCAGGCAATAGGTTTATCTTGGTGGTAGTGGACCATGCCACAAGATATCCTGAAGCAATTCCTTTAAGGACCACTACAGCACCTGCAGTGGCATAGGCCCTCCTGGGAATATTTTCCAGGGTGGGCTTTCCAAAGGAAGTAGTATCAGACAGGGGAAGCAATTTCATGTCTACTTACTTAAAGGCCATGTGGAAGGAGTGTGGTGTGACTTACAAGTTCACTACACCCTATCATCCACAAACAAATGGACTTGTGGAGAGATTTAACAAAACTCTCAAAGGCATGATTATGGGACTCCCTGAAAAACTCCGCAGGACATGGGATATCCTTTTACCATGCCTCCTTTTTGCCTACAGGGAGGTACCCCAGAAAGGAGTGGGCTTCAGCCCCTTTGAACTCCCCTTTGGACACCCTGTTAGGGGTCCACTAACACTTGTCAAGGAGGGTTGGGAACAACCTTTAAAAGCTCCAAAGCAAGATATAGTGGATTATGTACTTGGCCTCAGATCAAGGATGGCTGAGTATATGAAAAAGGCCAGTAAAAACTTTCAGGCCAGCCAAGAGCTCCAGAAGCAATGGCATGATCAGAAGGCTGTTTTGGTTCAGTACCAACCAGGGCAGACAGTGTGGGTCTTGGAGCCTGTGGCCCCAAGAGCACTCCAAGATAAATGGAGTGGACCCCACATAATTGTTGAAAAGAAGGGTGAAGTCACGTACTTAGTTGACTTAGGCACTGCCAGGAGTCCCCTTAGGGTGCTCCATGTCAATCGCCTGAAACCCTACTATGACAGGGCTGATCTCACCCTGCTCACGGCAACTGATGAGGGACAGGAAGAAGACAGTGATCCTCTACCTGATCTCTTCTCTTCCACAGAACAAGATGCTCTAGTGGAAGGTGTAGTTTTGGCTGATTGTCTTACTGCTGAGCAGAAAGACCATTGCATAAATCTCCTGGGTCAGTTTTCTGAACTCTTCTCTACTGTGCCAGGTACCACTTCTTGGTGTGAGCACACTATAGATACTGGAGACAGCTTGCCTGTCAAAAGTAAGATCTATAGGCAGCCTGACCATGTCAGAGACTGCATAAAGCAAGAGGTGCAGAAAATGTTAGAACTGGGAGTGGTTGAGCACTCTGAAAGTCCATGGGCTTCTCCTGTGGTACGTGTACCAAAACCTCATTCCAAGTATGGAAAGAAGGAAATGCGGTTTTGTGTAGATTATAGAGGTCTCAACCAGGTAACCAAAACTGAGGCTCACCCTATACCCAGGGCAGATGAGCTCATAGATACACTGGCATCTGCCAAGTATCTAAGCACTTTTGATTTGACTGCAGGGTATTGGCAGATCAAATTATCAGAAGATGCTAAACCTAAAACTGCATTTTGAACCATTGGAGGCCATTACCAATTCACAGTAATGCCTTTTGGATTGAAAAATGCACCTGCCACTTTTCAAAGGTTGGTGAACACAGTCCTGCAAGGGCTGGAAGCTTTTAGTGCAGCATATTTAGACGATATAGCTGTCTTTAGCTCCAGTTGGGATGATTACCTGGTCCACCTATGGAAAGTTTTGGAGGCCCTGCAAAAAGCAGGCCTCACTATCAAGGCTTCAAAGTGCCAGATAGGGCAGGGGAAGGTGGTTTATCTGGGACACCTTGTTGGTGGGGAACAGATTGCACCACTTCAGGGGAAAATCCAAACTATTGTTGATTGGGTTCCCCCTACTACTCAGACTCAGGTGAGAGCCTTCCTAGGCCTCACTGGGTATTACAGGAGGTTCATTAAGAACTATGGCTCCATTGCAGCCCCTCTTAATGACCTCACATCCAAAAAGGTATTGTGGACAGCTAGCTGTCAGAAAGCTTTTGAGGAGCTGAAGCAGGCCATGTGCTCTGCACCTGTCCTGAAAAGCCCTTGTTACTCTAAAAAATTCTCTGTCCAAACTGATGCATCTGAATTAGAAGTAGGGGCAGTCCTATCACAACTTAATTCTGAGGGCCAGGATCAACCTGTTGCTTTTATTAGTAGGAGGTTGACCCCTAGAGAAAAGCGTTGGTCTGCCATTGAGAGGGAGGCCTTTGCTGTGGTCTGGGCACTGAAGAAGTTGAGGCCATACCTGTTTGGCACTCACTTCATTGTTCAGACAGACCACAAACCTCTACTTTGGCTAAAACAAATGAAAGGTGAAAATCCTAAATTGTTGAG
The DNA here is from genome assembly GCF_031143425.1 of Pleurodeles waltl. Classification (NCBI taxonomy): domain Eukaryota; kingdom Metazoa; phylum Chordata; class Amphibia; order Caudata; family Salamandridae; genus Pleurodeles; species Pleurodeles waltl. The sequence goes on along the minus strand of NC_090437.1, from coordinate 143,437,064 downwards.
GTGGTCCATATCCCTACAGGGAATGGACTATACAGTGGAACATAGACCTGGGAGTAGCCACTCCAATGCAGATGAACTCTCCAGATATTTCCACTTAGACAATGAAGACTCATCAGGCCATGGCTAGTCTTATTGTCCTTCGTTTGGGGGGGGGGGTTGTGTAGGAAAGTACCATCTTGCCTGGCATGTTACCCCCATTTTTCACTGTATATATGTTGTTTTAGTTATATGTGTCACTGGGACCCTGCTAGTCAGGGCGCCAGTGCTCATAAGTGTGCCTGAATGTGTTACCTGTGTTATGACTAACTGTCTCACTGAGGCTCTGCTAATCAGAACCTCAGTGGTTATGCTCTCTCATTTCTTTCAAATTGTCACTAACAGGCTAGTGACCAATTTTACCAATTTACATTGGCTTACTGGAACACCCTTATAATTCCCTAGTATATGGTACTGAGGTACCCAGGGTATTGGGGTTCCAGGAGATCCCTATGGGCTGCAGCATTTCTTTTGCCACCCATAAAGAGCTCTGACAATTCTTACACAGGCCTGCCACTGCAGCCTGAGTGAAATAACGTCCACGTTATTTCACAGCCATTTTACACTGCACTTAAGTAACTGTTAAGTCACCTATATGTCTAACCTTTACCTGGTAAAGGTTGGGTGCTAAGTTACTTAGTGTGAGGGCACCCTGGCACTAGCCAAGGTGCCCCCACATTGTTCAGGGCAAATTCCCCGGACTTTGTGAGTGCGGGGACACCATTACACGCGTGCACTACATATAGGTCACTACCTATATGTAGCTTCACAATGGTAACTCCGAATATGGCCATGTAATATGTCTATGATCATGGAATTGCCCCCTCTATACCATCCTGGCATAGTTGGCACAATCCCATGATCCCAGTGGTCTGTAGCACAGACCCTGGTACTGCCAAACTGCCTTTCCCGGGGTTTCACTGCAGCTGCTGCTGCTGCCAACCCCTCAGACAGGCATCTGCCCTCCTGGGGTCCAGCCAGGCCTGGCCCAGGATGGCAGAACAAAGGACTTCCTCTGAGAGAGGGTGTTACACCCTCTCCCTTTGGAAAATGGTGTGAAGGCAGGGGAGGAGTAGCCTCCCCCAGCCTCTGGAAATGCTTTCATGGGCACATTTGGTGCCCATTTCTGCATAAGCCAGTCTACACCGGTTCAGGGACCCCTTAGCCCTGCTCTGGCGCGAAACTGGACAAAGGAAAGGGGAGTGACCACTCCCCTGACCTGTACCTCCCCTGGGAGGTGCCCAAAGCTCCTCCAGTGTGCTCCAGACCTCTGCCATCTTGGAAACAGAGGTGCTGCTGTCACACTGGACTGCTCTGAGTGGCCAGTGCCACCAGGTGACGTCAGAGACTCCTTCTGATAGGCTCCTTCAGGTGTTGCTAGCCTATCCTCTCTCCTAGGTAGCCAAACCCTCTTTTCTGGCTATTTAGGGTCTCTGTCTCTTGGGATTCCTTAGATAACGAATGCAAGAGCTCATCCGAGTTCCTCTGCATCTCTCTCTTCACCTTCTGCCAAGGAATCGACTGCTGACCGCGCTGGAAGCCTGCAAAACTGCAACATAGTAGCAAAGACGACTACTGCAACTCTGTAACGCTGATCCTGCTGCCTTCTTGACTGTTTTCCTGGTGGTGCATGCTGTGGGGGTAGTCTGCCTCCTCTCTGCACTAGAAGCTCTGAAGAAATCTCCCGTCGGTCGACGGAATCGTCCCCCTGCAACCGCAGGCACCAAAGAACTGTTCACCAGTCCCTTGGGTCTCCTCTCAGCACGACGAGCGAGGTCCCTCAAATCCAGCAACTGTGTCCAAGTGACCCCCACAGTCCAGTGACTCTTCAGTCCAAATTTGGTGGAGGTAAGTTCTTGCCTCCCCACGCCAGACTGCATTGCTGGGAACCGCGACTTTTGCAGCTACTCCGGCCCCTGTGCACTTCCGGCGGAAATCCTTTGTGCACAGCCAAGCCTGGGTCCACGGCACTCTAACCTGCATTGCACGACTTTCTAAGTTGGTCTCCGGCGACGTGGGACTCCTTTGTGCAACTTCGGGTGAGCACTGTTTCACACATCCTCGTAGTGCCTGTTCCTGGCACTTCTCTGGGTGATACCTGCTGCTGAGAGGGCTTCTTGTCTTGATCGACGTCCCCTCTGTCTCCTGGCGCAATTTGCGACGTCCTGGTCCCTCCCGGGCCACAGCAGCGTTCAAAAATCCTTACCACACTATTTGCAGCTAGCAAGGCTTGTTGGCGGTCACAACTCTCCACGGCGTGAGGGATCTGTCCTCCAAAGGGGAAGTTTCTAGCCCTTGTCGTTCTTGCAGAAACCTACGCTTCTACTGTCAAGTAGCAGCATCTTTGCACGCACAGCTGGCATTTCCTGGGCATCTGCCCATCTCCGACTTGCTTGTGACTTTTGGACTTGGTCCCCTTGTTCCACAGGTACCCTCGACTGGAAATCCATTGTTGTTGCATTGTTGGTTTGTGTCTTTCCTGCAGAATTCCCCTATCACGACTTCTATGTCCTTTGGGGAACTTTAGTGCACTTTGCACTCACTTTTCAGGGTCTTGGGGTGGGCTATTTTTCTAACCCTTACTATTTTATAATAGTCCCAGCGACCCTCTACAAGGTCACATAGGTTTGGGGTCCATTCGTGGTTCGCATTCCACTTTTGGAGTATATGGTTTGTGTTGCCCCTATCCCTATGTGTCTCCATTGCATCCTATTGTAACTATACATTGTTTGCACTGTTTTCTAATACTATTACTGCATATTTTGGTATTGTGTACATATATCTTGTGTATATTTGCTATCCTCATACTGAGGGTACTCACTGAGATACTTTTGGCATATTGTCATAAAAATAAAGTACCTTTATTTTTAGTATATCTGTGTATTGTGTTTTCTTATGATATTGTGCATATGACACTGAGGGGGTGATTCTGATTCTGGCGGGCGGCGGAGGCCGCCCACCAGAATTCCGCCCCCATTATACCGCTCCGCGGTCAGAAGACCGCGGAGGGTATTATGAGTTTTTCCCTGGGCTGGCGGGCGGTCTCCAAAAGACCGCCCGCCAGCCCAGGGAAAAACTCCCTTCCCACGAGGATGCCGGCTCGTAATCGAGCCGGCGGAGTGGGAAGGTGCGACGGGTGCAGTGGCACCCGTCGCGTATTTCAGTGTCTGCAAGGCAGACACTGAAATACTTTGCGGGGCCCTCTTACGGGGGCCCCTGCCGTGCCCATGCCATTGGCATGGGCACGGCAGGGGCCCCCAGGGCCCCGCGACCCCCCCTACCGCCATCCTGTTCATGGCGGCTTTCCCGCCATGAACAGGATGGCGGTAGGGGGGGTCAGAATCCTCATGGCGGCGGAGTGCGCTCCGTCGCCATGAAGGATTCCCCCGAGCAGCGGTAAGTCGGCGGGAGCCCGCCGACTTGCCGCTTCTGACCGCGGCTGAACCGCCGCGGTCAGAATGCTCGTGGGAGCACCGCCAGCCTGTTGGCGGTGCTCCCGTGGTCGGTGGCCCTGGCGGCCACCGGCCGCCAGGGTCAGAATGACCCCCTAAGTGGTACTGTAGGAGCTTCACTCGTCTCCTAGTTCAGCCTAAGCTGCTCTGCTAAGCTACCATTATCTATCAGCCTATGCTGCTAGACACCCTATACACTAATAAGGGATAACTGGGCCTGGTGCAAGGTGCAAGTACCCCTAGGTACTCATTACAAGCCAGTCCAGCCTCCTACGGGGGGGAGGTGCTGCTACTGCCCGAACAGCCAGGTCTTGAGAAGTTTCCTGAAGGTAAGGAGGTCTTTGGTATGGTGCAGGTGGGTGGGAAGAGTGTTCCACGTTTTGGCGGTGAGGTGCGAGAATGATCTACCGCCGGTTAAAGTAGGGCTTTGGGCACCCCTCCCAGTTCAGCAAGACCACAATCCATGAGACAGGCCTATGTCATGGCGCACAAACATGATCCATGTTTGCCTATGACAAAAAATCTGCATTAGGGATCGAGAAAACAATATGGTTGGGCGCCCTGGACAGGGTTACACGTCTCTTACCTCGCACAGGATTTTTCAGTCCCAACAGAGTTCTCTCATCCTTTGCAGGTTTATTAAAAGGTGCAGGTTACCAGCAGGAACCAGAGTTGCTTGTGAGTCTGTAGCCCTTGACATTTACTGGTTTTGCATTTCAATAATACTAGTCTTTTCAGTGGGCATCTTGGTATTCCTTTGCAGATTAAGAGTACTTATGTCATTAGACGGCTGAACAAGCGAAGAATGTGAGTAATGCATACAATGTTCTGTATTCTGTTCTAGCTGAAAGGCAACCTAGGAATCTTACTCCAAGTATACGTTTGAAGCAAGCACCCCCACTACTCCCCGAAAGTAGTCTTGCAGAGCCTGTCACAGAAGATGAAAAAAGAAGAAAAATCCAAGAACTGAAATGTGCCATAGGAGAACTTCGAAACGAGAACTATGGACTGCAGAACGATATTGATGACGTGAGTTACATGCCTTAGCCTGCTCTTTTGCAGAGAGTAATGGTAACAGAGGCTGAAGAAAATAATTGATAATATATCTGCTTTAGTGGTAGACATCAAAATGTGTTCTTAGCAAACGATAAATGTCGGTAGCATGGACTAAAGGAATACTACGTGCCCTGAACCAAAACATGACCATCGGTTGTTGTAAACTGAATGAATGAATACGTCTATGTTTGTTACTTTGACTTTTTTATCTTTTCCAAAAAAGATTCCAGAAGAAACAGGGAAGTAGAAAATATTATGAGTTAAAAGCAGGGTGGGTAGAGACATATAGAGGGCTATGTAATGGGGGAGGTGAGGGGTATATACTCCAGTAAGGACAAATGAATTACAAGCAGTGGCACAAGGTGGATCTTCAACACCATAAAAAAAATATATATATATCTGTCACATTTTACAGCAGCAATGCATTTTCTTAGATTTATCTTCTTATTGTGGTATTGTTTTATTCCACAGATTTTAAGGAAGTATGAGTGATAAATACTGTGTTGTAAACTACTGTAAGTCAAAAGTGAGCATAATTTAAAGATAATTTTGCTGGGTCTTGAGTAGGATGTTAAATGTTAGGAAAATGTGTCTAAAGAGGTGCACATGAAGCCCATAATTGACTTTACGGCAAACAGATATAATTAAGGGAAACATTAGAAAAGACTTAACATTTCTCTCCCAAGTGAAGTTTGTCAAACTGTGCAGCAAATGCTGCATTAGAAAGCACAATGCAGTAGCCTTGTAATACAAAAGTGCAGGAGATTAGGGTATTTTCCTTCTACTTAGTTTTTTAGAAAGGTTGACCTAGTGCAAACTGGGTGGATTTCTCCATCAAGTCTATAGATCCCTTGTGTGATATTGATAGGCAACATTTTAATAACTTGTACACACCAGTACCAGTTCTTTGCAGTGGGCAGCAAAACATATGCTAGTCCTCAAACCGTCACCACCAATAACTACATATATTCCACACTGATCAAACAGTGTACATAAAATACCTTTTTAGGCCTGTAGGATGTCACTCTTCCTCCTTAGGTTACAATATAGGAACAACAGCAATTCTTCCCTTTTTTATAAATGCTGTTGTCATAATTTGCTCCTATCAACCAAGGTCAGAAATAACTTGGGAAGAGGTAAGCAAAAAGGAGTACAACAGGGAGACATCGTAACAAAACATGTAATTTAAAAAAATCATACGAGGTATAATCAACGCGCAATAGAGAGATCATCTGACTGGATTGTGATCTAACAGATCCAGTAATTCTCTGAATAAGTGGTAATAGAGGCAGGTGCAAGGGAAAGTCCTCCAGGGCACAATTAGAACAACTAAGGCTGTTAGATTACAAAGAATATACAGGCAAACAACAGTGAAACAAGGCAAGTTGCCTTTTGCCACAGTTGAACCACAATGTAGATGGAATGTTCCGATAACAGATCTTCCAAGGGGTAGGTAGTCAGCTCTCAAAAACAACATAAATCCCAGGATGACGAACTACTAAATACAACTACATACTAAATTTCCTGGGTGTTCTAAAAGGAAATAATAGAGTGATCACAGACAGGAGGGCTAAAAAGGTTAATGGGCACACAAGCATAGGTGTTTGATGCTCCATTAACTTTGAACTTACCATTCAATTTATATTTTGGGGCCTGATTTGGAGATTTGCAGACTGAGTACCTTGCCTGCCAACCCTCTCTCAGCCCGCTCTATTCTGAGTCTAGTGGATTACCAGTTTTCTGACATCATTGTCCTAGCGGCCCCTGCCACCGGAAAAATCACTCTAATGATCTGATGAAGTAGGGGCCATTGGAGTATGGATATAAGACCACCCACCTTATTAGAAGCAGGCAGCCTGATCCCTTTTATTTTCTGTTCATCACCAGTAGGGAAAACCTGGTAGTCACAGGCAGAAACAAAATAATGTTCCATTCACCCCTTGAGAAAATTCCCAGGGGTGGGAGTCATTAGTTTTTCTTGTTTGTGAAAAACAAGAAAGTTTGGTAAGTGGCCACCTACAACAGGGCAAAATCGGTTTTGGGTTGGTTGTGTAATGGTTCAGGGACGACCTTGCCTGGCAGGGTTTACTGACATAATATCGAAAAAAAAAATATTGTGGTACAAAACTATTGTGTCAAAAATATCAATCACAAAAATATTGTTTTCCTATACATAGAAAGGTAAGTACAAAAATATCGAAAAAAATATCGTTTGACACTAATATCGGAAAATATATACAAAATTATTGTTTTTTAATATACACAAATATAGTTAAAAACAGTAAATCTTAAATATTTTATATAGTTTAAACTACATATTTTAAAATAATATTTAAAACATATATTAATACATACTTATTTGAACACACATACACATATATATATATATGTAGTGTGCATGTTTATATACATATATACTGTACAACTATTCTAAAGCATATTATTTTAATTTATTTTATAATTTTTTCATTTGTTTTAAATAGACTGATATAAGAGTGTGTACTTACGGTTGCTGTCGTCGTTGCAGATTCCGAAGTCGTTGGGCGAGCTGAGGGTGCTGGGTGTGGAGGGAGAGGGAGCGGTTGTCTGGGGTGTTGGTATGGATGTCTTGGGTGAATGTTTGTGCAAGGTATGGTTATGGTTAATGGCTGTCTGTTGGGTGGGCGATTGTAGGCATTTATGTGTCTTGGGAGGAGGGGGGTGGAGGTGCTGGGAGATGCTGCGTTAGGTGGGTGAATGTCTATTGGGGTGGTGACTGCAGGTATGGTGGATGTTACATGTACATGTGTCTGTGGTTCAAACGTCTGTGGATGTGGTGAATGGGGTGGATGTCTGAGGGTCTGCTGTTGTGCTGTCTATGAGTAAGATAGGTGTAGTGGTTGACTCTGTGAATGTTGGTGTGGTGTTTGCAGGTGTGTCAGGTGTGCTGTCAGGGATGCTGGGGATGGTAGGGATGCCAGGGCAGGTTGTGACTGTTGATGTGTGTGCAGGTGTATGTTGCTTGTGTGCATACTGGTGGTGTGTCTTGTCGTGCTTGTGTTTGTCTGAGCTACCCTTGGATGTTGAGGTGGATTCATGCTTGTCTGTCTGTGTGCTTTGACTGGGTCAGGGAATAGGGGTTTGGGATTGGGAAGAGAAAGCTGGAGGGGGCATGAAAGACTAAGGGTGACTGGCTGACATCAGTGTGGAGGCCAGAGCCTCAAAATATAGGCTACCCAGTGCACCATGAATGCCCTCCAGGACCGCATTACTTTGTTGGATCTGAGTTGCAGGTCCCTGGATGGCATTCACGATGGTCAACTGACCCACAGAGATGGACCTCAGGAGGTAAATAGCCCACTCACTGAGGGCAGCAGGGCTGACAGGGGCAGGGGCAGAGGTGCCTGCGCTAAAAGAGACACCCACCCTTTTGAGTGAGCGGGCACAGCCAACTGGCTGTCTCCCCCATGGCACTACGCCCTCTCCCTCTAGGCCACTAGGTACCTTGGTGTAGGTGGTATCAGCACTCCCGTGGCCAGCAGCTTCCCCATCTGCTTTGCCTGTCGATGCTGGTGCACAGAAACAGAGATAGAGGGTCATCACATTCTTAACATACACATACATTACAACATACACAACAGTAACAACATATCTATGTCAAATAAAGCCCAGGTAGAAAACATTCAGAGCCTACATCATGTCACAACTAGATACTTCCAACATGCCCATATGACAACAGTGTCATCCACAGCATAAGCCAACCATCTGACCACTACATCACCATCCCATCAAATCAGCAGTAACTCAAAACCATCATGCATAAGATGAATTGGCTACATTTAAAGTCTCTCCCCATAAAGATCATCACTGTCTATCAACAGATAATTTTAAGGAAATGCAGTTTAGCGACAACACAATATCATGCCTTCCCCTGCTCCACACCTGCCCTGTCCACACCAGTAGTCATGTTCCAAGAAAGTAAACTCATCTCACTTCAAATACAACACACCATGTTGCTTTCAAAAACACTTGCGTAACTTATCAATCTGTTAAAAATGTACACACTGTCAAACACCACAGATGAAGACACTATATATGGCATACCCAAACAGTGTGCCTCACAAAATGACAGCATGTCACTGAAACATATATCTAAATACCATAATAGGATTCATAATGAGTATCTGGATCCACTTATCTTACTCATTGACACATATGCAACAATGATATGTTCTGCAATAGGGGTTTACTTAGCACACACAATACATCCACAGACAAGGACAAGGAGCATACTAACACCAACAATACAATGGACACCAAATGATGTGCACGAAGGACTCATAGCATTCCACCATACATGGTGATTAGAAACATTTATATGACAACATCTAAACACCTACATTACTACCAACTGTCCAGACATGTGATTCCTATTACCTTAGTCCAGAACAAACACTTACACAACCAATTACTAAGGTAACCCTGAATGACACATACGCCTAGAGTCAAGCAAATTGAATGGCAACATATCCCATAACACCAACATGTGTATGTCAAATGGAACACCTGCTTCACTATTAAGTGAGGCAGCAATGAGCAGATCCATTACTAAAACTGTCAAAACAGCCTCAGATTAGCAAAGGTAAATCTGGCAAAGAAGAGGTTTCAACATATCAACAGGCACAAAGTATCATTTGACACATGATGTAGGCAGGAAATAGTTTTTGTTTCATCCATGTAGGTATGTATTGCCCTATGTCGCATGGACAATATACTTGGGCTAAGGGATGAGCAAACTAGCCACTTAACTTCTCAAAACCATATACGTTTGAGAAAAAGTTATTAATACAAATATCAATGTTATGTCTTGAAATGTAAATGTCTTTTTACCAACATTATTTCCACTATACACCTTGATCAAAACTCACCTTTTCCAATATATGAAAGGTGAAATGACAATGGGGATACATCCTCAGACCACATAGGGAGTGTAGTGAGTTTGACATAGCTAAATCCTGCTTGGGATGACAGCCTCACATGAAGTTTCCATCTATTTCAGGACATAGGATTACTTGGCCCTGTTACTCATCTTTCAGACCCAATGTTGCACATAGAGCAGTATCTAGTGGAAGAGAACTGGTCAGAGACCAAAGAGCTATACAGCTGATCAATTGGTTAAATGGACTTGGGAACACTAGGTGGGTAGGATGATACCTGAATACACATATGTATGGTTTGAGTAGAATTGCACAGTCACATCTGCATCTCCACATGCAGTCGTACTATTTGGTTGGCATAGGTTATGAACATGTCCCTATACACAATACAATGGTTACAACTGTCATTCTATGTTGCACAACTGCAATAATATGTCAACAGGCACCCCTCCCTTTTTGGTAGGACATCCCCAGCCGGGCCTCTGCAGTCTTCTGGGCCCAGCGTCTCAGGTCCTTCCATTGCTTCCTATGGTGGGTGCTCCATCAGCTTTGGACCCCCAGGGTCCGCACATGGTTGGCAATGGCATGCCAAATTCCCTTTTTCTGATAGGCATTGACCTGCATGGATGTCACAGACAAAAGGAAAAAGTCATGCCCACATGAAACATACAAATAGTAGTGGACAGAACACTTCAGTGATAGCAAGTAGACACACATTCCCATCCTCTCAGCTCACACTCATGTACAAATTAGCATCTGCATGCATCAAAACCATCACTACTTTACATTTCAGGTACACCATCACACTCCACACCTTTCACACATTGGTATTGCACTGGACTCACCTGCTCCTCTGGTGCACCATAAAGCTGTCCATACAGGAGTACGACCTCCTGCGTGAGCTTCTCCAGCTCTTCAGAGGTGAAGGCTGGGCCCTCTTACCTGCAGGGTGTGGCATGCTTCCAGAGGCAGTACACAGCAGTTCAGGTACTGGAGGTCTTGCTGGCAGCAGTGTCAGGAGTCAAGTGAGCAATACTGAAGAAGATGGCGGTGACGTCCGTCAAGTACATGACCGTCACCATTGGTGGACATTGCCACTGGCCCAAATCTTCCAAAGGCAGAAATTTTTTCAGATGGCAATTTCCACTGCGGTTGTGACCACCTAACCCCATGGCAACTTCTGCCAGCGGACTTAGGTCACTTCCACATGTCCAGTACAGTAGGTCAGACGGCTGCCATTTTCAGTACATTTCATTAATGGAAGAATTTTATAAGCTGCGTCATAACCTATACCCTACATTGTGCAGTAAATCTGTAAGTACTGCCTTCATGTTTAGTTGTCTATTTGTGCATGTGAGCAGTAAATGCTGTGTAACTGGAAGACGTGTGGTGACAGCAATGTACACCTAGTCAGAGGCTCCTATGTGCGTTTAAAATGGAGATAATGGACAACACTATGTGTACGACATGTCAAGTCGGTGGGACTTACACATACAATAACAGATGAATGTGTATATGTAGTTGTAGGAGGATGGCCTGGTTTGTATTGGGTACCTTGGGTACTTACACCTTACACCAGGTTCAGTTATCCATTGTTAGTGAATGTAGTAGTGTTCTAGCAGCTTAGGCTGATAGAGGCAGCTATAGCAGAGCAGCTTAGGCTGAACTAGGATACATGCAATGCTCATGCAATACCACTTATAGTTACACAGTAATTACGCACAAGTAAAGACAATACTCAGTGTTACCAAAAATAGAGGTATTTATTTGGGTGATACAGTACTAAAGATATCTTAGAGACAATACTCCTTCTGGAGGCAAGTATTATACACAATATATACACTAGACACCAAAATTAGACAAGTAAATAGTCATAGAACAATGTAAACAGTGGGAAATCCTATAGAATGCAATGGGCGAAAATAGGTCTAGGGGCTACACAAACCATATACTAAAAAAGTGGAGTGTGAATCACAAATTCCCCCTAGTCAAGTGTAGTGTGCAGAATCGCTGGGAGAGTCAGAATACAGTAAAGGTAAGTAAATTACCCCACCTCAGAGCCCAGAAAAGCAGGAATAAAGTATTGCAAGTTTCCTAAGAACACACTACACCTCGTTTTTGGGATTTTGCAGCAGCCAACCAAGTCTGCAAAGAACAACTGCTGGATTATTGGACCTGAAGACCTGCAAAGGAAGGGGTCCAAGTCCAGAAGTCGAAAGAAGTTCCAGGAAGGACAGGAGCCCCTGCCAACCCAGAAGAGGGTGCAAAAGAAGAGCCCCTGGTTAGTAGAAGACTGCAGAAATGCACCATAGGAAGATTCCAGCAGGTTCCTGCATGATGCAAAAGATGCCCCACGGCATGAAGAGCGTTGCAGATGAGATTTCGTGTTTGAAGGCGCCAACAAGCCATTAGCTATGACAAAAGTGCGTATTTCATCAAAATGGTGCTGGATTGACCCAGGAGGGATCTGGGAACCTTAATTCTGTGTGCGAAGGAGGAGGGGGCTCCCAGCACTTTAGAGAGCCCTCAGGATGCCAGACAGAACCCCCAGAAGCCACAGGATCTGGGTTCAAAGAGGGTTCAAAATGCAGTCAATGCAGCACCACAAAAGAAGGTCCCACGCTGCCGGAGAACAACTCAGCGAGTTGAGCATCGCAGGGTGGAGTGCTGGGGACTTGGGCCAGGCTGTGCATGAAGGAATTTTGCAAAGAGTGCACAGAGGCTTCAGAAGGTGAAGAAGACACAATACATAGGGGTACCATCGTTCTCAGGGAAGGAGAAGGTCTTACCGCCAACAAATTGCGTCAGCAGGACCTCAAGACAGTCTATGTCGATGATGTCTAACCTCTGTGTCCTTAGGAGCACGCTCGTTGCCATGAGAGGAGTCCCAGGGTACTTGTCATTGCCCTGGAAGGTGCCTGCAAGGAGCAGGGGAGTGATTCTGTCACTCCACTGGAGATTTCTTTGGTTCTTCTGGTGCAGGATGAAGACAGGGAGTTCCCAGAGCGTGCACACCATGGAACCTGTTGCAGTTGCTGACTTGGAGCTGAGGTTGCTGAAGAAAAGTGTCTCTTGTAGACACTTTGTTGCAGTTACAGCGTTTCTTGGAGCAGGCTGCAGTTGATCTGAGGTCAGAGGATGAAGTAGTAGTTGCAGAGGATTCCTGAAGAAAACTTGCAAGCAGAATCTGAAGAGAACCGACAGGAGAGACCCTAAATAGCCCTCAGAGGGGGGTTGGTTACCTTATCAGGTAGGGACCTATCAGGAGGGGTCTCTGACATCACCTGCTGGCACTGGCCACTCAGAGCCCTCCAGAGTGCTCCCACACCTTGCAAAGCAAGATGTCTGAAGTCTGGGACACACCGGAGGAGGTCTGGGCACCACCCCTGGGGTGGTGATGGACAGGGGAGTGGTCACCCCCCTTTCCTTTGTCCAGTTTCCCGCCAAAGCAGGGGAGAAAGGGTCCCTGAACCGGTGTAGACTGGTTTATGCAAGGAGGGCACCATCTGTGCCCTTCAAAGCATTTCCAGAGGCTGGGGGAGGCTACCCCTCCCCAGCCTGTAACACCTATTTCCAAAGGGAGAGGGTGTAACACCCTGTTCTCAGAGGAAATGCTTTGTTCTGCTTTCCTGGGACTGGGCTGCCCAGACCCCAGGAGAGCAGAACCATGTCTGTGAAGTGGCAGCTGCTGTAGCTGCAGTGCAAGCCTCAGATAGCTGGTTTGGCAGTACTGGGGGGTCCATGGTGGAGCCCCCAGGATGCATAGAATTGGTTCCCCAATACCAGATTTGAATGGGGGGACAATTCCATGATCTTAGAAATGTTACACAGCCATATTCGGAGTTACCATTGTGAAGCTACATATAGGTATTGACGCGTAGTGCGCGCGTGCAATGGCGTCCCTGCACTCACAAAGTCCGGGGAAATGGCACTGAACTATGTGGGGGCACCTTTTCTAGTGCAAGGGTGCCCTCACACTTATTAACTTTGCACCTAACCTTCATCAAGTGAAGGTTAGACATATAGGTGACTTCTATGTTACTTAAGTGCAGTGAAAATGGCTATGAAATAGTGTGTGCACTATTTCACGGAGGCTGCAGCGGGAGTCCTGTGTAAGGGTTTGTCTGAGCTCCCTATGGGTGGCAAAAGAAATGCTGCAGCTCATATGGATTTCCTGGAACCTCAATGCCCTGAGTACCTAGGTACCATATACTAGGGACTTATAAGGTGGGTCCAGTATGTCAATTGAAATTGGCAAATGAAGTCACTGGCCTACAGTGACAGATTTAAAAGCAGATAATGCATAAGCACTGAGGTTCTGGTTATCAGAGCCCCAGTGACACAGTTAGGCACTACACAGGCATACACATTAGGCAACAAACTATGAGCACTGGGGTCCTGACCATCAGGATCCCAGTGAGACAGGCAAAAACATACTGACATACATGTGAAAAATGAGGGTAACATGTCAAGGAAGATGGTACTTTCCTACAGTAGTGCAATAGTTAGTTGAGGGAATGTGTACCAAGGAGGGTGTCATTGGATGCATAGCTATGTGCTGTACTGTAAATGTCAGAGGTTGTAACTGACCTCGACAGCAGATATGTGTGAGTTGTTTCCTTAACTTTAAATAAATGATGTATGCATGCTGCATGCCACATGCTACATTTACATCTTTTCACATAATTACCTTGCCATGAGGAGAAGACAACCACCAGTTTACTGTCCAGTAGTAGACCTGCACAAAATGGAGGAGATGTATTCTATCCAAACATATCGGCTGAATCATCATACTATTATGGATCATTGTGATCCATTGGAGCCAGACCTAATGCCTGCCATTCACAATCCCTATATCATACCTCCCATTTTTGAAGTCACGTCAGTGCTACACTTCCTGGCTACTGGGTCCTTTCAGAATACAGTGGCCAAAACCGCAGGGATGGCTCAGCCCATGTTCAGTCTGGTTTTGAAGGATGTATTGTGTGCATTCTTAAATCACCTGGACAGCTACAACAGGTTTCCCCTACGTGCGGATTTGGCCTATGTGAAGTCAGTGTTTTATGCAATGAGGCATACTCCACATGTGCCTGGAGCCATAGATGAAACTCAGGTAGCCTTGGTTCCCCCCAGGGCCAATAAATAGGTGTATAGGAACAGGAAAAACTACCACTCCATAAACGTTCAAGTGGTGTGTCTGGCAGACCAGTACATTTCACAAGTGAGTGCTAAGTATCCAGGATCAGTCCATGATTTCTTCATTGTGCGTAACAGCAATGTCCCACTGTTGATTACACGAATCCACACAGAGAGGGGCTGGCTGGTTGGCAAGTAACAATTAAAATGTGTACTTGCTATGTATGTCTCCTGCCATCACAATGTTGCTTGTCCCACATATATGTTTGTGCTGTTCTACCAAATTGTTCATAGGTAATTCTGGCTATCCTAACAGTCCTTGGTTGTTGACCCTAGTGAGGTATCCAAACATGGCAAGGGAAGACGGCTACAATGAGGCCCATGGGAGGACAAGGCGTGTCATTGAGTGGACTTTTGGGCTCCTGAAGCCACAATTTAGGTGCTTGGACATTTCTACTCACCCAACAAGGTATGTCAAATAATAGTTGCCTGCTGCATGCTTCACAGTGCTAGCCACGACCAGTGGTACTGTACCTTCTACTGCTGACTCTACAGGAACATCTAGCCATGACCAGTGGTTCTGCACCTTTTGCTATTGACTCTACAGGGACATCTAGTAACGACCTGTGGCACTGCACCCTTGTGCCACTGACTCCACAGTCAAATGTTATGTAAAAGGTCTGCTAAGCCTGAAAATGTATAAACACTATGCCCTCAAGGGGGTGATTATATGGTTACACTGCAATGTTCGTTGTCATTCTTTTTTCATGTGATTATACCCTCTCGGGGTTGACTATATGGTTACATGACCATGTTTGTCCCAGACTATATGGTTACATGACCATGTTTGTCCCAGAGGCTATTTTTAATGTGTTTTTTGTAGGGGCTGTTCGGACCATTACAGTCTAATGCCAAGTGCATGAAGGAATGTGCAAACACAGTTTATTTCTGTTAACAGTTTAATGTGTGGCATGGCTAAATATTTCAGACATTCTACTGGTACTTCTCCAGCTGTTTCTGGGTTTGGGAGACATTCTAAGCTTCTGATGTAAGAACAAGTTCTGGCAGCATTCTGTGACACTGCCCTCTGAGTGCTTTTCGCTTGACAGGGACATCTAGCCATGGTCAGTGATACTGCACCTTCTGGTGTTGACTCTACAGGGATATCTAGCCATGACTAGTTGTACAGCACCCTATGCTATTGACTCCATAGTAACATTTAGTAACGGCCTGTGGCACAGCACACTTGTGCCACTGACTCCACAGTTAAATAATATTTAAATGGCCTACTAGGCCTGAACATTTCTAATACACTATGGGGGTTATTCCAACTTTGGAGGAAGTGGTAATCCGTCCCAAAAGTGACGGTAAAGTGACGGATATACCACCAGCCGTATTACAAGTCCATTATATCCTATGGAACTCGTAATACGGCTGGTGCTAAATCCGTCACATTTGGGACGGATTACCACCTCCTCCAAAGTTGGAATAACCCCCTATCCCCTCAATGGGCTAATTATATGGTTAGACTGCAATGTTCTTTGTCATTCTTTTTTTTGTGATTATGCCCTCTAGTGCCTGATTATATCGTTACAAGACCATGGGGGTCATTACAACATTGGTGGTAAATGCCGCTTACCGCCATGCAGAAGACTGCCAACACACCGCCGTGGCCACAGAAATCCGCCACAGCTATTATGACCCACAGCTCGGAATCTGACAAAATTCAGACACCCACACAAGTCAGCCACACCAAAGGTCAGTGATAAACTGGTGAAAACAAATCCTCTACTATCATGCCAACAGAAATACGCCCACACTATCACGACACACGAATCCATGCGGCGGTCTTTCAACCGCAGTATTCCAGTGGCGGTACACACCGCTGCGCTCAAAATACACACACATATACAAAACACAGCCACATTGGACAATTCGAAATACACACACCTGATACACATACACACACCACTCCCACACACCCATTACAATATAAAACACAAACCCACATCACCCACAAACCCCTACGACAAAATTACCGAGAAAAGGCCAGGGAGAGACACCACAAACAACTACCAAGCATACACAGGCACACAATACCATCACCCACATAACTTCCGCGCACCTCACACAACACACCACTAAATATCATACAACCTATCACTACACACACCACCCCGCACATCACCCACACCACCCCATGATGTGGCAAAGACACCCCAGGTTCTCTGAGGAGGAGCTCAGGGTCATGGTGGAGGAAATCATCCGGGTAGAGCCACAGCTATTCGGATCACAGGTGCAGCAAAACCCCATAGCTAGGAAGATGGAGCTATGACGAAGAATAGTGGACAGGGTCAACGAGTGGGACAGCACCAAAGAAATAGGGATGACATCAGGAAGAGGTGGAACGACCTACGGGGGAAGGTGCGTTCTGTGGTTTCAAGACACCACCTTGCGGTTCAGCGGACTGGCGGCAGACCCCCACCTCCTCCCCCACAACTAACAACATGGGAGGAGCAGGTCTTGGCGATTCTGCATCCTGAGGGCATTGCAGGAGTAGATGGAGGAATGGACTCTGGTAAGTCAAATCTTTACTATTACTTTCCCCACCCTACCTGCATGCCATCACATACCCCCACCCTCACCCTCACCCCCATCACTCCAACTCCTCACAAATGTCCCAACATCACAAACCACACATCCTAACACCAAGCCCTGCATGCAACAATAAAGCATGGACACCCATCACCAAAGCATGGCCACTGCACATACCCATACGCCCCCCTAAACCACCATAACACAAGGTCCCACACAGGAATGCAAGCACTGGGGTACACGGTCACCCACCTATTGCACATCAAGGCACACACAGATGTAATAAACATCCTTTTATACCCCTGCAGGACCCCTACCCAATGTCACCGGAAAGGAGGGTCCACACATGTCCACACCACCAACAGAAGAGGCCCACAGTGATGACAGCAGCTCTGTCCAACTGGATCTAGATGACCAGCCCGGCCCATCGGGGACCTCAGGACAGTCAGTTCCCCTCACACAGTCACAGGCCACCACAGAGCTTCCCCCCTCTGGAAACACCAGCACAGCACCCACCCAGCGGGCCCATACCTCTGTCCCCAGGACAGGTCAATCAGCAGTGTGTCCACCACTACAGGGAACCCAGGCTAACCCACCACCCCAGGGACCTGGGGGCAGTGGTAGTGGGCACACGTCCAGGGGACGGAGGCCCAGGAACACAGGGGAACTGGGAGGGCTGCTGTGCGACAGTGGGAGGACAGGCCAATGAAACCCACTGTCCACGAGGCCCTCTCCAACATCATGGGAGCCTACCACCACTCCCAGGAGACGATGGCAACGGTACTGGCCAAGTTTCAGGAGACCCAGCGCCTGCAGGAGGAACAGTATTTGGGCTTCAGGGAAGAACTCAGATCCATCAATTCCACCCTGGCCACCATTGAGGGGTGCTGAAGAAAGTCCTCAACACTAGGAGGGACACTGTGGCACTACAAGGGGCACCTGACACTAACCTGGACGATGAACTGCCCACCACCTCTGCCGGTGCTGGACAGGACAGGACAGGACGCCCTGCCACAGGACCACCACACCAGCACCCCACCCCCTGCAGATATTGAGCACTTAAAAAAACACCCTTGAAGCACAAAACAATTTGGAGTCAGTCTGTGATTTCGAAATTGTGTATTAGCAATTACAGTGTCAAAATGCTCTTTCAACTGTAATGTCAACATACCTATGTCACACAGCTCTAGTCCATGAGGAAACAAAGCAGATGTCACACAGTGGGACCCACATCTGTGAAATCGTCAGGGAAAGTGACAACTCAGTGACCATACACTAGGTGAAATCGACAGACAGTAGAGAGGTAGTAGCGTTAAAGTACATGTAGTAGGCAGGTTTGTATTCTTACCTGTGTCTCACTGGAAATATTACAGGATTACTGAGTTCCTGTTGTTGATGTCCTCTTCTTTGGCTTCCTCGTCCTCACCGTCCACAGGCTTCACAGCTGCAACAACACGTCATCTGGACCATCCTCCTGCAGAAAAGGCACCTGTCGTCACAAAGCTTAGTTGTGAAGCATACAGCAGGCCACGATGATCTGGCACACCTTCTTTGGTGAGTAGAATAGGGATCCACCTGTCATATGGAGGCACCTGAACCTGGCGTTCAGGAGACCGAAGGTCCGCTCTATTATCCGCCGAGTTCGCCCATGGGCCTCATTGTAGCGTACCTCTGCCCTTGTCCTGGGATTCCTCACTGGGGTCAGTAGCCATGACAGGTTGGGGTAACCAGAGTCACCTGCAAATGGCGAGGGACAACTGTTAGACACACACTAACCTGTAGGGATATCCCCAGAAAACCATTCCCACTGACGTCCTTCCAGGTGATCACCTAATAGGCACACACAGTGCCTCTGGAGTTGACCCATCACATAAGGGATGCTGCTATTCCGCAGGATGTAAGCGTCATGCACTGAGCCAGGGAATTTGGCATTCACATGGGAGATGAACTGGTCTGCCAAACACACCATCTGCACATTCATGGAATGATAACTCTTCCGGTTTCTGTACACCTGTTCACTCCTGAGGGGTGTACCAAAGCCTCATGTGTCCCATCAATGGCACCTATGATGTTGGGGATATGTCCAAGGGCATAGAAGTCACCTTTCACTCTAGGCAAATCCTCCACCTGAGGGAAAACGATATAGCTCTGCATGTGTTTCAGCAGGGCAGACAACACTCTGGACAACTTGTTGGAAAACATAGGCTGGGACATCCCTGATGCTATGGCCACAGTTGTTTGAAATGGAGTACTGACAGCACCTGCACTTGAGGGGGGATTCCTGTGGGATGGCGGATAGCTGACATCGGGTCTGGCTCCAGCTGGGCACACAGTTCTAGGACTGTGGCACGATCAAGCCTGTAGGTGATGATCACATGTCTTTCCTCCATTGTCAACAGGTCCACCAACGCAGAGGATGCTGCCATCTCCTCACATGTCCCAGCGGACGGTGCCTATGAAGGACAACAGTGAGCACAGAGTCAACCAACCAGAGGTACGTGCCCACAGCTTACATAGAACACGAATCCTAATCCGAAATTTGGCCTGTATGAGTATAATAAAGCCATGTGGGCCCCTGAAATGGCGGCTGCCTGACCTGTAAAGTGGGACAATGGGATGTGAGGTAACTGCGCTAGCGTTGTACACCGTCGCGGTAGGCGGTTGAAGACCGCAGCGCAATTCTGCATTGGTTAACATTGGACCCTATGGGTCCCAGGAGCGAATGACGATGTACGCCGGCGGTGGCGGTACACACCGCCGCGGACGTGACCGCCATTTTCTATCTGTTCAATCACTCAATACCTGATCTTCGACAGGAGAGGACCTACACTGCAAGTGCTGCTGTGACCTCGGTCTGGAAGACACAATGGCTTATGCGTCTGGGGAAAGGGCCCCTGCCTTCACATGGGAGGAGTTGGAAAAACCCGTGGATGGGGTCCTCCCCCAGTACACGCTACTCTATGGACCTCCAGACAAACAGGTAAGTACACTGGGAGCATACTGTATGGGCTATGCCTGTGTGGAGTGGGGTGGATGAAAGATGGGGGTGGGAGATTGAGGCGTGCATGAAACGACAGTGAGTGCATGTGCCACATGGCAAGGGTAGGGATGGGGGCCAATGACTGTGACGGTGCATTTGGTAATAACTTTTCTTTCCCCCCTGTACAAATCATGTAGGTCGGCGCCCACCAGAAAAAAGATATTTGGCGTGCCATCGCCAAGGACGTCCGGGCCCTGGGGGTCTACCACTAACGGAGCACCCACTGCCATAAGAGATGGGAGGACATTCGCCGCTGAAGCAAAAAGACGGCGGAGTCCCAGCTGGGGATGGCCTCCCAAAGTGGGAGGGGTGCCTGTCGCACCATGACCCCCCTGATGTTCAGGATCCTGGCGGTGGCGTACCCGGAGTTGGATGGGTGCTTGAGGGCATCACAGCAGACACAAGGGGGTGAGTACACTCTCATTCAGCTGATTTTGCACGCAGTGGAGGTGTCTGGGGAGGTGGGCTGTGGGTTTCTCTAGGCCAGGGCGAGTGTGCTAGTTAGGTCCCCTTGTTCTGGCAGACCCTGTGGCACCCCACCCCATCTGTGTACAGTGCCAAGTACACCTAATCAGGCTCCTGTGTCATCCATGTGTGCAGATGTCGGCCATAGCCTTGTAGGCCATGTCCCGGGGATTGAACAGTGGAGCCCAAGTGCGCGGCGTAGTGCAGGGGGCGTCTTTGTCTGTCGTGTCCGCCAACAGTAGCGGTAATGCATGTGCTCAACATGTCTTTCTTCTGTCGTCCTCCCCCTTTTTGTGGTCTCCCTGTTCTTGTGTGCATTAGCATCATCAGGTGGAGGAGTAGTGGCACCGGAGCAGGAGGGAGCTGCATCCCACATGGCCCTGGAGGGCGAGACAACGGACTCGGAGTTCACAAGTGGGACGAAGGTGGAGGTGAGCTCCACGCAGGGACAGGAGCTGACACCAGTGGCACAGACTCGTCCTCTGATGGGAGCTCCCTTGTGGTGGCAGCAACATCTGTGCCCCCGCATCTACAGGTACAGCCGCCACCCCCCCTACCAGCACCGCCCTCCCAGCAGCCCCTCAGCCTTTGCCCCGTGCCCGCTCACCCAGGAGGGTGGGCATCACCTTTGCCCCAGGCACCTCAGCCCCTGCCCCAGTCCCTCACTGTTGGGCAGTCTACCATTTTGAATGCCATCCAGGGTGTAGAAAGGCAGTTGCAACAAACAAATGCATTCCTGGATGGCATTCACTCTGGTCAGGCGGCCCTTCAGCAAGCTTTTCAGACTCTGGCCTCAGCACTGATAGCAGCCATTGTCCCTGTCTCTAGCCTCCCCCCTCCAACTTCCTCCACCCAGACCCAATCCCCTCTACCTCAGCCTATCCCAAGCACACCTTCAGACCAGCATGCACACACGTCAACACACAATGGAAGCTCTGCCAAACATAAGCACCACACATCCCACAGGCACTCACGTAAGCATCACACACATGCAGACACACCATCATCCACTGCCTCCACTGTGTCCCCCTCCTCCTCGTCTCCCTCCTCCCTCCCAGTCTCGTCTACACTCACACCTGCATGACCTACATCTACACTAACTACTTCCATCACCAGCACACACACCACCACACCCGCTCATGTGCAGTCACCACCCCCACTGCCATTCACACGTCCCCTGTGTCCTTTCCCAGTGTGTCTGTGACGCCACCTCCCAAGATACACAAACGCAGGCACACACCCACCCAACAGCCATCCACCTCACAACAGCCTCCAGCGCATGCACCTTCACCCAAAGTCACCAAATGAACACCTCCTACAACCACAACCTCTTCCTCCCCTCCCAAACCACCTCCAGCTACCCGTCCCAGTGTTCCCAAGAAACTTTTCCCGTCCAATCTTGACCTCTTTCCCTCACCTCCCCCACCCCGTCCTTCTCCTAGGGCCGACTCTCCAGGTCCCAACCTAGCACCTCAGCCACAACATCTCCGGAACCAGTGGTACCTGTAGTCACCGGAATCTGGAGTACACCGGCCACCAGGGCAGCCAGTGTGACACGGAGCCACAGCACGGACAGTCCCCCACCAGTCAAGCACCAAAAGTTGGCCAGTGCCCGGCAGGAGAGGGGGAAGACTCCAGCCACCAAAGCTGCTTCCAGAGGTATAGGTGGGAGTGTGGAGTCTGCTGTGACACCTTCCAAGGTGGGGCCACAAGAAAGTCAGCAAGTCTGGGAAGAGCAGCACGGCGGAGAAGACCGCCATCATCCCTGCTGCCCAGGAGGCCACCGCCAGCACCAGCCCAGCTGCCCAGGACAGGACCGCCAGCACCAGCACCGCTGGGCCAGACAGGACCGCCAGCACCAGCCCCGCTGGGCCAGACAGGACCGCCAGCAGCGGCCCCACTGGACCAGACAGGACCACCAGCACCAGCCCCGCTGGGCCATGAAGGACCACTAGCACCAGCCCCGCTGGGCCATAAAGGACCGCCAGCACCAGCCCCGCTGGGCCAGACAGGACCGCCAGCATCAGCCCCGCTGGGCCATGAAGGACCGCCATCACCAGCCCCGCTGGGCAATTAAGGACCGCCAGCACCAGCCCCACTGGGACAGACAGGACCGCCAGCACCAGCCCCGCTGGGCCATGAAGGACAACCAGCACCAGCCCCGCTGGGCCATGAAGGGCCGCCAGCACCAGCCCCACTGGGCCAGACAGGACCACCACCAGCTGACTCACTGCAAAGGACCCCGCCGCCACAAGCACCGCTGACCAGGGCACCTCCGCCACAAGCACCGCTGAACAGGGCACCGCCGCAACAAGCACCGCTGAACAGGGCACCACCGCAACAAGCACCGCTGGCAATGACACCGCCGCAACATGCACCGCTGACCCATGAGTGCCAAGGGCACTGACGCTACTGAGTCCGTCACGGGCAGGATGAAGCACCCTGGGGACAAAGCCCCCTCCAGAACCAGTGGAGTATCACATCCACTACCTCTGTCCTTGGCAGGATGAAGCACTCTGGGCACCAAGCCCCCTCCAGAACCAGTGGAGTATCACATCCACTACCTCTGTCCTTGGCAGGATGAAGCACTCTGGGCACAAAGCCCCCTCCAGAACCAGTGGAGACTGTTATCCACTCGAGAGACTGTGGCTTTGCACTCCCCAGGATTGAACAGTGGGCAACCCACCCACTGTAGAGACTTGAGAGACTGTGGCTTTGCACTCCCCAGGATTGAACAGTGGGCAAACCACCCACATGTGAGACTTGAGAGACTGTGGCTTTGTACTCCCCAGGATTGAACAGTGGGAAACCCACCCACTTGTAGAGACTTGAGAGACTGTGGCTTTGCACTCCCCAGGATGGAACAGTGGGCATGTGGCCCCCTCGTGGATTTGGCGTTGTGCACTCAACCGGCTGAGGTGCCCCCCTTTCCCTTCCCACTGAGGTGCCTGTTTTATTGATATCTGATGCCCCTGCAGTGTTCTCTCCGTCATATTCGGGGATTGAGTGTGGGCCTCGCCCATACCGTGTGGGCCCAGTGTTCCACGGACTTCAATGGAGCATTACCTGAACTACTATTCTTGGTGTATATTTTGTTTATGTGTATAGATATATTTTTGCGTACTGGATGTTAATATATTACAATGGTTACACTCATTTCCTTTTGCCCTTGCATTTTTCCAGAGGGGGTTGGGGGGTGTAACTGTAATGTATCATGCTGTATTAGTATGTGTGGTGTCGTGGGTGAGGGTGAGGGTGGGGGTGTTGCATATTGCGTGTGTGTGTCCCTGTGTTTTCCCTCCCCCCTCCCCTCGTAGGTGCAGTACTCACCGTGGTCTTCGCCGCCGGCGTTCGTGCCCCTGGTAGAGGAGCAAGAAGATAAGGGCTGGTGTGGTACTGAAAATTCTGGACCCGTGTTATAAACATCGTCGTATCACAACGATTTTGGTATCAGCAGACCGAGAATGATTAGAATAGTATGCACACGCATTGTATTCATATTCGGGTAACAAAATCACCCGAATATCAGAGTTTCCGTCCTGAACCCTCGTGTTCCATTTACACGACAGCCATTTTGTGATTGCCCTCACATAGGCCAATGTCTAATGCTGAAAACGAGTCTGAAGGACACGTACATCTTTGCTGACTCCTCTGTGACCTGGGCAAGGTGACTCCACTGCCTGAAGCCAAAAACCTGTTCGGCCAGTTTCTTTCCCAGTGGCCGAATGAGATTAGTATCAAGGCACAACACATCATAAAACCTTTCATCACACACAAACCATGCCTAATCTTACACACACCTGTCCCTGTTTCTTTCTTTATGACTTGCTTTACAAGGAGGAGGTGCCCGTTTATATTGGGGGTCCGTCGATATCTGATGAAAGTACTAAGCCTTGCCGGGTAATTGATTGAGGGCTGGACAAACTGGAATATGGGCTTGTCATCATAAACCTGCTATTTCTTTGTAGTGAAAATATGTGAATGATCAACTGTAAAATAGGGAATGTTTGCCTAAAGCATAATATTTTGTATAAAAGAGAAGGTTAGCTTTGCAAAGGGAGCAGTCTCCTGAGAATATACACTGTGTTGTACTTCTAGGATACCTGTTACTGGCTGCAGCCAATAAACAAGATCTTTGACTTCACCAAGAAGACTCTGTGTTTCTGTAGTCTGAAACAGGAAGGACTCGAAGTCTTAGGGTGTGTTCCCTGGCACCACTGGGTTCTGAAAAACTCAGTACTTCACTGGCAGGATCTGGAGTTTGGGTTCCATGGTGTCTGGATTCCTCGTGGGGTGTGTTGAGGTGAGCGTTTTCCCTTCGAAGTCCTGTTTCCGCCGTGTTTTTGTTTGCGGTGAATTCGCCCCGGAAAAGGTGGCGGATTGGTAGGTTGTGATACTGTGGGCGGTACATTGTCTCCCGCCTGTCTGTTGGCGGTGACCGCCAAGCTGTTTCTTTGTACCACTGTGGCGGCTGGAGTGTTAAAGGGGCTGTCTTTGGCGGTTTCCGCCACGGTTGTGATTCCATTGGTTTTTTTTCGCCGGCCTGTTGGTGGTCTTACCGCCGCTTTAGCAGCAACCGCCAGGGTTGTAATGACCACCTATGTTTCTTCCAAATGCTATTTTTACTGTAGTGCTCTGTAGGGGCTGTTTGGACCATTACAGTCTAATGCCAAATGTATGAAGGAATGCACAAGCGTAGTTTATTTCTGATAAAGCTTTAATGTGCTGCATGACTTAATATTTAAAAGGACCCAAAGTCGAGATTGTCATTATCATTTACAACTCCAACAGCTCTAACTTGCGCTAATGCAGACCTACTGCATTGCAAATGCTTGTTTAATTTATGATCACTTGAAAAACATCCCACCTTATTCCTCTTCAAATTAAATTACACAAACCTAAAATATAACTTAATAAATATGATAATATCACAATTAACATATTTATAAATAACATAAAAATAAATGAATAATTAATTATCAATAAATTATTTCTTAATTAACTTCTCACCCTTTATCCCTGCAAACCCAACAACCACACCTAAACCATAACTTAAAAAAATAAATTAATTGCACAATGTGTATAATTAATCATCATTTAAATAATTATGAATAATTACATTTCATTAATAATTGATTATGATTAACTTCAGGTCCTTTACCCCTACAACACCGCAACCCACACCTAAAACATAACTTTAAAAATGTATTAATTACACAATTTACATAATTATACATTAAATAATTAAAGGCAATTGAAATTAATTATTAATGAAATATAATTAATTTACCTCCCACCCTGTACTCATAGAAACTCCACAACCCACTACAACAATATAAATTACTATTAATAATTAAATTAAACTTAAAAACTAAAAATGTACAAACTCTATTTAAAAAACATTAACAATAATTATACAAACAATGTAAACATATAAAATTAAAACATATACTAAAGTACATAAAGATAATTAAAAAACAATATTCTTTACAATGATATTTTTGTAAATGATATTAGGAACGTAGATATTTTTTACATTTTTTGTGTATCACGATATTAAAAACTTGATATTTGTGTGCCTCCATATTTTTAACTCATCATGTCCAAATACCATCTGGCAGTTCGGCTGTTCCCGCTTGAGTAGGGTCAAGACTTGTTTGCATATAGCTGGGTCCATACTGAGGTGGCAAGGTGCATGACATATGGATGAAGTGTGAAGCGACCTGAATAATTACTGGTGGCTGAGATTATTTCAAGCATTCCGTCCATCCCTTTTTTCTATTCAGTAAGTATGACACCCTAAGTGAGACAAGAATGCCCAGAGGTGGGTCCCTTGCACACTCTGTCCACACTACCAAATAAACAAACTGTGACAGTTGTGGCAATGGACTGCCTGCAACATGACCACGTAGCTCAACTTACAGACTAGAAAAGTTGTATAGAGAATGATCATGTTGCAGGCCTCAATCGATCAATCACACTATGTGAATGAATATTTTGTCAAGAAAAAATGACTTAAGAAGCAAGTGTAAAGGGGCTTGACTGGCTGTAAGTGTTGGTCATTACGGGTAATTCTATATGGGGAGGTCAGACTTCGCATTTTATTGGATTGTAACAGTGAAAATATTCATGGGTAGCTCAGGGTGATGTTCACTGATCAGAAGTAGCTCCCATCATAGAAAAAATTGGAGACCCCTGGTTTAGAGGTACAATATATGCACAACATAAAGGATGGAAAGTCAAGTGTCCCTGTGCTTCCAAAACTAGCCTCCAAGTGCTCTAGCCCACTGGGGAAATGGCCAGTGGAATAAAAGGTCTGCCGGGCCCTGCTTGAAGTAGGAATGCTGTTTTTCTCAAAGAGAGAAAGGCTAATGCATCACCCTTAGTATTCACCACAACTTTACATAACTGACTCATCAAACAGCACTGCGGCGCCTTACGGAAATGAAAAATATATATATTTTAGGAGTAGCTAGACAAAAATATTGACTAGCTGAACTCCACAAGACCATCATGTAACTATGACCAAAAACTCAGATTTGGCGCGTGTTGCAGCACAACTGCCCTGTTTCAACACAGTCTGGTGGTGCATATTTCACTAGTAGAGAATCCACTGTGTCTACCATCAACTCTGCAAAAGGCCCATAATAATTACCAAACATAATGGTGGAGCAATGCCCAATAAACAATGACTGGCCTGAAACCATGCATGGCATAGCACTGCCAAGTGAATGGTGGCTATAGACATACATATTTAGCCTAATGTCTACAGCATGTTAAGAAACACCCGTGGGCACACTAGGAAGACAAGGTATGTAGATGCTGATAATGTAATCCTCTGAGGGGCTAGATGTCCATTTTGATAGTGGAAAATGCATCATCCCACAAAGGAATTGCATAATTTCCACCAAATGTGTTCTTCCCAAAGTGATTCCATTCACAATGTAGCAGATTTCCCTTCACCGGTAGTCCAAGGTTGTGTTTCATCATTTCTGGAATGCAGAGACCAAGACAGACCCATGGTTGTGAAATTAGCAATGTCAGTTAGCCTGAGGTACCTTCAATATTTTGTGACATGAAATCACATAAATTAGGATGGCATATCTAGAATGTCAAGAGCTCAACTCCAATAGTCAAGTGATTTTTTTTGTGGAAGTTCAAGAAATAGGTAACTCCTGATATTTAGGGGGAAATGCTGATATCAAGTTTTGGGGATAAAAGTCTGTACAGCTTTGGATCGTTGAGACACCCTCTTACTTGTGCCTTTATTTTTCCTGCAGTGAGCTCAACAATCATGTGAAGCCCATGTAGGTACTCTCTGTTCTGTTTTTATTTTCAACATCAGAGCCACTCTTTCTCCTTGTTGCGCCCAAGACATGGAACAACGTCCCTCAACACATCAGAGGTTCCTCCTGACTTCTTGAGTTCGGCAAGAAGCTGAAGACCTGGCTCTTTGTATAAGCACCTTGGGGACCACACACTTACATACCTGCCCAGGTGCCCTAGATACCCTCTTGGGTGATTAGTGTGCTACACGTATCAACACTCCATAACAAAAGTTTTGTGATATCAGGAGGACACACAAAGAGTAACCACATTTTAAGTCAATATGACTACCAATCCATTAACCCAGACTATGTATTTCATGGGCTAAATGTCCCCTATGCTGGCTTAATCTCCCGTAATTTCTGTAATTTCACATTACACTTGTTACCTGAAATTCCATATATTAATCTAGTAGGCAACCTTACATAAATATGCACCATTCTCTGCATAAATGTAGTACCTGTGTATGGGAGCAACGCAAATGACAAGTAAGCAAATGACTGCTGTTTGCAGTGCCTGTTCTTTTTGCACTTTATTTTTAGCATGAAATACTTCCTTATGTCCAAAATGGATATAAGGGTGTATTTGTGCTAAATTATTGCGGCTAATGCCTACTGCTGGCACGGCAATCATACTTACTTTTGCATAGTTTTTCAGAAATTGTATGTAAATATGCATTATGCAAAAGCAACTTTTACAAGTTCTACACACCCCTACGGCTATGCAGAACTAGGTAGCGATTGAATCTTATTTATAGTTTATAGATGCATGCCTCTACTGATTCTCTTCAGTAAATGTCTGCCTGGTTCCCTTAATGGGGTCTTTTGCCATCATCATGTCTCTGAATGTATGAATGATGCATTTTCTAGGTATTTGGGATGTGTGAGTCATGGGTGCACTGTTGAGTGGTAAGATTGATTTTCACCCTGTATTTCTACACTACACAACATATGATTTCATTTGTATCCAGATGTTGATACCCATCTCACTCATCTCAACCTCCACATACAATCTTCCTGTTCTTCTCCATAAAACCTATGTACCTGCTAGGTTGAGAAAGTTTGAAACCCATTCACTTATCCCAGTGTAAGTTCATCCTGTCATAAGTTAAAGCCACTCACTCCCCATTTCCTTTCTTATGACAATCTACCAGGCACAAGGGAGCGGAAAAGAACTTCAGCCTGAGGCAAATATATATACAACGTTGACCAATGAGAGCTGGGTTCACTACCAGCAAAAGAGGCAAAATGCACCTTTCAGATTGGATCCATCCTTAAGTTGGCAAGTGTTGCAAGACCTCTGGTTGGTTCTAGCACCCTTCTTGATCATGAGAGTAGTATAAGTAGATGACACCTAAGCATGTAATTTGTTCATCACGTGGATGGCAACTCACTCCAAGACTGTGTGGCTCTGGGTGTACTTGATGACAATTTTCACGAGATGAATGTTGGGAATATCTGCTGCATGGTTAACTAGCATTTATCTTGACCTGAGTGACGAGCAGCTGTTAAATATTGTGTTTCTGTATTTATTTGGCCCTGAAATCATGTTAAATTAGCAAATGTGTAAAAGCTAAGGTTCGTTCTTGACAGTGTGAGGTCCAGAACCTGTCTTGCACCTTGGAAAGGTCCTCTCAGTAGAAAGAGGACGACTGTAGACATCTTTATATAGTGCTTCATACACCTGAAAAGGTGTAAATATGCCTTTGGGAATAGGTAGGATGTCACCATATTAGAGTTCTATGATTGGAAGGTTTTACAAGAAACCTGAAATTCTGCCTCAATAAGGCTAATTACTTCTTACAATCTAACCAACTTTACATAGAAATAAACCCCTTTCAAACCAGAGGTTAACAAGTTAGATTGCTGATCCCCTAAAGCTAATGAACTCTAATGTACTAAACTGTTTACTCACCCAGCTCAGCAGGTGATTGAATGTGTGAGGTCTGAAAAGGAGTATATCTGTCAAACTGTTAAAAATATAGCTGTTCTGTCAAAAACTACAATCTTCCTTCAGCTGCTTTTAAGTTCATCAACCTTCTTTCTACAAACAAACTGGATCAGTGCATCAGCACATAGAAATGACACAACTGCATGCCTTTCGTGACACAATCTCCATTGAACTGACCAAAAAATGTAAAGATAAAATATTCCCTTATGGAGAACACAGGTAACACTATCCCTACACTTTGTTTAACCACCACAAAGAGGGACAACGTTAGTCACTTACCACCTAATACTTTCAATACATTCTCAGAAAAAAAGGATTTGAAAAACATTATCACAAGCAGACCATCAGGATCCCCTTCAAATCAAGCACCTATAAAATTATTTAAAGATATTCTTTGCACAACCTGTGCAGGAAAGGTAACTAAACTTTTACTGGACAAGTCCTCGAAGCTAGACTCTTTCCTGTCTGACTTAAAAACCTCCTACATCAGACCACTCCTCAGGAACACGAACCTCCACCCACTCAACACAGGCAACTAATGACCAATATATAATGGCCTGTTCATAAGTAACATGTTTGAAAGAGAAGGTTTTACTCAGATTTACAAATTTACTGGGGAAAATGACTTGATGCTAGACCAACAGTCTGGATTTATATTGT
Source organism: Pleurodeles waltl (assembly GCF_031143425.1). Lineage (NCBI taxonomy): Eukaryota > Metazoa > Chordata > Amphibia > Caudata > Salamandridae > Pleurodeles > Pleurodeles waltl. Next base: position 143,406,432 of record NC_090437.1, on the reverse strand, counting down.
GCTGAAGCATAGACTCAATCTACATATCCATATGGCATGACTTCAAACTTGCAGTGGACAAGTAGAGAGTGACAGACCTATTGCTTCTACACCTACCAACACAATTTGACACTGTCCAACACTACATGCTATTACAAAGACTCCATCATTTCAGAATACATGAAAGTGCTCTTAAATGGATTGCCTTATATCTCAAAAAGAGGCAAAGCTTGCTCTACATCTTATCCAACATCGTGGTATTTCTCAGTGGTCCATTATGCTTCCTCTCTTATTCAACATTTACCTAATCTCTTTGGCAGACATGATTTAACCGTTCAACCTTGTCTGCAATAAATATGCAGATTATACACAAATCATTCTTAAAATGTATGATGCAGACAACCTCTACAAGTCAAGGCTTCCCAATAGCCTCAATGCCTTTAATGCATAGATGATGACTGACAACTTATACCTCTGAATCTCAAAAACAGAGTTTGTGGCATGTGGACAACAGGAAAATCACCAGACCACTGCCACTTGTCCCAAGGAAATCATTGCTCATCTAGCTGCATTAAGATAGTTCAAAAAATCAAAGGTTGTCCGTGTATTCACACCTAACCTTCATGCCATATGTCAACAGGTTCCTCATAAGCGCATTCTACACAATGAAAATATTGTGCTGCATCTTCCCATACTTGAAAGCCACAATCTGCCTTCACAAACAAAATCTCCAAGCTCAACTAAAGTAACAGGCTGTACCTTGGCACCCCCAGTTTCATCATATGCTAAATACAATGAATTCAAAACTGTTCCACAAGACTTCTTCTCTGTCTCCACCCCAGAAGCATAAAACAACAGAACTGCAAGTACTCCGCTGGCTCCCTGTGGCTAGATGAGCAATCATCAATGCACTTCACTTTATCCACGGAGCCTCCGTAGGAAAAAACATTTATAAGGCTGCCATGCAAACTTGCATTACATGTGATCATACCTGCATACTATGAGAAATCTATAGGAAACAATGTTTTCTCGGTACTAGCTGCCAATTTCGGAACTCACTAAAAGTCAAGATTAGTAGCATCCAGGAGCACATACAGTTCAGAAGCTATGTTAAAAAAATGCTGTATCTAAAATAACTACACCTTCCCCCGCCCTGAGATAGAACGTAGAATATTAGTTACCCCTGCAAATCAAACCACAGTCCACAGAAATGGAATAGCCTGATAACCACATCCTCATGTTCGCCAACACTTACAACTTTACATGTCCAGGTAAGTAATGAAAGGCTGATGTATGTCTAGAATGGGTATTATAAAGCAATGTGAATTCATTCATGACTGTCTAAACCTTCAGTGATACTAATATTCTAACACTCAGTGGTCAAACGTCCTATTGTAAGTCAAACAGGCTGCCTAATAATTACCTTATACTGTTTGACCCTCTTACAATCTCATAAAACAAAACTGCCACAGGTCATGTCTACCTTCCCATAGTGAACCAGAGCACATTAGCAAATCATCCATCATCCTTTGAAGAGGCATGGAATACCTGGAGAGATCTGCCACATACCACTGGCCACCAGAGGACTCTAATTTACTCCACCAATGCAAGCCTCAACTAATGATATACTGTGACCGCTTCTTGACATCCCACAGTTACATTCATGCATGGGATGATTGTAGCAACGTTTAGCCTAGCAGATCCCTTGACCATTTCTCCACCATTAACAAAATCATATTAGTTGTTTAATCATCTACACATTTTATTATAATAAAATGTTTTTTTTCCTTTTTGATGCACCAAAAAGAATAAGAAAAAATAGAGCAAGCAAGGTATTTTTATTTTCTTTATATGCATAATAATAAACAAACCTCCCACAGCATTATGGGCAAAGACCCCTTTCTAGAGTGTTTCTAGCACCAAGTAGCACAGCCAGTGCTGGCTGCCCGAGAGCCACACGATGTTCAACTGAAGTGGGAATTCTCAAGTTCAAGCTAGTAGACCATTTAGAAATAGAGGTTGACTGGTCATGGAACACAACAATGGGCATAAGGGGAGTTAATTTATTAGGCAAATGTTTAGCTAATATTTTATTTTCCGAGTTTATCAATGAGAGTGGTTTCTCTGAGGAGCATGACTCTTTATCTTTACTGGGCTTTGACAGAGTAATGCCGGTCGCCTCTTAAACCTTTCGGGGAGGCTCTTTCCTATCAAGGGCTTCCTCATACTTGTGTTGCTTCAGAGACCCAGCTCAGCCATACATTCTTTATAGAATGAGACTGACAGCCATCAGGGCTCTGGACCTTCTCATTTTCAATTGGTTCTTTAATTTCTCTATCAGAAATGGAGTTATTCAAAAAGTCTCTTAATTCATCACTCAACCTATGCCAGGGCAAGTGTATCTAAGTATTTGAAGATTTAGGACTACATGAAGGCGCACGTAGTAGATTATACTTGGACATAATAACATGTAAATGCTTGCCATGTATCCAGAGGTTGTTTTTTGGTAAATCAAACCAATGGCTTTCCATGTTTGTTCCTTCTCCTTTTAATCTCTGGCCCAAGCATGCTTCCCAAGCTGCTGTTTTTCCGGTCCCCAATATGCAGTGTCTTTAAATTCCTGCAGCGTATCATCCAGCTCTGTGAAGGTTCCAGTCGTTTACATTTTGTCATACCCAAACTCTTATCTACCGAGCTGGGTCTACAGTATGGTCAGACATCCACGGTTCACTTTTAGGAACCTCTCTTTCTTGGAGATACATTTTTCTCTGACATACCCTTTAAAGACTCCCACAGTCTCGCAATACCCTAAACAGAGTGCTCTTTCAGCACAAAATATTCTTTAATCGCTTGTCGATCTTCGATTTTAAAAACTCACTGGAGCAGGGAGGCGGCTTTGAATTTCCAGGTTCTACTCCCATGTCAGTGTGCTTGTTCCATTAGGTTAGTATCATTTAAGTCAACTAATGTCCTGATGTGTGTGTTTTAGTGTCAATAACTCTTATTCATCACACTGCTAGAGACTAGCCAGAAATCTACATGTGAACTAGAGATTTCCACTGGGAAATAGTATTCAGGGGTGGCTCCTCTGCAGTGGTAAAGGAGCCTCACCCCGCTGGTGCCAGCAGTGCACGTAGGGGTGAGGGTGGGCCACGGTAGGTGGGACGGAGGAGGAGAAAGAGCACTTAAGTGAGCAGGTGTGTTTGGCTGGCCATCTGAGGGGCAGTCCAAGCCGCTCAGACCAATCCTGGTGCTACTTTCATGCTAGGGTTAGCATGAAAGCAGCGCCGGGAATGGTGGGTGCCTGTGCTGGGACACCACACTAAAAGGAGCGACGAGCGGGATACCACAATAAGAGGAGCGATGAGCAAGGTGGCAGGAGTTGACCGAAAAGGTAAGCTTTTGTTTTCCCCCATCCCAATTGTCCTGTTGTCCCCCTGCACCCCTCTTGACATCTGCAGCAGCCGCCGCTGGTATGCGTATTGTGTTTCTGCAGCCTGGTAAGTTTTTCAGGCACAGTGCGGGCTGTGTTCACTGATTTAGAAGGGCCCAGAAGGCTTGACCCTTTCTGTCCTTCCCTAGTTGCTTTGATCGAATATCTTGTTAAAGTAACCCCTCCCCCCCATATAATTTAGGAGTCCATTAGGACTGTCTTTTAGCAGGTCATTGTAAAATTCAGAAGTGCCAGTGTTGGAACTATAGCTGTTAACCAGTGATACTTTGTCCGCTTTATTATTCCATTATAATGATATAGCTCACTTGATTAATAGAGGTAGAATATAAGATCGAGAGGCGTAACCTCTTATGTATTAGTGTTAACACTCGTGTAAGGTGTGCATTATACAAGTGAAAAAGTAGTTCCATAACCACATAGAGAAAAGAGGCAGCAGGCCGGGTTCCTTTATGAGGTTATGGAGCTATATACTTATAATGCATGGCAGAGGGTACTTTATCCCATATAATACATAGTCACACCATCATCTGTTCCTCAAACCACTTAAAACCTTGGTGCTTAACTCTTTCTGAAGGAGAGAACATGTTGTCCAAAATGAGGAATAAAAATAGAACCTGTAGTGCAAATTAAATACATGAAAAAACTGTTAGATATGTGTTGCAAAAAGATACTGGAAACAGTAGCTCAAATGTGCAGAAACATACAAAAATATTCGAACTTTTTTATACCTATCTAAAGGACTGCAAAAAAATAAACATGTTCATTTTGTTTGTCTCTATAAACTAGAAACATTTCAGCAGAATATAAACGCAACATTTCATTTTCGTTGCTTTAAACAACTGCTCCGATACCTGTCTTGTCTTTCACTTGGGATGATGTCTTTGATACAGGCATGTTGGTACCAGAACTCAACTATAATAATTTATTACTCTTGTCTTCTGAGGTCTTATAATCATCGACTGTTGGCATAAGTCGCCGATTATAAAGAAATTAGTGACAAGCTTTTATACAGGGATTGCAGAATCTCAAGTATTATAAAAAGAATAATATCAGTGTGTAATCCTTTTAGTTGCAAATTATGGGGGTCATTCTGACCCTGGCGGTCGGTGATAAAGCGGCGGCCAACCCGCCAACAGGCTGGCGGTTCAAAAAATGGAATTCTGACCCTGGCGGGAACCGCCAACAGAGCCCGCCACTTTACCACTCCGACCGCCACGGCGGGACAGACAAACAGCGCGGCGGTCACCGCCAACAGGCAGGCGGCAGACAATGTACCGCCCACCCTATCACAACTCACCAATCCGCCACCTCATCCGGGGCGGGAGCCCCGCCGATAAAACCACGGCGGAAACAGACTACGAACGGGAAAACGCTCACCTCTATACACTCCACGAGGACGGAGGACAGCATGGAGCCCGAATTACACATCCTACCCGCACTCGTCTACCTGCTCATCTACCACGAATACAAACTCCGGCGCAGACGACAACGGTGAGTACCGCACCTACAACACAGGGGAGGGGGGGAGGAGGAAGGGTTACGGGCACACACATACGCATCACACCCACCCCCCAACTATCTACACACCAATGCAGAGCACCAAGTCAAAGTGACCCCACCCAAACCCCCCGGAATAGCGAAAAGATATGATTCAAGTGAGAAACAACATTTATGTACAAAATAGGTTCATTGAAGACATGGCAAAATAGGTAAATGATGGAAAAGATTTCAAATGTAAACATTGCGTGACCGAGAAATAGAGGCAGAAAGTCCCGCACAGTCACAGAAATTGCAAATGTCCGTGGGCCGAAGTGTATCAACACTTGGGCAAAGCCCACACAGGAGACCTGAGTCCGTTGGAGAGAACACTGCAGGGGCATCAGATGACAAAACTACAGGCACCACAGCCACATGAGTCCACAACGCCAGATCCAAGAAGGGGCCACCATGCCCACTGTCCAATCCTGGGGAGTGCAAAGCCACAGTCTCTCAAGTCTCAACAGTGGGTGGCTTGCCCACTGTCATATCCTGGGGAGTGCAAAGTCACAGTCCATCAAGTGGATAACAGTCTCCACAGGCAATGGAGGAGGCAGGGTGGGCCGAGTGCAGCGTGAACATTAGCACGACACAGAACCGGCACAGTCATTGGCCCAGCGGTGCTTGAGACGGCGGGGCCCAGCGGAGCGGTGCTTGACAGGAAGGGCCCAGCGGAGCGGTGCTTGAGACGGCGGGGCCCAGCGGAGCGGTGCCTGAGATGAAGGGCCCAGCGGAGCGGTGCTTGACAGGAAGGGCCCAGCGGAGCGGTGCTTGAGACGGCGGGGCCCAGCGGAGCGGTGCCTGAGATGAAGGGCCCAGCGGAGCGGTGCTTGACAGGAAGGGCCCAGCGGAGCGGTGCCTGAGATGAAGGGCCCAGCGGAGCGGTGCTTGACAGGAAGGGCCCAGCGGAGCAGTGCTTGACAGGAAGGGCCCAGCGGAGCGGTGCCTGAGCTGAAGAGCCCAGCGGAGCGGTGCTTGACAGGAAGGGCCCAGCAGAGCAGTGCTTGAGACGGCGGGGCCCAGCGGAGCGGTGCCTGAGATGAAGGGCCCAGCGGAGCAGTGCTTGACAGGAAGGGCCCAGCGGAGCGGTGCTTGACAGGAAGGGCCCAGCGGAGCGGTGCCTGAGATGAAGGGCCAGCGGAGCGGTGCTTGACAGGAAGGGCCCAGCGGAGCGGTGCTTGAGACGGCGGGGCCCAGCGGTGCCTGAGATGAAGGGCCCAGCGGAGCGGTGCTTGACAGGAAGGGCCCAGCGGAGCAGTGCTTGACAGGAAGGGCATAGCGGAGCGGTGCTTGAGACGGCGGGGCCCAGCGGAGCGGTGCCTGAGATGAAGGGCCCAGCGGAGCGGTGCTTGACAGGAAGGGCCCAGCGGAGCGGTGCTTGAGACGGCGGGGCCCAGCGGAGCGGTGCTTGACAGGAAGGGCCCAGCGGAGCGGTGCCTGAGATGAAGGGCCCAGCGGAGCGGTGCGTGACAGGAAGGGCCCAGCGGAGCGGTGCTTGAGACGGCGGGGCCCAGCGGAGCGGTGCTTGACAGGAAGGGCCCAGCGGAGCGGTGCTTGAGACGGCGGGGCCCAGCGGAGCGGTGCTTGACAGGAAGGGCCCAGCGGAGCGGTGCCTGAGATGAAGGGCCCAGCGGAGCGGTGCTTGAGACGGCGGGGCCCAGCGGAGCGGTGCTTGACAGGAAGGGCCCAGCGGAGCGGGGCCTGTCTTGGCGGGGCCCTCTTCAGCGGTGCCTTCCTGCACGGCGGGGCCCTCTTCAGCGGTGCCTTCCTGGACGGCGGGGCCCTCTTCAGCGGTGCCTTCCTGGACGGCGGGGCCCTCTTCAGCGGTGCCTTTCTGGACGGCGGGGCCCTCTTCAGCGGTGCCTTCCTGCACGGCGGGGCCCTCTTCAGCGGTGCCTTCCTGGACGGCGGGGCCCTCTTCAGCGGTGCCTTTCTGGACGGCGTGGCCCTCTTCAGCGGTGCCTTCCTGCACGGCGGGGCCCTCTTCAGTGGTGCCTTTCTGGACGGCGGGGCCCTCTTCAGCGGTGCCTTCCTGCACGGCGGGGCCCTCTTCAGCGGTGCCTTTCTGGACGGCGGGGCCCTCTTCAGCGGTGCCTTCCTGCACGGCGGGGCCCTCTTCAGCGGTGCCTTTCTGGACGGCGGGGCCCTCTTCAGCGGTGTTTGTCCTGTAATTCCAGGGAGTCAGACCTGGGCAGGACTCCCTGCTCAGTCGCCCTCCGACCGTGCAGTTGCTGGACCCTTCGGTGACGGTGTCCTGGGCCCTTGGGTGTTCTCCCTCACACCCGGGATGGGGCTTGTGGGGCCCTCCTGGTCCGCGCTCCTGCTGCCTGACTTCTCCGCCCTACTGCCCTTGCCCTCCTTCGCTGTGGCTCTCTGGGCCTTGCCTCCCCTGGATGTTGTGGCAGGTGAAGTGTCCGAACTTTGGTCCTTGGGGGCAGCCGTGGCACTCCTCCCGCGGCGGCCCCTCACTTTCCGGGTCCTCTTTCCAGGGGGGGTCTGGCTGTCCCCTTGCTGCTGACCGATGTCTCACTGCTGGCAAAGGGGGGACTCCAAAATCCATGGACTACGCTGACACGTGAACCCGGGCTGGTGGTGGCTGAGGTGCTCTTGGGACTCTTAGCAGATGGAGGGGGTGGGTCAGGTGAGGGAAAGAGGTCAAGATTGGAGAGGTAACACATTTTAGGACCAAGGTAAAAGGTAGGTGCAGTGGTTATGGGAGTGGAGGAAGAGGAGGTGGTTGTAGGAGAGTCAGGTGTGCTGTCCTTGGGTGAAGGTGCATGGGCTGCAGGCTGTCGTGAGGTGGTTGGCTGTTGGGTGAGTGGCTGCCTGCGTTTGTGTGTCTTGGAAGAGGGGGTGACAGACACAGTGGGAGAGGACACAGGGGACGTGTAAACGGCAGTGGGGGTGGTGACTGCACGTGTGCGGACTGTACTGGAGGGTGTGCTGGTGATGGGTGTACTGGCTGTTGGTGGTGTGCATGCAGGTGTGAGTGTAGACGTCACAGGGAGGGAGGAGGGAGACGAGGAGGTGGGGGACACAGAGGTGGTAGTGGCTTTTGGCATGTCTGCATCTGGGTGTTGCTTGGGTGAATGTTTGTGTGATCTGTGGTGCTTATGTCTGGATGAGCTGCCCTTGGGTGTTGAGGTGTGTGCAGGCTGGTCTGATGGTGTGGATGGGATAGGCAGAGGAACAGGAGACAGAGACAGGGTGGAGGCAGTTAGAAGAGGGAGGCTGGATACAGGGACAATGGCTGCCGTCAGTGCTGAGGCCAGAGAATTGAACGATCGTTGATGGGCAGACTGACCCGAATGAATGCCCTCCAGGTATGCATTGCTACGATGCACCTCCCTCTCTACCCCCTGGATGGCATTCAAAAGGGTAGTCTGCCCAACAATGATGTTCCTCAGGAGGTCAATGACCTCCTCACTGAGGGCAGCAGGGGTAACAGGGGCAGGGCCTGAGGTGCCTGGGGCGAAGGAGATGCCCGCCTTCTTGGGCGAGCGGGCACGGAGCGTAGGCTGAGGGGCTGCTGGGAGGGCGCAGCTGGTGCGCTGGGTGGCGGCTGTACCTGTAGAGGCGGGGGGCACGGATGTTGCCACCACCGCTAGGGAGCTCCCTTCCGAGGACGTGTCGGTGTCGCTGGTTTCACCACGGCTCCCCGTTGTGAAGCTCCCCTCGCCCTCCGTATCACTGGTGGCCTCGGTGTCTGTGCCATGGCCCACCGGGGCCTTGTGAGTTGCAGCTCCCTCGTGCTCCGGTGCCAAGTCTCCTCCGCCTGATGATGCTGAAGCACACATGCACAAGAAGATAAAGAAAAAGGGTGGGGGGAGACATAATGAAAGGTTGAGTACATGCATTGTCAACACCGTTGGCGGAGAGGACAGACACAGGAGCCTCATGCACTAAGCCGCGCAATCGGGATACACTACTGAGTACTTGTGACTGGGCCAACAGGTCTAGGGACAACAAACGCGCACATGGGTGATGCAGGACCATGGCTAGCTGTACCTGGCACCGTACAGAGGTGGGGGGCGGGGGCACAGGGACATGGCTAAAGGAGAGGAATACAATACAGAAAGCGCCCTGGCCTAATGTCACCCACAGCCCTCCTCCCCCACCCAGGCACCTCCACTGCGCGTAAAGATAGCTGAATGTGCTGGTAGTCACCCCCTTATGTCTGCTGTGATGTCGTCACGCGCCCATCCAAATCGGGGTAGGCCACCGCCAGGATCCGGGACATCAGGGGGGTCAGGGTACGACTGGCACCCCTCCTAGGTTGGGAGGCCATCCCCAGCAGTGACTCGGCGGTCTTCCTGGTCCCGCGGCGGATGTCCTCCCACCTCTTGCAGCAGTGGGTGCCCCGTCTGTTGTGGACCCCCAGGTTCCGGACTTCCTTGGCGATGGCACGCCAAATGTCGATCTTCTGATGGGCGCTGACCTATTTGACATGTAAAGGGTGGAAATTGAAATATCATCAATTTTCCGCATGATAGATGCGATTGGCCCCCCCTCCCCAACCTTGCCATGTGGCACATGCTCTCATCTGTCGTGCCTTGCACTCGTCATTGTCCCCCCACCCCACCATCTTACATCCACCATACACAACCCAGGCATAGCCCATTCAACGTGCACACTGTGTACTTACCTGTTGGTCTGGAGGACCGTAGAGTCGCGCATACTGGGGCAGGACCCCATCCACAAGTTTCTCCAACTCTTCTGTAGTGAAGGCAGGGGCCCTTTCCCCAGTCGCAGCAGCCATTGTATCTCCCAGACCGAGGTCACAGCAGCACTTGCAGTATAGGTCCTCTCCTGTGGATGATCAGGTCTCGAGTGATTAATCAGATAGAAAATGGCGGTCACGCCCGCGGCGGCGCGTACCGCCGCGGTGCGTTCCGCGACCGCCGGCGCAGCTAGTCATTGGCTTGTGAAACCCATAGGGTTCGATGTTAACCAATGCGGCTTTGCGCCGCGGTCTTCGACCGCCTACCGCCACGGTGTGTCACGCCAGCGCATTGACCTCACATCCCACTGTCACACTTCTCAGGTCAGGCAGCCGCCATTTCAAGGGCCCACATGGCTTATTTCTACTGCGTCACACAGGCCTAGGCCTTGCATTCCCACTCATACAAGCCATTCAATGCATTGAGAATTGTGTACTGTGCAAGCTGTAGTTACGTACCTGTGGGTTGTTTGACTCTGTGCTCCATGTTGTCCTTCCTAGGCACCGTCCGCTGGGACTTGCGAGGAGAAGGATGAATCCTCCAGTGTACCGACCGCTGGTGGACCTGTCGACAATGGAGGAACGTCATATAATACTTCACTACCGACTTGACCGAGCCACTATACATGAACTGTGTGCCCAGCTGGAGCCAGCACTGATGTCCCCCATCCGCCAACCCACAGGAATTCCCCCTCTGGTGCAGGTTCTGTCAGTCCTCCATTTCTTGGCAAGTGGGTCTTTTCAGACAACAGTGGCCATGTCATCAGGGATGTCTCAGCCTATGTTTTCTAAGATTTTGTCCAGAGTGTTGTCTGCCCTGACGAAATACATGCGGAGCTACATTATTTTCCCTGAGGAGGGTGATTTGGCCACTGTGAAGGCTGACTTCTATGCCCTTGGACATATCCCCAACATCATTGGTGCCATTGATGGGACCCATGTGGCCTTAGTACCCCCAAAAGACGATGAGCAGGTGTACAGAAACAGGAAAAGTTACCATTCGATGAATGTCCAGGTGGTCTGTTTGGCTGACCAGTACATCTCCCATGTAAATGCCAAGTTCCCGGGGTCAGTGCATGACGCGTATGTTATGCGAAATAGCAGCATCCCTTATGTGATGGAACAGCTACAGAGACACCGTGTGTGGCTAATAGGTGACTCTGGTTACCCCAACCTGCCGTGGCTACTGACCCCAGTGAGGAATCCCCGGACCAGGGCAGAGGAACGGTACAATGAGGCCCATGGGCGATCTAGGAGGATCATAGAAAGGACCTTCGGCCTCCTGAAGGCCAGGTTTAGGTGCCTGCATATGACAGGGGGATCCCTAATGTACTCACCCAAGAAGGTGTGCCAGATCATCGTGGCCTGCTGTATGCTTCACAATCTTGCATTGCGATGCCAGGTGCCTTTTCTGCAGGAGGATGGTCCAGATGGTGGTGTTGTAGCAGCTGTGGAGCCAGTGGAGAGTGAAGAGGAGGAAGACGACGGGGACGACACGGACAACAGGGACACGGTCATACAACAGTATTTTCAGTAGCACCCAGGTAAGAATCCCCCACGTCATTTTACATTTACTTCTGGCCTCCTGCATCTCTACTTTCTGTGTTTCCCCCCAGTTCCTTTCAACTGAATTGTGACTTTCCCTTGGCTTTTCAGAGCTGTATGACCCACTGCGTGACTTCTGGTTTGTTCGGCCATGGAGTAAAGCAAATTGACATTGGTATGTTGTCATCACAATGTAACTGTACATTTTTGACCTGTTATGTGTAATACATTTGTTAAGAATACAAGCAGACTCCTGAGTGTTTTAAGTGCAATAAGTGATTTATTTAAAGTGCTACATATAGGTCCATGATAGTAAAATGGTGATGGGTGGGGGTGGAGTGATGTCCATGGCAGAGTCCAGTTCTCGGTCGCACAGGTGCATTGTCCATATGCCTGTGGAAGGATGGAGCAGGGGCAGTTCAAGGTTGGACAGGGTGACGATGTGGGACAGTGGAATGACATCCGGGGGATCTTAGGCTGGCGGGGGTCTTGGCATCTTACTCTGTCTTCCTTTGTGATCTCAGGCTCCTCTTGCGGGGTGGTTGATCTTCAGCAGGAGGTGGGGTTCTGGTGGCCCGTCGTTGTGTGGGGGCCTCCTGTCCACTAGCGCCGGCGGAGGTGGTAGGCTGTTCCTGGTCCGGGCTGGTGACAGGGGCCCTTTGGGGTGCCACATGGTCCCGCAATGTGGTGATTATTAGGTTCAGGGCCTGGACGATGTTCCTGAGCTCCTCTCTGTACCCCATGTACCGTTCCTCCTGCTGTGCCTGGATCTCCTGGAACCTGGCCATTACCGTCGCCATCGTCTCCTGGGAGCGGTGGTATGCTCCCATGATGGTGGTGAGGGCCTCTTGGAGAGTCGGTTCCCTGGGCCTGTCCTCCCCCCCCTGTCGCACTGCAGCCCTCCCAGTTGCCCTGTTTCCCCGGGCCTCTGTCCCCTGGACGGTGTGCCCACTACCACTGCCCCCAGGTCCCTGTTGTTGTTGGGGTGTTGGGTCAGCCTGGGTGCCCTGTAGTGGCGGACACACCGCTGATTGACCTGTCCTGGAGACAGAGGCATGGGCCCGCTGGGTGGGAGCGGTGCTGATATTCCCAGAGGGGGTTAGGTCTGCTGTGGCCTGTGTCTGTGTGTGGGGAACCGACTGTCCAGAGGTCCCCGATGGTCCGGGCTGGTCCTCAGGTTCCAGGTCGACAGAGCTGCTGTCCTCACTGCGGGCCTGTTCTGGGGGTGGGATGGACATATCTGGACCCTCCTGGCCGGTGTGTTGGCGTTCGGGCCCTGCAGGGGTGGAAGAGTATGGTTATTGCTTCTGTGTGTTCCATGGTGTGCGATTTGTGGGTGCCCTTGTCCCCCAGTGCTGGCATCCCCTTGTGGCAGGAGTTGTGAGGGTGGTTTGTGGGGGGGATGGGTATGTGCAGTGGTCATGCATAGGTGATGGGTGTCCATGGTTCGTGTTGGCATTCAGGGTTTGGTTTTGGGTTGGGTGGGTTGTGCTGGTGAGACATTGGCAGGGGGGCTGTGTGCTGGGGGGTTGGGGGTGAGGGTGGGGGTGTGGGTTAGCATGCTGGTGGTTGGGGGGGGGGAGTAGTTGAGACTAGACTTACCAGAGTCCATTCCTACTCCAGCGAGGCCCGCAGGATGCAGGATGTTAAGGACCTCTTGCTCCCATGCTGTGAATTCGGGAGGGGTGGGTGGTGGTCCGCCGCCAGTCCTCTGCACAGCGATGTTGTGTCTGGAGACCATCAACCGTACCTTCCCCCGTAGGTCGTTCCAGCGCTTTCTGATGTCTTCCCGGTTTCTGGGATGCTGTCCCACAGCGTTGACCCTGTCGACAATCCTCTGCCATAGCTCCGCCTTCCTGGCTATTGTGGTGTGTTGCACCTGTGTGCCGAAGAGCTGGGGCTCTACCCTTATGATTTCCTCCACCATGACCCGGAGTTCTTGGTCCGAAAACCTGGGGTGTCTTTGGGGTGCCATGGGGTGGTGTGGATGAGGTGTGGGGTGGTGTTTGTGGTGATGTGAGTGGTGGTGTGTGGTGATGTATGCGTAGATGTGGTGTGGTTGATGATGTTGGGTTCCTGTGTATGTTGGGGTTTTCGATTGATGTGCTCGCTCGCTCGCTCTCTCTCGCCTTCTCTCCGATTTCCTACTAGTGGGGGTTTGTGGGTGATGTGGGTGTGTGTTTTATAGTTGCTTGGATGTGTGGGGGTGGTGTTTGTATGTGTATCAGGTGTGTGTATTTCAAATTGTCCAATGTGGCTGGGTTTTGGAGCCTGGGTGTGTATTTTGACCGCGGCGGTGTGTACCGCCAATGGAATACCGCGGTTGAAAGACCGCCGCGTGGATTGGTGGGTCGTAATGCATGGGCGTGTTTGTGTTGGCGTGGCGGTGGAGGTTTGGTCATCTCCAGTTTATCGCTGCCCGCTGATGAGGCGGCCTTCCGTGGATGTCGGGTTTTTGGCGGCTTGGCAGTTGTTGGTCAGAATGACCGTGGCGGGTTACCGCGGCCGCGGCGGTAGAATGGCGGTCTTCTGACCGGCGGTAAGAGCTTTTTACCGCCGAGGTCAGAATGACCCCCTATGTCTGAGCATGTCTGCATAGGTGTGCTTCCTGTATTATAGCTATATCTTTGATGTTTCATTCTAAGTAGGCTACTATCTTTCATGATTTTGTGAGGGTATTTGAACACAGTATAGTCCAGTTTAGGAGCATCAGTTATATTTGTGTATTTCTAGCCAAGATGTTTATGTCAGGTACTGGAAACGGTCTTGTAAAGTATACATGAATTGAAGGATCTAATGAAATCATAACATCCCTGCGCACTGTTAAATGGCTGAATCCACTTCACCCAGCCCCAACTGCTGACGTTAGTCCTACACAGCCAACATTAAGATCTAACATGACAAAACGGTATTCATCAGATGTGCTAAACCCCCAGGTTCCAGTGACATGCAGCAAAACTGCACTTAGAACTCACTCGAACTTAGTTAAGTAAACTAAGCTACAGACCAGAGCATGAGTGAATATACAATGGCCAGCCTTGTTTAGGTGTTCCAATACCAATACTTAAAGTGCAAGGAATATAAGGAGTCACCATACATGCATCATACACATCAGAGATATGTGCACAGCGAAAAGCAAAGACAGCTTTCCTGTCTGATAGATTAAGTACCTCCTACATTTATCTTCACCCTCTTTTGTTTTGTCCAGGTCTTGGTAAGGTTCTTGCATGGTGCTACGGTATATCATAATGGTCCTCAAGGACCGCATAGTAACCTCTGACATTGTGAAGAAAAAGGGCCTCCTTTTTCATTCAACTCAAAATTTGGCGGGATACAGTTTAGCATTTTTGAACCATAAGATTCTATTTTTGCTTTTTAACCCATTGTAAGTTTGTTGTCTATCATGCAGTACCTTCATACGGTCTGTAAATGAAGGAAAGTACCCTCTTTTTGGCATGTTGCCCCCATCTCCTGCCTGATGTCAGTGTGTTTGCCTGTGTTCACTGGGATCCTGCTAACAAGGACCCCAGTGATTATGCTCTCCCTCCTCTAACGTTTGTCACTGCATTCTGGTAACACAGTATTGGCATACTGGTGCCCCCTCATAAGTCCCTAGTATATGGTACCTATGTACCCAGGACATTGGGGTTCCGGTGATCCCTAAGGACTGCAGCATTTCTTTTGCCACTCATAGGGGAGTCCATTTAAAGGCTTCTGCAGGACTGCCATTGCAGCCTGCGTCAAAAGGTGCAAGCACCCTTTCACAGCCATTTACACTGCACCACGTCACTAATAAGTCACTTATATTGCAGGTCTTCCGTCCTGAAGGCAGGGTGCAGAGTACCTGAGTGTGAGGGCACCCCTGCACTAGCAGAGGTGCCCCTACGACCTCCAGGACCGTTTTCCCAGACTTCGTAAGTATGGGGATGCTATTTTACGCGTGCACTGGACATAGGTCTCCACCTATGTCCAGCTTCACAATGGTAACTCTGAACAATGGCCATGTTTGGTATCAAACATGTTGGAATCATACCCCAAAGGCTTTTGCAAGCATTGGGTTTATGATTCTATGCAATCTGGGGCTCCTTAGAGAACCCCCAGTATTGCCATTACAGCCTTTTGAGGTTTTCCAGGCAGCCCCAGCTGCTGCCACCTCACAGACAGGTTTCTGCCCTCCTGTTGCTTTAGCAGCTCAAGCCCAAGAAGGCAGAACAAAGCATTTCCTTTGTGAGAAGGGTGTTACACCCTCTCCCTTTGGAAATAGGTGTTATAGGCTGGGAGGGGTGGCCTCCCGGAGCCTCTGGGAATGCTTTGAAGGGCACAGATGGTGCCCTCCTTGCATAATCCAGTCTACACAGGTTCAGGGACCCCCAGTCTCTGCCCTGGCATGACACTGGACAAGGGAAAGGGGAGTGACCACTCCCCTGTCCATCACCACCCCAAGGTTGGTGCTCAGAGATCCTCCAGAGGGTCCCTGGGTTTTGTCATCTTGGATTCCAAGGTGGCAGGGAACTCTGGGAGCATCTGAGTGGCCAGTGCCAGCAGGTAATGTCAGAGCCCTCCCCTGATAGGTTCTTACCTGTGTAGCTGACCAATCCTCCCTGTCAGGGCTATTTAGGGTCTCTCTCTTGGCTGGTTCTTCAGATTCGAATTGCAAGACTCCAGCAGGAATCCTCTGCATCCTTTACTTCACCTTCTTACAGAAGAAACTGCATCTGTACCCTCCAGGAACTCGACAACTGCAACAAAGAAGCATAGATGACATCTGCAACACTGTATCTTCAGCTCCTGCCAGCAACAGCAACTGTTTCCCGGTTGTGCATCCTCAAAGGACAGCCTGTCTTCATCCTGCACCAGAGGAACAAAGGAATCTCCCTTGAAGTGAAGGAGTCACTTCCCTGCTTCACCAGGCACCCCTCTGCAGCGACGATGGGTGGCTTGGGTCCCCTCTCCTGATGAAATGCGTGGATCCAGCATCACAGGTTGTGAACTAAAGTGGCTCCGACGGTCCTGGTGTCCAACTGTTTATCTTTGGTAGAGGTAGGAGCTTGCATCCCCATGCAAGACAGTACCCCTGTGCACCACGTGTTTTGCAGGTGGCAAGGCTTGTTGGCATCCTTCCACAAACTTCTTCGTGCACCGTGCAGCTCTTGCCCCCAGAACGCCTTCCTGTGACGCACAGCCTCCTGCGTGGTTCTCTGGCGGTGTGGGACCCTTTTGTGTAGTGCTGTCTCGGCCTCCTCTTGCACCTTCTTTGTCCCCGTGCTGTAGGATTCCTGTGCTCGCTGCCTGGTCTTCTGGGGGCTCTCTGAGTTGCTGAGAGCCCACTTTGATTCCCCCCTGGGTAGAGTCCACCAGGTCCCTCCTTGTCCCGGCCAGCACCATTTTCTGCTAACTGCAAGCTTTGTGTGTGCCAAGCCTTGTTGGCGGAATCCAGCGACACAAACCAGACTGCAATCATCCATCCGGTGTGGGACATCTTCTGCACTGACCAGGAACCTGCATCTATCTTTTTGGGTGCAGTACTGGCTGTTGTTCTTCACCAATGGTTCTTCTTTTGCACCTTCATCTGGGTAGCAGGGCCTCCTGTTCTCCCTGGACTCTTCAGTGCTTCATGGACTTGGTCCCCTTCTTCCACAAGTCTTCAGGTCCAGGAATACTTCATTGGTGTCCTTCAGTCTGTTCTGGTTCTTGCGTAATCTTCTTTCTTGTGTTGTTGTGTGTTCTAGGAAGGTTACTGTGATTTACTCCTGCTTTCCTGGGCTCTGGGGTGGGTTCTATTACTTACCTTTGGTGTTTTTTAATACCCCCAGTGCCCCTCTAGACACTACACTTGCCTAGGTGGGAAACTGACTTTCGCATTCCACTTTCTTAGTATATGGTTTGTGTTCCCCCTAGGCCCATTTCTAACTATTGTGATTTTCACTATTTGCACTGTTTTCTAACTGTTGTTATAGCTATTTCTGCATACTAGCATGTATAATTTTTGTATTACTTACCTCCTAAGGGAATATAATCTCTATGGTATTTTTTGCATTTGTGTCACCAAAATAAAGTACCTTTATTTTTGTAACACTGAGTATTTTATTTCATGTGTGTGAGAACTGTGTGGCTACAGTGGTATTGCATGACCTTTGCATGTCTCCTAGTTAGGCCTTGGCTGCTAATACACACTAAACCTAGAAAGCCTGGCTTCTAGACACTGTCTACATTTCACTAATAAGGGATAACTGGACCTGGTATGAGGTGTAAGTACCTTAGGTACCCACTACAAACCAGGCCAGCCTCCTACAGTAAAGATAGCAAACTTCTATAAGCATCTTTTTATTGTATTTTGGCTAAACAAACAACTATAAAAAAATCCTCCAACACTGAAGGCATGTGGACTGGATTTCATGCAACAATGTACAGACACAGCCTGAAATTACCACATTGGATTCCTGTTCTCAGCCGTAACCCCAATGTCTCTGAGTCTCTCTAGTGGACTTCACCCCCTTGGTCTTTTGAGCCATGTTCTTGCTACGCTTTCTTCCCCACACAGCTTGAACCTCCCCTGGCATTTTGCCCTATGACTTCTCTCGATTCCAGCCATGGACCCCACAGCTTGTCAACCTTTGGGGGCAGCCCCAGCCTCATATACCTGTCTCCCTGCCGCCATGCACCAATCCATTCCTTTCTCCCATTCATGCCTCATCAGCAATGGCTACATCTTGGCATCCCAATGTCTGAGGAAATCTCTGTGGGCCATTATCAGGGCCAAGTTACAAAAGCGCTGGGCATACTAGACTGTTCTCCCCAAATCCCCAGCGCAACCAGCTGGGGAATAAGTATATCTCATACCCCACTATCTCTGACAATTGCTCACCAATCCATTTCCAGTACGCCCTGGTCTTCTTACTTTCCCACAAAGTGTGAAACAGGGTCCCCCTCATATGCAGGCAGAGCAGTCAAAGATTGTCAGTTGCCCTGCCAATTCTAAACAATGGAGTCCTCGTGAAGTACCCTGTATGCTATACCTTCCTCCGAATTAGCTATAATCCTGCCCTAATAGCCACTCCACTAGGCTATCTGCATGCCTGACTCCAATCATCGTCCTCAGGCCTCCCCAAGTCTGTCTCCCATTTCTCCCTTAGGGAGACCAGTGGCGGGAGGCTATTACTCAATAGGGTACAGTAAATGTGTGACACTGCGTGATATGTCAAAAGGGCCCCAGCACTCTATATTTCATTGGAGATTCCTCTTCTATGGTATCCTGAAGGGCCCCACCCTTTTCTAGAATTTATTTCATTTGCCGATAGCGTAGCACATGACTCCCTGCAAGCTCAAAGTCTGCCTGCAGCTGAGCAAATGATACCAGTGCCTCATCCTTCCAAACATCCCCCAGCTTGGAAATACCATGGAGATCCCATTTCCCATATTCTTCAATCTTACGCAAACCACTGAGAAGATCTGAGTCCCACAGGGGAATCGCCGGTGTCAATTTACTCCACCATCCCAGTTTCCACGTGGCCTACTTCCATATTGCAACCAGAGTCTCCTTGGGGTAGGGCAGGGCAGGCGGCCCTTTCTCACCACAGAGTCTCCTCAAATAGTGCTCCAGGCCATCGCTACCCTGTCTGCCTGTAGAGACAGTCGAAAAAGCCCAGTAGTTGACCACTTGCAGGTGGGTGGCCCAATAGTACAGCTGAAGGTTCAGAACAGCAATGCCCCCATATGTCTGGTGTCTAGTCAGCAGGAGGAAAGCTATTCAGAGGATCCCTCCATCCCACAGCAGTCCCCTTGTGGCCCTCTTCACAGCCTGAAATAATTTAAAGGAGACTGGGAAGGGAGCATTCTGCAATAGTAATAGAAACTTGGGAAGGTAAATCATTTTGTACACGGCCACCCAACCCAGTAGGGACAGGAAAAGTTTCTGCTATCTCCCAGCATCGTGGCGGTACACTTTGAGGACTCTTTCCAAATTCTTCTCAAAGAACAGTTTGCAGACAGGGGTCACAAAGATTCCCAGGTATTGGAACTCCTCCTCTGCCCATAGAAACGGGTACTCCCAACTCTTGTCCTGACCTTCTCTTTCCACGGAAAATGTCACAGCTTTGTGTCAATTAATCAGGAGTCCCAAGTAGAAACCAAAAGTTCCCAAAATACACAGGATCGTCATCACAGAGTTTGGAGGGTCTGCCAGATATAACAGGATATCATCTGCACACACGAAAATTATGTCTTCCCACTCCGGGACCCATCAGAGGCCCCTACCTGTGCATCCCTGCGGACCCAAGAAGCAAGCAACTCCAAGGCAACCACGAACAAGAGCGGTGATAGTGGGCATGCCTGCCTGGTGCCCTTGGAGAGTGGAAAAATCACACTCCAATGACCCGGACTCTCACCACCGGATCTTTGTATAATAATCTCACCCATGAGAGAAAAGAAGCACCAAAGCCCATCTTAGTATGCACTGCTAGTATATATGGCCACTCCGGTGAGTCAAGGGCCAGAAAGACGCCCAATTCCTCAAAGTAACCCATCATTTGTCTTAAGTTGTGTAATGTGGCCCATTACAGCAGTCTGATCCAAGTGAGCCAAAGAGTCCACCACCTGCATGAGGTGGTTTGCCAGTATTTCCCCCAAAGACCTCCTTCTCCACATTAATCAACGATATTGGTCTATATGAGGTACAGGTGTCCAGCGGTTTATCCTTTTAAGCATTGGTTTCACAACTTTAGACTTTGCATATTTAGAAGAATCTGGCAGGAAGCCATTAGGGCCAGGGGTCTTACCACTGGCACATGGGATATAGCTTCTGCCACTTTGCTCTCGGTAATCTCTGCATCTAATAGGTCTCCCTGGTCAGGGCTCAATCAGGGGGGTCAAGAGGTCTGAAATAAAGGCCCCCAGACTCCCCCAATCGGTCATAGTGCAAGACTTGTACAACCCCTCCAGGCTTGCACGCTCTCCAGGGAATTCTCTTGAAGGCCCATCTCTTCCCAGCATACGCCCGCATCCATCTTTGCCCTTCTTCCTTCTTCACAGTCAGACCAAGAGCTTCCCTGCCTTGCTGCCAACCTCATAAAGTCTGCCCTGTAGAGCTTGGAACTGGGCCCTGGCCTCCTAGCAGACCAAGTGGACATATTCCTGTCTTGAAATTTCTATATTATGTGCCATTGTCCTTGAACCTGAATCTACATACTCTCCCTCTGGATTCACCAATTTTTCCTCTATCGACTGACACTCCTCCTCCCTCTTACATCTCTTACTCACAACTTGCCTGATCCATTGGCCCCTAAGAACACTTTTGTAGGCCTCCCACGCATCGACCTCACATGATACCGAGCCTTTGTTTTCTGTAAAATACTGTTCTGTGGCCCTGACCACCAAATGTCTGGTGGTATCATCTGTAAGTTCTCATGGGTCGAACTGCCAAGTTCCCCTAAACCCTAGGAGGCCGAGCTGGATTATCGTGGTTAGGGTTAAATGATACAAAATCCCATGTGGGAGAAAGGTTGTTTTAGATAATATATCTCAATCTGGTGCCTTGGCACTAGGAAGTAATCAAGCCTTGACAGGGTAGTGCTTAAGAGTATTGCCTTTGTCCCATGTGTGTCTCCCTCCAGATTTTGGCCACTGCCATGGCCTCCGTAAACGTGGCCATGTGTGTGTCTGCCCTCGGTCATTTGCCTGTCTTCTTGACCCTATTCTGGTCCCCCCTGCAGTTTTAGACTGAGGTCACCCCCAATGACGATCAGTACATCTGGGGCTTACACTACCCACATACCCAATCATTTTAAACACGCTGACTGTAGACAAGGGGAATATTCCAGGAGGTTAGCACCAGGTCCACACCATAGCACTGCTCATATATTGTTGCTTAACTCCCATCCTTGCTGGTCCACGTTTTACTGACCAGGATCCCCACTCCCCTGAACCCCTAGAGAAACCACCATCTTTCAGTAAGACGTATCTCCCAAGGCTTAAGACCCCACAATTGTTGCTCACCAGGTGGGTCTCCTGTAACAGGACCAAATCAAGATTGTGTCTCTGCAGAGAACTCTTCACTGCGCCTCTCCTAAGTTTATCTTCCAAACCATTAATGTTCCAGAAGAGGAGCTTTATGGTTAGGCCACTACTCGAGTGTCTTAGAGTCATGATCTCTATGTGATGGCTGGGTCAGCGTCCACCCCACCAGTCCCCATCTGCAAAGGCCCATAGCTTGTCATACATGCCCTCAAAAAAACTTGTCCCCCCAGGGCTCAGAACTACCCACCTCCCTAATGCCCAAGATGTCTGTCACCCTGTGATCATAACTAAAACCAAATTTGAGAGCAGTCTTGAACTACGGAATATGACCCCCTCCAGTGCGCCTAGTCTTACGCCTTAATAGATGTGCATAAAGTCCTATCTGGCCCATGACACAAACTTGGATCCCCAATTTCAAATCAGCAAGTCTGCCGTCATAGGAGTCACCTCTGGCAAGTCACTTTCATCACCACTACTTCGTGAATCCTCCGAGCCCTCCCTGGAATCCTCACTCGACTGTGTGAGCTCCATCCAGCTACTGCTGTTGGGGAGAGGGCAGCCCTGCTGTAGCTCTGCCACCACCTTCACCCTTTTGGTCTCTGTTTGGTTCTTCATTGGAGCCTCTATTGATCCACAACGCAGCCCACACCTTGATTTTGGTGTCTGCTACTTATTGTGTTCTTGGGAGTCCTGTGTTGCCGGAGGCGTGATGCTTCTTTCCTCCAACCATGCCTATGCCATTGCCTCTGCCATTTTTGTAAAGAAGTGGGATTGGTCCTAGTCCTTAATACTCAATCTCGCTGGGTAGAGGAGGGCATATTTTAAGTCTAAAGCACAAAACTGTCTTTTCACTGCTAAGAATGAATCCCACTGATCCTGGACTGCTTGGATATAGTCCAGATAGATGTTTACTGACCTCCATCTCCACCTGCCAACGTCCATGGGTGTGGGCACGCTATTGGATGTCATCCCTCTTGTGGGAAATGAGGAGACTTACCACTACTGCTTCTGGGGCCCCTGAACATGGTGGGCCACCCAGAACCCTGTGGGCTCTTTCCACTTTAAACAACCTAGAGACCTTTCCCTCCATACCAAACCTCAACAGCCAGTCCTCCATATACAGTTCCACACTCAGACCTTCAGCCCTCTCCAGCTGACCCACCACTGGCATATTGTTACAGCGGGATATACACTCTGCATCTTTCACTCTCTCCTGCAGACATACCACCGACTGCTGCATAAAACATAGTTTCTTTTCATGGTCCTCGGCAACAGACCATAAGTGTGTCACTGATGGTTCCCAGCAATTGTACAGGCCACTCCTACTGACAAGGCTAAGCCCGAATCCCCACCAATGGCACAAAGTCAGCCAGGGAGCACCCTCCAGTCCAGGGCTGTGGCAATCTATTGCCCTGGCTTTACTCGAGTGCCACTAATCAGACTGTTTTTCACTGCATCCTAGCCTCTTGCTAAAATGCACTCCTGCGCTCTATAGAAAACTCATGGGTCAGACTTCCCAAAGGAGGGTTCTCCCTGTAGTCCAAAACCTCCCTGCCTTCACCTGCCTCAGCTCACTGCATGCTCGCTGACCCTCTGAGCTTTTAGAACTTTTTAAGAACTTTTAGAAAGTTTAGAAGTACTTTTCAGCACTTTAGAAAAGAGTGAAAAGAGGAAATGCAAAACTTTTTAGTTATGTGTACATACACTGAACTTGTTTTGTATATTTTTCTCTTATGAAACGTACAATGACAAGAGTGGTAAGTAGTCTCAAAGCACTTATCCCACTGCTGCACAACCAATGTAGGAGGCTGGACTGGCTTGTAGTGAGTACCTAGGGGTACTTGCACCTTGCACCAGGCCCAGTTATCCCTTATTAGTGTATAGGGTGTCTAGCAGCATAGGCTGATAGATAATGGTAGCTTAGCAGAGCAGCTTAGGCTGAACTAGGAGACAAGTGAAGCTCCTACAGTACCACTTAGTGTCATATGCACAATATCATAAGAAAACACAATACACAGATATACTAAAAATAAAGGTACTTTATTTTTATGACAATATGCCAAAAGTATCTCAGTGAGTACCCTCAGTATGAGGATAGCAAATATACACAAGATATATGTACACAATACCAAAATATGCAGTAATAGTATTAGAAAACAGTGCAAACAATGTATAGTTACAATTGGATGCAATGGAGACACATAGGGATAGGGGCAACACAAACCATATACTCCAAAAGTGGAATGCGAACCACGAATGGACCCCAAACCTATGTGACCTTGTAGAGGGTCGCTGGGACTATTAGAAAATAGTAAGGGTTAGACAAATAGCCCACCCCAAGACCCTGAAAAGTGAGTGCAAAGTGCACTAAAGTTCCCCAAAGGACATAGAAGTCGTGATAGTGGAATTCTGCAGGAAAGACACAAACCAACAATGCAACGACAATGGATTTCCAGTCGAAGGTACCTGTGGAACAAGGGGACCAAGTCCAAAAGTCACAAGCAAGTCGGAGATGGGCAGATGCCCAGGAAATGCCAGCTGTGGATGCAAAGATGCTGCTACTGGACAGTAGAAGCGTAGGTTTCTGCAAGAACGACAATGGCTAGAGACTTCCCCTTTGGAGGACGGATCCCTCACCCCGTGGAGAGTTGTGCAGAAGTGTTTTCCCGCCGAAAGACCGCCAACAAGCCTTGCTAGCTGCAAATCGTGCAGTAAGGGTTTTTGGACGCTGCTGTGGCCCAGGAGGGACCAGGATGTTGCAAATTGCGTCAGGAGACAGAGGGGATGTCGAGCAAGACAAGGAGCCCTCTCAGCAGCAGGTAGCACCCGGAGAAGTGCCAGAAACAGGCACTACGAGGATGCGTGAAACAGTGCTCACCCGAAGTCGCACAAAGGAGTCGCCGGAGAACAACTTAGGAGGTCGTGCAATGCAGGTTAGAGTGCCGTGGACCCAGGCTGGACTGTGCACAAAGGATTTCCGCCGGAAGTGCACGGAGGCCGGAGTAGCTGCAAAAGTTGCGTTTCCCAGCAATGCAGTCTGGCGTGGGGAGGCAAGGACTTACCTCCACCAAACTTGGACTGAAAAGTCACTGGACTGTGGGAGTCACTTGGACAGAGTTGCTGGATTCAAGGGACCTCGCTCGTCGTGCTGAGAGGAGACCCAAGGTACCGGTGATGCAGTTCTTAGGTGCCTGCGGTTGCAGGGAGACGATTCCGTCGACCCACAGGAGATTTCTTCGGAGCTTCTAGTGCAGAGAGGAGGCAGACTACCCCCACAGCATGCACCACCAGGAAAACAGTCGAGAAGGCGGCAGGATCAGCGTTACAGAGTTGCAGTAGTCGTCTTTGCTACTATGTTGCAGTTTTGCAGGCTTCCAGCGCGGTCAGCAGTCGATTCCTTGGCAGAAGGTGAAGAGAGAGATGCAGAGGAACTCGGATGAGCTCTTGCATTCATTATCTAAGGAATCCCAAGAGACAGAGACCCTAAATAGCCAGAAAAGAGGGTTTGGCTACTTAGGAGAGAGGATAGGCTAGCAACACCTGAAGGAGCCTATCAGGAGGAGTCTCTGACGTCACCTGATGGCACTGGCCACTCAGAGCAGTCCAGTGTGCCAGCAGCACCTCTGTTTCCAAGATGGCAGAGGTCTGGAGCACACTGGAGGAGCTCTGGGCACCTCCCAGGGGAGGTACAGGTCAGGGGAGTGGTCACTCCCCTTTCCTTTGTCCAGTTTCGCGCCAGAGCAGGGCTAAGAGGTCCCTGAACCGGTGTAGACTGGCTTATGCAGAAATGGGCACCAAATGTGCCCATGAAAGCATTTCCAGAGGCTGGGGGAGGCTACTCCTCCCCTGCCTTCACACCATTTTCCAAAGGGAGAGGGTGTAACACCCTCTCTCAGAGGAAGTCCTTTGTTCTGCCATCCTGGGCCAGGCCTGGCTGGACCCCAGGAGGGCAGATGCCTGTCTGAGGGGTTGGCAGCAGCAGCTGCTGCAGTGAAACCCCGGGAAAGGCAGTTTGGCAGTACCAGGGTCTGTGCTACAGACCACTGGGATCATGGGATTGTGCCAACTATGCCAGGATGGTATAGAGGGGGCAATTCCATGATCATAGACATATTACACAGCCATATTCTGAGTTACCATTGTGAAGCTACATATAGGTAGTGACCTATATGTAGTGCACGCGTGTAATGGTGTCCCCGCACTCACAAAGTCCGGGGAATTGGCCCTGAACAATGTGGGGGCACCTTGGCTAGTGCCAGGGTGCCCTCACACTAAGTAACTTAGCACCCAACCTTTACCAGGTAAAGGTTAGACATATAGATGACTTATAAGTTACTTAAGTGCAGTGTAAAATGGCTGTGAAATAACGTGGACGTTATTTCACTCAGGCTGCAGTGGCAGGCCTGTGTAAGAATTGTCAGAGCTCCCTATGGGTGGCAAAAGAAATGCTGCAGCCCATAGGGATCTCCTGGAACCCCAATACCCTGGGTACCTCAGTACCATATACTAGGGAATTATAAGGGTGTTCCAGTAAGCCAATGTAAATTGGTAAAATTGGTCACTAGCCTGTTAGTGACAATTTGAAAGAAATGAGAGAGCATAACCTCTGAGGTTCTGGTTAGCAGAGCCTCAGTGAGACAGTTAGACACCACACAGGGAACACATACATATAGGCCACAAACTTATGAGCACTGGGGTCCTGACTAGCAGGGTCCCAGTGACACATAACAAACATACTGAAAACATAGGGTTTTCACTATGAGCACTGGGCCCTGGCTAGCAGGATCCCAGTGAGACAGTGAAAACACCCTGACATACACCCACAAACAGGCCAAAAGTGGGGGTAACAAGGCTAGAAAGAGGCTACTTTCTCACAGTGCCCCAGGGCAGCAAGCCCTTCACAACACTTTGGCTGCCTCAGCAATCCTTAAGAGGCTCAGGTGTCCTCCAATGTCATTGAGGGAGGCATGTGGCACCTCAGTCCTGCCTCCTGTCCCGACATCTTGCGCAAATTTGTGGCCTCTCGCCACAGAGCAGGGTGGGCTCTGCGCCCGAGCACGTAACTATTCAAGGGCTGCTACCCACCTTGAGTCATCACACTCAGTTGCTGCCTCTTGTACACAGGGGCTCCTGCCCCTCAAATGTTGCCAGATGTCTGGTGGCTGACGTCCCCGCTCCTCACTGGGCGTTAAGAGTACTGCTGCCCTCTCTCCCACTCTGCAACTTGTCCTCGACCATAAGAGCTACACTTACTAGGAGGTCTGTGCCATCTTTAAAGAGCCACAGGCCCCGGGGGTGGTGTGAACGGCTTTGTGCAGGCTCTTGTCTGAAGCTGACCATACTTAGTACTTAGCTTGTCCCATGCACCAGGATTACCACCATCTGGAGGATCAACAGAGGAGCTTCAAAAGCTCACATCTGCTGCCATGGACATTTAGCTCCTCCCCCTGAAGATAGCAATTTTGGAACCTTCAAATTATATGGTTTCACTCAACCTTGCCAATTAAAAGTGCTGCATCGCGATCTCAATAGTTTAGGAGGATGATGATGATTGGCCTGAGATGTTCTTCAGGTATTGGATGAAGTGCCAATGCTCTATGGGCTCTTTTGAGGATAAACATTTGTGAGAATATGTCTCTGTTGAACTGAGTCATCAGCAGCAATTCAACAAACAGCTCCAATTTACCACAGTCAGTGTTTATGGGGTTCAACGTGATTCTAATGCTGTTGTAGAATGACATCTCCTCCAAAGCCTTGTTCCTGGCCTTGGTTGCTTTCAAGACATATATAAAATGGCCTGTTTTAGTGGATGTTGAACTACCATAATTTTCCAGTATACACACTCTCTTTTCTAACTGAGCACCCAGAGTACTTATCAAGTGTCTGTTTCAAACAATTAAGTCATAGTGTTAGGTGGTCTATTTGTCCATTAATGGGACAAAACTGACTATTTTTCATTTTCGTAAGGAGCTCTTTTATCTCTGAATCCCTGCCTTTAGGAGGGTCAGTAAAAGCACTATCCGTGTTCTCACTGCTCTGGCAATGTTAAGCTGCAAATTGCCCTGTTTTGGGTCAAGCTTCCTGTAAAAAATTGGGTCACTAGTTGAGGGCATGAAAACCCTACTCATACAGCGACCACAATCCTGGTTGGGGCTGAAGCTACCAGCAAACCCCAAATAAACATATGCTTAATCCTCTGGTAGTTTGCCACATAAACCATCGGGATTAGCTTAGAGGCAAAGTGTAAAGTATTTATGCAGCACTTCAAACAGTAATAAAGTGAAAAATCAATGCAAGAAATGTCCCACAACAATTCAGAAAAAATAGTAAAATTGCATAAATGATTTAGAACCAAAACAACAAAAATCCAATCATTAGAGCCAGAGATATACAATTTTAAAAACTGAAGCCAAATAGCACCAAAAAGCACAAAGCGCTGACGGAGGACATCTGGTTGAGCTAGACCAGGTCAAAGTCATAAGTTAAGACTGACTCTAACGGTATGAGGGCCAACTACAGGGACCCAGTGAGGCCAAAGGCACCGGAGTACCTTTAATCCTGGTTGGAAAAAGTTGCAGTGTTCTAGTCGAGGATGCACCTTACAGCCAAAGTGATGTGAGGTACTGATCGGAGATGCATTGGGCAGCGTCAGTTCCGAAAAGCTGCAAGCTGATATAGAAGGTCTTGTGTCATTGTCAAGAAGGCTGTCAATGAGAGGGTTTGTGATGGGAAGTCCTGCATTGAGGCTATACAATCATAACAAGGGAGCCTCTATTTTAAAATCGATTTAGGTAATCTCTTAGTTATTTTTAATTTTCTCACACCATTACTAATGCATACTTTGAGGACCTCACTCACCAGCTCACTTCCTGGCAATTTAAAAGATCTCCAGCAAAGTGCCCCTAATGAGGAGCCCATTGGCCATTTCAGTACATGTCCAAAGAAAAGCTAGCTGCTGTGATAGACTATTTTTGTTATTTCTTTGGTGCTCCCCTTTCACTGAGGCTGGTAGCTGCCTGCGTTTTATTGCAGCATTCCGTTCCTCCCTCCTCCTCCCATGTCGCAGACATTTGTTTTGGCTTTATTCCAGTGCTGTCCTTGTTTACCTCTGGCTCCTACAATAAGCTTATTCTACAAAAGAAACACCTGGTCTTTTAGCTCACTGCTCACAAAAGCCACAATATGCCCTTACTAGTAAAATGTAGCTAAACCTAGAAGGAATGATATGAAACTTGCTTAGCCTCACATTGCATCTCGAGCCTCTCTCTCCAGGGCCCCCACCCCGCCAGCACTCACGACATCACACACAGGGCATTGGTTATCTACTTTATCGGTGCCATAAATCTTCTCAGGCTGTTCTACTTGTTGAAATGTGAAACAAGAATGCTTGCAAGACTTTTCATTCCGTTAAAATAAAAAGAAAATACATTTCTAGCCTTATTTTCCAATTTCTGTTCACAAGTTTACACAATGTGAGGTAGTGCAGTCATCTTCTCATCTCTCCTCAAGGGCTTGTGATTTCTGATGTCAGTATCCACCAGAGACCACCAAAACATGGCAGGAAAAGACGAAGTTATGAGACAGGGTTGACCAATTTATGTGTCAAAAAGTGTCCAGTTCTGAATTTAAAATGCCAATAGCTCTAAGTCAAAAAAATGCATGACCTATTGCATTGTAAGTGCTTGTTGTTTATAGCAATACACAAAGACCAACTTCCAAATACACCTAGTCATGTGACCGTGGATTCAGGCAGCAGACACTGTATGGTTGAAACAAGAAAATGCTATCTTTCCAAAATTGATATTTTCATAATTGTGATTAAAAATCTCAGTTCATCCCTAAAAAGGGCTTTTAATTACATTTCTTTAACCACGAAACCTGTCCACCAGCTCCCCACTGGAAGTTACAGCTTAATAAATTTAATTCAATAAAGATTTTATCCCATGGGAAATGTAGGCCTTGCAGTAGCGAAAAACAAATTTAGGACTTTTTTATTACCAGGACCTGTAAAACTTAAAAGTACATGTCCAACTTTTTAGATGCACTGCACCCTGCCCTCTGGGCTCTGTAAGACCTACCTGAGGGATGACATATGTATTAAAAAGGAAGGTTTATCTTGCCAGGTCGAAATGCCAGTTTAACATTGCACACACAGGTTGCATTGGCAAGCCAGAAACATGTGTAGAAGAGCTACTTAAGTGGGTGGCACAATCTGTGCTGCAGACCCACGAATAGTATTTTTTCATTGACAGGTCAAGGGGACATGTGGTACATGTGGTACTTTTACAAGTAAATTAAAAGTGCCAATTGGGTATACACCAATTCCACTTTGTTTTAAGGAGGGAGCACAAGCACTTTAGCACTGGTTAGCAATGGTAAAGTACGCAGAGTACTAAGGCCAGCAAAAATTAGATCAGCAGGGGTGAAAGCAAAATGTTTGAGGGAAGACCACCGTAAGGCTGACACGTATAAGACTTCCCCATGTTTTTATATCAGATGCAAGCCCAGTTGGAATCACGCACTGTCTGGCACATGCAGTGATGCTAGGTTACCAGTTATGATTACCATGGACTGCAAATGGCAGTTGAGCTTGAGTACCCTACTATCACAATGCAGAGGATTATGAACTCAGCTCAACTGATTTGCACAGATATCAAAGATGCAGATCTCTTGGAGTGATTTGCACCCAGTTATCTACAGTAGTTGCTATTAAGTACTTGCATTATTGATGTTAGAGGAAGCAGGTGAAGATTTTGGGAAACCTCAATGGGTTCTGTCGATAATTGGATAATTAGATAGGAGATATTATATTCTAGAGTCAGCAGTCATTTAAATGGGCAACCAAAAGGGACAATGCTATTCAGAGTCTACTCATGTATTCCTTCTTCTCTGGCTCAATATGCAGCTCAGGCCAATCTACAACCCTTGCGCACCTGGAATCACCTATGCCGTTTTAACCAGGGCATCCCCTGCCCATCAGATAATTTGCAGGTTTGCAGCAAGGGGCCCTTCTTTGGCCAGCAGAGCCCCCTTCAAATTCTATTTATAGTTTGGGAGGCGGGGCACTAGTGTCCCTAGGCCTCTAGAATTACTATCCCATGCAATTAGTACATCCAATATAACATTTTTCCATACAGAGTGCTCTACATGTGCTTTGGAAGTCATTGAAGCCACAATGGGAACTTTACAACTGCATAATAGTGTGTTCTGTTTAAGGTTAAGGGGCCTGCTAGGCTTGCCAGTTCCCATCTTCTCTGCACGTTTTAGCCCCTCCCAATAATTTGCACCTATGCCCAGCACCCACCATGCAGCATACATTATCAGCAGACATATATTTGAGGGCTGCACTTTCCAGCCCCTGTTGTCCATTATCTCAGTTGCGGTTGCTTTTTGTAGGTCACCTCTCAACATGCTCAACGTGCAGGGATGAACACTGTGGATGTTCTTCAGTCTGTGTGGGCCAGCTGCAGATATATGGTAGTGGCAGCTAGGGACCACAGCCCAAAGGCCACCACTGCCACTATTTTGTTGTGATTCACTGACCCAAATCAGTCCAACCAGTGTGCATGAGGCCTTCCATATACATGCAAAACCTTGCAGGACAGGAGCAAGACGTTTTCTGGCAGAATTATGAAGGGTGTTATCCTTGTGCACTGTAGCACTCACCTTACTCTGCTATCTTTCAGGGCCACATTGTTGTGCTCCCCTCCCTCAAATTTCATTCTTCTAGTATTCTATTATATGTTGTCCAAAAAGATCAGCCCATAGAAAAAGGGACAGTTATAGATGGTGTAGCATTAGGCGCTGCAGTGAACTCACACTGGAAAGCAGCAAAAGACTTTGAAGATAAAGATATTCGATCCCCAAGGTGAGGGACCAAGGGTAAGCATCAGCGCATAACAAAGGGTTGGCCTGGGTAACTCTCCAAAACAACATGAGTCATCTCAAGATAAAATGGGCTCAGATGAATCAGTATTAGAACTCAACTTTTTTCTGCACATATGTCATGGAAAATATGGTGTAGAAGAGAACTGCTCAAATTCATGTGTAATTTATCAACAGATAATGGTGCTACCAAAATTGAGATGCCTACATTCAAGCATATTTCTCTCAAGAGCAACTCACAAAGATAAGTGCTAAACCTATGAAAAGCACCAAAGGAAAAGCTAGCCATTTAATCTTGGAAGTCAGTGATCCAGCACAGAAAATCCCTTCTTCTTCTATACAACCAGAACTGGTTCAGAAGAAAATGTATGATTTGCTATCAAAGGGAAACCGTATTTAAAGACCGTACTCTTAGCAGTATAGCTTACTAACTCACATTAAGCTAACCATAGGCATCCATTTGGCAATATTACTTGCAGACATGAAGTCTTTAGACCATAGACTGGAAAGATTGATCCCTAAATTGCAAATTAAGTTTGAGAAGACAACCAATCATTGTAATAAAGGTACACCAGCTGCCATTGATGGGGCAGAAAGGACCTCTACCAAAGAGCACTGAACATATTGTTTATGTTCACTGAAATACTACAGATGAATCAACAACAATTAATGATTTAATGTAAATTAAGCAATCAGAAACTGTTAAGAATGTCAATGAGGGGCAGGATTGGGGAACTACAGTAGATCTCCCAGTAATGACTAACAGAGGCTTACTATTGAAACCAGTAACTTTGCTACAGGAACTAATTGCTGCATTTTCAAATGCATTATCAAAAATTCCAGATGAAAACTAGCAGATGGAATCGATAAAGCACATGAGCACCTTGACCATTTTGACCTCCCATGGAAAGAAGTATTGAGAGTGCAAGTGGGAAAGCAACACCTGGAGATATTAATGATGATACAGCAGGGAGGACAGTGAGAACAAATTTCAGGAAGGTGTCCTTTTGTTCACAAAAACAATCCTGCCTGTAACGCAGATACCATTGCAGCACGATGCAACAGTGCCTGAGTTGGTTCTAGGCAGCACTCAATGCACGAGCCTAAGAGAGAACAGAAGTGTGTCATACCTTAGTAGATATGGCACATTACTTCTATCTCTCGTTCATGCACCACAATGCAGCAAGTTGCCTTGCTGTCTTGCATTGCGAGAAATATTAATTCATCTATCCCACAGTATATTACAGAGCAGTCACCTGGAAAAATACCTCAAAGTCTACACCTTTTTTAGCAGGTTCATGGTACTACCAAAGGTGGGTTCACCATTCCAAATACTTTTATTTGTGAGGTATAAGACTAAGACAACCAGGTCAACATTTGTAAATTATTCAGTAGGAACTATAATATTCCTCCACTACACAAACCTAATATTATGGACATTAAAAACGTATTCAATAGTTTCCTGGTTATCTAAACAATAAAAGAGAAATGATAGGCTGCTATGTATGCCAAGAGGATATAATTTTGTTTATTTGACTCCATGATAAGCTCCCTGCACCCCCCTAAACATCTGACTAGCTCTGACATTCATCATAATCACAAACCAGTTTAACTAGCAGACATCTTAAACTATAATTAGTTCTTCTATGTCATATTGACACCAAGGATCCCTGTTTGCAAGCCACCACTGTAGAAGAGAAGCCACAGGGCCAGTGGGAGACTCTCCACTGGATTGCTAGCATCCCTCCAGTCTGATAAAGTGTGAAGACTTGACTTGAAGATGCAACCATGAGAGACAAGGAGTTGCACTTAACGCTGACAAGCTGGAATGTGCTACGAACAATGAATGGATCCCTGGTAAGTCACGCACTAAGGCCAAGTGACTGAAGAGCCTCTTTGAGAACACCTGAGAGGACTGAGCCAACAGACTGAGCCTGTCCAGGACATGCAAGGTCATCAAACTCAAATGCTCACAGAAAGAAAGAAGAACATCTTTGTAATATTGCTGCTTTATTGCTGATGCCAGGATAAGCCTCCATCATCCCTGAACAATTCTGTAAAGTGCCTACATCGCCCCTTCTTCAGCTCAAGGTGCAAAAAAGTAGGCAGTCTTCAGATCCATATTGTAGGGATCCTGTGCCACAGACTGGAAGAGATCACTGTGACTCAGGAACTGTGTGACTATTTTTCAACACCTCATAGTACCAGACATATTGCCAGTTAGAGACTCACTCAAGCATTGCCATTTGTAACTAGTGCCTAGTGACATGATGGTAATGGGTTTCCCCAGTCTGCTGTTTTCACATTGGAAAATCTTGACCACAACCACTTGATTCTGACATACTGACCCCCAAAGGAAATGTCTTCCATGGAACTAAATATTGTGATTAGATGCACTATTTCTATTAGGCCAAAAACAAGGGACGTTTATGGTCCATAACTAGTACCTGGACGATTTGTTTGTCAAGGTACTGATAACAAGATCGTAGGTCCCCAGGACATCACTACCAATGGCACCACAGACTTTCCTAGGTATGGGCATAGATATTAGGGTTGTAGGTTATTAGCTTTTATAGTTTTTCCATGACTACTTTAATTCTAGACCTTACTTCTTTTTAGGAGAGTATAATTTGGTTCCACTGGGAATCAGAGTATTACACAGATCAAACTTGTGACTTCCAAACATAGCATCCACTTCTAAGAGAGCTCTACAGCCCCAGCAGGCCTGCCTGCACAATGTGGTCATAATACGCATGCCCCCCGAAAAGACTGGGACTGTTGAGGCAAGAGCAGCTACATAATTTGCTTCAAGCCTCTGTGAGAATCAAAGTCCTGGGGGGCTGTCTGAGCCTCCTTTTTGAGATGCACTTTGAGTGCACGCATACCTGAGAGGACTGGTGATGAGGAGCTGTGCAAGCTTTGGAGAACTAAAGACTATTGCTGACTTGCCCGAGGAGGCCCAAGAACTGCGATCGCCTCCAGTCCCTGCCAGTACAGGACACAACAGACTCACACTGATCAGCGGCGAGGCACCTGGCAGCAAGGACACACATGGCCTTGGAAAAGGCGCACACTCCAGGGGCCACATGAGAGACATGGCGGGCACCTTGGAGAGCTTCTCTGAGGCCCCCCACCCTGAGGACAGTGAATGGGGGCGCAGACAAAAGGCATGTGCACGAGCGAGAAATCTTGCCAGGAGACCCCGGGGTGGGCGGTGCAGGGATCCTTGGCCCGTCCTAGGTCCCAATACTTATCCTGAGGCCTTCAGCAAAGCGAGTCTGAGGCGGTCAGAGAACTGAGTCGGTGTTCACAAATGAGCAGCACGCCCTGCGGTGCAGAGGCCATTGTTGCCCCTGCAGTGACATTCAAACTTCGGTGCCCACGCCCAAAGGAGACAAGGTGAGCTCAATGGCCCGCACTGAAGACTGTTCCTGTTACTGAAGCCCAAAAGGCCCATTGCTTGAGCATGGGTGCCCACTGCTGAGAGCCCTGCATTCAATAATGGGCAAGCGCTCCAACTGCTGTCCTTGGCCCCTCATTTGTGCCTCTCCCCAGTCCACACCTCCCTGATGGGGGCAGCTGGGACCTCTAGGAGACAGCAGTAACTGGTGGGGGAGCTGTAGACACCTCCCCCTGCACCACAACAGGCCCAACTTCTGGTGCAAAACAGACAGGCCTCGAAGGGAATGATAAGAACCGCAAAGGTCCCTGCTTTATTCCCCCTGTGGCAGGCAGCAGTGACTAGTGCCATTACTCCTGACCCTGGTAACCTTGTGGAGGTCACTAACTCTACAATGGTGAGGATAAGAGGGAGAAACCGACCAAATTAAGATGGACAAATATGCGGTCCTAACGGCATCTCTTCAAGACTCAGACACAACACCTAAAGATACTGCATCCGAAATAGTAACAATGGTCCCACAACCAACTTTCACGGAGATAATGGCAGCTATACAGGGGATCAAAACCACTAGGGAACATAAAAAAGACTCCTTTGTTGATAAAAAGTTGTTGCTGTGGGCTGATATGAACAAGACCAGTGACAGAGTAAAAGACATTGAGATTGCTGTGACAGACCTCACAGCCTCCACCACTACCCTCTGCCAACAAATCACTTGCTTGCAAAAGGACAGTCATCGTATAAGAGCTAAACTCAAAGACATGGAAGGGCGATCATGCAGAAACAACTTACACCTGGCCAGAGTTCATGAGAAAGCAGAGAGCCCTAGCATTGATCTCTTTGTGGAGCATTTCATTCTCTAAGTACTGGACCCTCGGGCCTATCAAAATTATTTTCAGTGGCGCGGGCTCAAAGAGTGCCAGGCCCAACCCCCAAACCAGGAGCTCCTCCAAGAACATTCACTGTCCACATTTTTAATTAAGGGACAATGAAGTCATCCTACAGGCAGCCTCGAAGATGCCAGCCCTGCAGTATGAAAATGCTACATCAGCCTCTACCCAGACTTCTCCTTCCAAATGCAACAACAAAGGCAAATGTTTATGGAGGTGAAGAAGGAACTAGGCGCCAGGGTCTTAAAATACATGATGCTCTTCCCGGCCAAACTTTGTGTCATTGCAGAGGGCACGACCTGGCACTTTTTCACCCCACGTAAGGCATGGGATTGGTGGAAGGAATGGCACCTTGCAAATCCTAAACACAGATGCTCGAGACAAGGGGGAACTGGCCATGGCAGAGATCACACACCTCAATGCCATAAACAGAGCCCTGCAGCTGAGGATGGAGAGGAGATTTCTTGCGATGAATAATACTATGAACTGCACACACAGGGACAAAAGAACTTACTGGAAGTGTTATCTCATGTCACTGTCCCTCCACATCGCCTGGGGTGCGATTGAGCTGAACACAAGGGCATTGCTTGATATTATATGTTCTACAGATTATAGGCGGGGCCTACTGGCTATCATTTTTCTTACCGGAGTTGCATGTGCGGAGCTTAAATGGACTGCGCCAGCTCCACTCCAGATCGTAGTTACTGTACCATGTTAAGAGAGGGTGACAGGTGCTCTGCAAGTTGGTGTATGGTGGGCAACTCAAAGTCAAACCGAGCAGGATGGCAGAAAAGGGGAGTTTACGTTTCAAGGGAAAGTTTACATGTTTACACAGCAGGCCCTTTTTTCATTGATGGTAAATGTGGGAAAGGCTTGATCATTTTACATGATGATGCTACTCTGACACAGAATGCCAGATACTCTGGCACATGAGAACACTTTGTGCACCCTTTGGCTGATGTCATGGAATGTTAATGGCCTGGGCCACAAGTTCAAAAGAGGTATAGTTATGCAATACATAAAGCGACAAAACTCGGACATCGTGCTATTGTAGGAGGCCCACTTATTAAGCAACACATGCAAAGTGCTATCTCTCAGAGGCTACACATTACCAACCTACTTAGCCTATACCATGGAATTGAGGGAATTGAGCATCCTTGTAAAAAATGTAGCACCATTTGCGCCCCTCACAACATGGAGAGACACATAAGGGCAATATGTAGCCCGGTCAGGGACGTAGGATGGCATCACCATCAACATGTACTCCAAATACATCCCACCCGTCATCACCAGCACACCTTTCTCATGCTAAGCGCACACCTCTTGTTACTACCATCAGGTATGCTGGTCTTGACAGGTGATTACAGCACAGTCATGTCCAAAGTAGAAGACAGACTCACCCAGGCGACACACACATGGATGACGCCGGCACTAGCAACACATGCAGAGGCTCTTGGCCTGGATGACACATGGCGATTCCGCCACCAGGAGGAGCAACAATAGACATGACTATCTGGAGTGCATAACAGCACCTCACACTTACACAATATCTTTATGCACCACACACACATCTCCAGAATAGTCTTAGTGAAACTTCTGGCCTGGGGCATGTCTGACCACTCACCTGTATAGCTAGAGTTAAGGGGGGACTCCCAAACAAATTTGGGTCCGAAACTAATCAACATGTGGTATATAAAGAATAATTAGATTATGACAAAACAAAGACAGGTGACAGAAGACTATTTCACACACAATGTTGGGTCGGTAGGATCATCCATTAGTCTCTGGGAAGCCTACAAAAGTGTGCTACGGGGCCAGACCTGCTCCCTGATTGCAGGCAACAAAACAGAGGTGAGGGCTGAACTGGACTGCCTGGAAGGCAACATTTCCGAGCTAGAACTAAATGCACCTGGGGAGGGAACTAGGACAGCTGCACATGCCCTCAAGTTGAAAGAAAAATAATATAGGGACCTAGTTGAGGACACTGTGCGTAAAACCCACATTCTGACACAAAGGAAGATCTACGATGTTGGGAACAAAGCTGGCAAGTTCCTAGTATGGTTAGAAAAGAGTGACCCGGCTTGTAACTGGGTACTTCATGTCACAACTGATAGCTGGATAGTCACAACTAAGGCAGGGGATATAGCTGAGGAAGTTGCAACTTTCTATTCAAAGCTCTATAAAGCTAGGGGCACCTCCCAATCACATGAGATCTTGTAAACCTGAAAAGTGCGAAAAATCGTATGTCTCCCCAAAAGAGGCGTGACTAGGAGAAATATATTTTGTTCTCCTTGTTTTTCCCTCTTTCTGTGTGCGCTGCATTCTGAAGCACACATAGAAAGAGGAAAACACTTCCGTGGATTGTTTCTGTTCAGGAAGGTGCCCCTTCCTGCAGAAAAACAATCCTGCATGCAATAGAGGCACCCTAGCACCATGGTGCAAGGGTGCCTGCGTTGGTGCCAGGTTGCCTGAACAGCACCAGCACAGGGGGAAAGGACAGGAATGCACCGTATTTCATAAATACAGTGCATTCCTGCCCTTTCCCTGTGGTGCAGGGCAGTGCAGCAAAGTAACTTTCTGTGTTGTCCTGCTCCACCATTCCAGTAAATTTGCCCCTCTGTCCTTAAACTCTCCCTTGGACATTTCACAACTTTCTGGACAATTGTATTCTGTCAAGGACTCAGTTCAGGTGAGATTTCCCTTACAAAATCAAAATCACTCAAATAAAAATTGGGCAAGAAGACTTATCTGCTCTTCACCAAGGCAATAAGAAGTACTAGTGACCATTCTTCCTGTAATGGGAAGGGTTCTTTTTTATGGTTCATTATCCAGAGTTTAAGTTACACAGTTATTGGGAAACAGGCACTTCCACCCTTTTTTAGTACACTAAACTCTAGTGATCAAAAGTACCAGAATAGAAGGTACATATAATGAATTGGGCATTGTTAGATTTCATGCTTAAAGCATTGGGAAGCCTGATAATCAGCTGAAAAGCGGTCATTAAAACACACAAATCCTAAATTGCTTAACAAAACAGTTATGTCCCTATCAAATTATATAATTGTGCAGTTAAGGAAATCAACATAAGTGATATTGTACATGGGCTTAATTTCTCCCTGACATCCATCTCTTAAAGGATATAATTTTGCGATAAAATCCCCTAATGAGATACAAAAGGTTTTGGATGAGTGATACATTAGATTCTTCTACTCCCCTTCAAAGCAATCTAAATATTTCTTGCTATACACTTTGTCAAGTATTGTAACATAAGCATTCAGTAAAAGCTTTGACTCTTATTGTGCCCTATCCATGTATAATTTGAAAGAAATGGTTTTGATCCAATTACATTTTGCCTCCTAAAATGATACATCTTTTACATCTTTAGTTGTCATTAGACTCATCAAACCTCCTGAAGTTCTCCTAACCACATTCGAGGAAGTTTGTTATGTTTTGTTATCCAGACTTGCTAACGATCATGTTCACCCTCGTTTCGTGGCACTATAAGATTAAGGGAACAGCAGTTTCTTTTAATACGTTCATGAAATCATCAAATTTAGGGGAATCCCTGCCCAATCACAACTCTTGAAAGCAAATTAAATTGTTTTATTTTAATACATTTTCTATGCACCTTGATTTGTGCAATCTTTTTAATCCCTGCACATTTTAGCATAGGAAACTCAGGTTCTGTGGGGAACTCCTAGCCTAATCCACACAACCTAAACAGACTGTATTATCCTCTTCACAGTTTAAGGTTTCTTAACAATTGCTTAACTCCAAGGATTGCTCTTGTGTTTTACATTATTTTTCATCCTCTATCATCCTCATCTATTTTTCTCTAGGTTTTCTATTCAAAGATGCAAATTTTTATTTTGTAGCTAATGCTGCATATTTAAAAAATATATATATTAATTTATCCTCCTTTTCTGTACTTATGCTGTCAGTTATCTTCATTCCACTTTCAATTAGTGTGTCTTCTACTTTCAAAACTGCGCCGATGACTACTGATGAATAAAAACTTATTTTAATAATATCCTTTCTTGAGCAATCTTTTAGGAACCCAGCATGTTTGAAGTAGCTGGAGGAAGTTAAGATAAGAGAGGCACATTTATTGAAGATTTGTAATAATGTTGCTCTATTGGAAGGTCTTAGGGCCAGATGTATCAAAGGGTTCTACTCATTCTGTCTCTATGGGAAAATGCTTTAGTACATTAGGTCCTTAGTTTTTTATCCCTGCTTCCTATTCTAGATACTCAACATGTAGATATATGCCTTTCACCACTAATGTTGCATTTTTATCTCTTCCATTTATTCCTGTACCTCGACTGAGAAGTTCCTGCTTTATTCCTTGTCTTATACTCCTTTGTATATCACAACTTTGAGGAGTACCCTTATGATGGAAATCTTCTGCCATATTTTGTGGCTTTTAGGAGTAACTCCTTTCAGTTAGGGAGCAATTTCTTTCT
Source organism: Pleurodeles waltl (assembly GCF_031143425.1). NCBI lineage: Eukaryota > Metazoa > Chordata > Amphibia > Caudata > Salamandridae > Pleurodeles > Pleurodeles waltl. The sequence continues at coordinate 143,366,549 of NC_090437.1, read as the reverse complement.
TTTTATTTAGCATATTCTTACTTATATTAGAATTGATGGCCATATCCTGAATGAGATTAATCACCTCAAGATGTGACCTCTTTTCTTTCACTTTATTTTGTTTACTATTCCATCCTTTTTTATACACTGCTTCCTCAATCTTGTTAAAGATCAAATATTTCTAGAATCCCTTCCCATATTTCTTTTTTTGAATGATAGGATATGTTTATTTAGACCTTGATCCATTAAACATAACAACATATTTATAAGTAAAAACCAAACAAAAATCTTTACCAAACCAATCATAAGAATGTTTTAAATAAAATGTCCCTTTGTTATAAAAAAGAAACCCAAACAATTCCATCATGTCATTTCCCTCAATAACACTGGTCTCTAATTTTACTCTTGATTGACAATAAAAAGTAGCCAACACATACCAAATCAAGGAACTGCATGTTAAGTAAGAATGTCAAAACTACCCAATGATAATTAAAATAGCCTTATAATTATCCACCTTTCAATCAAAAAATAAAAACCGTCCAATAAAATATGAGTGTTCCCTACATTTCATCTTCAACCCACACTCACAAACCACACCATTTTTGTTTAAAAGCTTTGCCATCACTGTACAAGAAAAAAAGGGGATCAATCCTTAATCTAAAATTGTCTGGTCTCATTTCTTAATTAGCCAAAAAGCATCACAAATTAAGGCTGATTATACCCAGCATCCCACAAGGGAATAGTTGATTTTTTGGTTAACTTATACATTAGATCCCTAACTCTTGAGTTTTTGTCTATTGTTAGATGCCCTTCATTTTTAGAGGTGTAAAGGGGTAGGTCTGGAGATAATGAGAGAGTCACAGAATAAACGTTCTTTAACATTTAGAACATCTCTTCTTAGCCTCACAGCCCATCTTAATTCATTATTCGCAATCTCATCTCTAGAATAAGATGACACCTTGTCCCCACCCGAACCTAATAGTTTGTTCCAAAATTTCAAAGTGACTCTCTCTGACATGTTAAACCATGACCTTTGTCCCTGCATCCAACCTTGTTGCTTGGGACATAACCGATTTGGGTAAATTCAATACATGTTTTAGACACTGCCCCTCAATATTTCCTCAATTTCGGATGCAATTTGAAAATAAAAATTTGGATCCACATGAAAACTTTGGGGCATATTTAAGAAAAGTAGGTCTGCACACAGTGCAGTGCCACTTTTCTTGAGCCCCTTAGCATCCCCCTAACACCACCATGGGTGCACCATATTTAAAATATGGCGCACCATGGTGGAAGTTAGGAGACAAGCATCAGAATTGTTGACGCTAGTCCGGTGCTTTGCAGTGTTAGTGTAAAAAATGCTGATGCTAATCCTGCAAATCATCCAGAGGCCCACTTTAACCAAGGGATGCCTCCTTTTAACACTTGCACTGAACAGGTGTTAAAAGTGCTGAAAACAATGACTCAAATAAATCTCTTAGATTTCTTTGCACCATTTTTGGACCCCCCTAACAGGGGAACACTCCCTTTGCATACATTATGCCAGGGGCAGGCATAATGTAGCACGAAGGGTTACAAAGTGGCGCAATGCGTGCACTGCGCCACTTTGTAAATATGGTGCAATGTTTTTGGCCTTCTAACGCCACATTAGCATAAAAAAATACACTACTGTGGCGTTAGAATGGTGCTGGGGGCTCTTAAATATGCCTCTTAGTTTGAACCAATACCTTAAAAGCTGTTAAGACCAGATTAATATCTACCCCAAACTCCTAAATTCTCTTCTAAATTTGCACAGACCCTTTATGGTTGGAAAGGCACTTGCTTTGATCATTTCACAGTGGGATTTACCAGCCTAGATTTGAGGGGAATAGAATACCAACAAATCTATAAGCATCTACTTCATCAATCATTGTTGTACCTAGTCCATTTATATGGTACTGAGACACCAATATCTTAGTTTTATCCATATTTACCACTAACTTCTTTTTTGAACAATAACACATCAAACCATTCAATTGCCTCTTAAGCCTACCTGGGTCCTATCCATAATTACTACGTCATCCATGTAAAGTAAACATGATATGTGCCAACCTCCCATCTCTGCGGAAAGCAACGTAGTCCCAGATAAGACCACAGGTAGATTTCTTAGATAAAGTGCACATAATGTTGGGGCTAACACACAACCTTGTTGCAAGTGATTTCTTATTTCAATCATATCTGAGAGACTGTCATCTTTTCTCATTTACCATTCTTGCTCAGTTCCCTGAATGGAGTTCCTTCCAAATTCATAACAACCATCTTGAGATTGCAAGCTTTTCCAGGTTATCCCACAGGAGCTCTCTGCTTACTAGGTTGAATGTTGCCTTAAAATATACAAAGCATCAGAACATAATCTCCCTATACTATCTAATTGCTTCCTGGTATTTCACAGTAACCTGAAACAATTAACTATTGCAAAATGCCCTTTATTGAACTCTCCTTGCTCAAAATGAATTAAGGCATTCTTGTCTGTCCATTCGTTTTACTCCGTAAAAAATATTTCTGTAAATGTTTGTCCTTGCATCCATCACATCTATAAATGTATAGTTCTTACGATGAAAGGAGAACCCCTTTTTCTTAATAAGTTTAATGAATGCGCCCTTCCAGCTTTCGGCATCACTTCAGTTTATGTTGCTGCTCTGAACGACTTATAAAAAAAAGCCTACTCCACCAGCCAATATTTACGGTGATTATTATTGCTGGAAGTTTATCTAGGTCATCTGCTCTAATCAGAGAGGGAGCTTTGATGACTTTATCATAATCTTTGTCAAAAGCTTCTTATCCACTTCATTAGTACCTTGTGGCAACTCTTTATATACAGCCGCATAAGTATTTTCTAGATGCTCCTTTCATGATAACTCCGGTACTAGACACTCAACCTTGCGCAAATGTTTCCCAGTCCAAAGTGCACCAATGGCCAGAATCACTTTACGTCATTGGTGCATATTGGTTGTTGTATTTCTTCCCAGTTTGAGGTATGATATTTCTGCTTTTTATACCTTAATGTTTTTTTATGCACCTGCCTCAAACTACTTATTTCCCTCTGCCATTTCCTTTATGCCTTCTACTTCTCAGCCTCTCAAGAGTCCTTACTTTGCTCATTTGTTTTTGGCATTTCTCATTGTATCACCATTTTAAAAGAAATTGCGCTTTAGGGTCCTTTACGGGTGTAATATTTATCTTACTACATTCGGTTTTATACAATTTATAATTCTCATACCAGTTCACTTCTTCTGAAGTCTTTCATTTATAATACTCTGTATCTGGAGACTTACAAGTAGTTTCAGCTCTCATTTCTCTATTCTGGTTGAAACCCTTCTCGTACAGTTAACATCTGTTATTAATGTCTCATCTCAATTCCTCATAATCTTCAGCTGAAAACAGGTTTGCAAGGGGCAATGATTGCTTCTGTCTATAGTGAAAAATTCTGAGACTAAGTAGAAGTACAAGATGGGGACAAAGATGTAATCAATCAGGCATTTTTGTAATCATCTCCAAAAGGTCTGGGCTACTTATGAATCCTCAAGAAAGCCCTTATTCAAACAAATTAAACCTAACGTTTGGATCACCTCTTACTATTTCATGCCAATCTTTGAGTATCCAGTGGCCAAAAAAAACCTTCTGTGATAGTATATTTATCCTGTAGTTCATCATACACTGTATTACCTGGGCAGATTTGTGCATTGAAATCACCACACATCAGCATTAAGCCATCACTGTTATCATTTACATAGTTCTTCATACTTCTAAAAAATAATTAAGTTATTGCTCATTATTTAAAATCCCCTCTCCTTGCATGCACATATTCACCACTATTAAATATTTCACCTGACCCTAATTCTAGTAAATATCAATTCTGCACATCTGTAATCAATTGTATCTGTAATGGAGTTGTTTAATCTCCTGTGCAATGTTTGTTGATAGCAAAATTAGCAACCCTCCCGAACTTCACCCTAATAGGTTTGCTTCTGCCTTTGAGTCCTAATGAAGGAAGCTCTGGATGCAAATAACCTCGTCACCTTCAACACCACATCCAATTTACCTATATATTTTTAATCTTCTTAAACATGTACATTCCAGCTCACAATGCAAGGCTGGGCAGGAGCACTGATAAGACCTAACCTCTACTAGGGCCAGATGTACCAAAGGATTTTACCTATTCTGTGTCTATGGGAAAAAGCTTTTGTGCATATGGCCCCTATTCTCCTTGATAAATGGTAGTCACTTATTGATCCTTTTAGTTCTTTTTCTTTCCACTTATTATTATACATTCTTATCCTTAATCTTTTCTTATCATCGACTCTGTGGCATCCTACCCAACACCCTTGTTTCTTCTTCCACACTTTCCTAATTGTTTGTGCTTTAGAGCAGTGTGCCGGCTCAAGAAGGCTGTGAATGGGGGGAGCTTTCAATCTAATTTTTACAGGTTATTCTAATACCCTTCTTTTTCAAGGCTGCTTCCTCTTTCATTGTCAGGTGTTTTAGTAAATAGGATTGGAGCTCCAACGTTTTAAAATTTCCGATCCTAGTTGAGTTGTTATGAAACCAACCAGATATATTTCAACTGACAAAATAAAGCCAACCCCTCTAAATTTCTAAACATTTTCAGAAGGCACTCTCTATTTAGTAGTTTCAATGTGGAGCTTCTTTCCTCTTACTCAGAGAATAAACGTTGTTAGAAATGTAGTTTTAGTTTTCTAGGGTATGACTTAAGCCAGGCAGAACCGACCACTGTAGCTAGGACAAGTAAGTTACACACCAAATAAAACATGCGCTCACTCCTGGTTAGCTTGGCACAGAGCAGTAAGTCTTATCCACAGAGGAAACAAGCAACCAGTTTCAGGGTATCACCCTTCCTCAAACAAGCTAGCTTGAATCCAGTGGCGCAGGGCCATATGTAGCAAAGGTTTTTACCCATTCTGTGTCTATGGGAAAAAGTGTTTGTACATATGGCCCGCAGTGAGCACGGGACCCATGTCTGGACATACGCTTCCCACATAGGCCGACAAATGCAAAAAGAACAGATGATGGACAGAATGCTGAAAAATGCAAATATTCACCTAACAAAGATCTGGGTTTAATCCATCGTTTTCTTACTCACCACGCCACCACAGTATACACCCAGCCATATGCGAATCAGTCTATACCCTGTTCCCTATGGGAACAGTCCAGCCCGAACTACCAAGCCAGATCTTCCCTTGGCCAGAAACAAGCATCCTAGGACCGGTTTCACTATGTCACTCTTCATCAGCCAAGCTATCTTGAATCCAGTGGCGCAGTGAGCACGGGACTCACCTCTGGGCATACCACTCCCACCTAGGGCATATGGCTGGGTCCAAACTTGGGTGGCATAGTGAGTAAAAGAACTGACGGATTAAACCTAGGTCTGTGACTGGAGGTGAATGTATGATTGATTCTGCATTCCATCCATCATTTGCGTTTGTTTGGTTTTATTGCCAGAAGTGTGCCGGATTGTCAGAGTCACCAGATCCTCGGGGTCTGTGCACTTTCCCAACACGTCCACCACTGAACAGCTCCAAGACTCTGATAGATAAATCACAGAGACTGAGAGAGTTCAAGAGGGAAAGAGGGGATTAGGAAGGGAACAGCTGAGAAGGAGACCTGCAGTAAGAAAAAGGTTAGGACACACAATATGAAAATTATATCTCCTGAAATCAATACTAGACTATGATTCTAAGCCTAGTCACGCTGAAAACATGAACAATCTAATAGTTAAGTTTAAAATGACTAAGTTTCAAGATGACCGGATACCTGTAGGGGAATCAATATGAATTAAATGAAAACTTTCTTATTCAAGTACTTTCCTTTACATGAGAATCAGAAAAAACATTCTGACTAAATTTTAAAGCAGTCATATAAATCCTGTTTTGAGAATGTATACTAGAACCATACAATATTGAAACTCTGGCCTTCTGTGTACTCTTAAAATGTTTTAACACAAATTGCGCATATTGCATGTATATATATATATATATATATATATATATATATTAGACACCATAAAAGGATTGTGCACTCGAATATTACATAATAAATATTTTAGAATAGTGGCATACAATAAACAACATGAATTAAACTCGAGGAGAGAATCGTGCATCTTGCCGATTCGAGTGTCACCATGTAAAATACCAAGAAAGGGTAGCACGCAATGAATATCAAAGTCAAATCATCATTAACCCCTTCGCTGCCAGGCCTTTTCCCCCTCCTGTGCCAGGCCTTTTTTTGCCTATTTGGGGCAGTTCGCGCTTAGGCCCTCATAACTTTTTGTCCACATAAGCTAACCAAGCCAAATTTACGTCCTTTTTTTCCAACATCCTAGGGATTCTAGAGGTACCCAGACTTTGTGGGTTCCCCTGAAGGAGGCCAAGAAATTAGCCAAAATACAGTGAAAATTTCATTTTTTTCAAACAAATTGGAAAATGTGGCTGCAGAAGAAGGCTTGTGGTTTTTCCCCTGAAAATGGCATCAACAAAGGATTTGCGGTGCTAAACTCAACAGCTTCCCAGCTTTCAGGGACAGGCAGACTTGAATCAGAAAACCCAATTTTTCAACACAATTTTGGCATTTTACTGGGACATGCCCCATTTTTGCAATTTTTTGTGCATTCAGCCTCCTTCCAGTCAGTGACAGAAATGGGCATGAAACCAATGCTGGATCCCAGAAACCTAAACATTTCTGGAAAGTAGACAAAATTCTAAATTCAGCAAGGGGTCATTTGTGTAGATCCTATAAGGGTTTCCTACAGAAAATAACAACTGAAAAAGAAAAATATTGAAATTGAGGTGAAAAAAACATCAATTTTTCGCTACGTTTTACTCTGTAACTTTTCCCTGCAATGTCAGATTATCTAAAGCAATATACCGTTACGTCTGCTGGACTCCTCTGGTTGCGGGATATATAGGGCTTGTAGGTTCATCAAGAACCGGAGGAACCCAGAGCCAATAAATGAGCTGCACCCTGCAGTGCGTTTTCATTCCATACCGGGTATGCAGCAATTCATTTGGTGAAATATAAAGAGTAAAAAATTGCTATCAAGAAAACTTTTGTATTTCCAAAAAGGGCAAAAGATAAGGTGATGAGGAGCAGTGGTTATTTGCACATCTCTGAATTCCGGGGTGACCATACTAGCATGTGAATTACAGGGCATTTCTCAAATAGATGTATTTTTTACACACTCTCATATATTTGGAAGGAAAAAATTTAGAGAAAGACAAGGGGCAATAACACTTGTTTTGCTAATCTATGTTCCCCCAAGTCTCCCGATAAAAATGATACCTCACTTGTGTGGGTAGGCCTAGCGCCCGCGACAGGAAACGCCCCAAAACGCAACGTGGACACATCCCATTTTTTTTAACGAAAACAGAGGTGTTTTTTGCAAAGTGCCTACCTGTAGATTTTGGCCTCTAGCTCAGCCGGCACCTAGGGAAACCTACCAAACCTGTGTTTTCTGAAAACTAGAGACCTGGGGGAATTAAAAATGGGGTGACTTGTGGGGCTCGGACCAGGTTCTGTTTCCCAGAATCCTTTGCAAACCTCAAAATTTGGCTAAAAAAACACATGTTCCTCACATTTCTGTGGCAGAAAGTTCTGGAATCTGAGAGGAGCCACAAATTTCCTTCCACCCAGCGTTCCCCCAAGTCTTCTGATAAAAATGATACCTCACTTGTGTGGGTAGGCCTAGCGCCCGCGACAGGAAACTCCCCAAAGCGCAACGTGGACACATCCAATTTTTTGAAAGAAAACAGAGGTGATTTTTGCAAAGTGCCTACCTGTAGATTTTGGCCTCTAGCTCAGCCGGCACCTAGGGAAACCTACCAAACCTGTGCATTTCTGAAAACTAGAGACCTAGGGGAATCCAAGATGGGGTGACTTTTGGGGCTCGGACCAGGTTCTGTTACCCAGAATCCTTTGCAAACCTCAAAATTTGGCTAAAAAAACACATGTTCCTCACATTTCTGTGGCAGAAAGTTCTGGAATCTGAGAGGAGCCACAAATTTCCTTACACCCAGCGTTCCCCCAAGTCTCCTGATAAAAATGATACCTCACTTGTGTGGGTAGGCATAGCACCCGCGACAGGAAACGCCCCAAAGCGCAACGTGGATACATCCAATTCTTTGAAAGAAAACAGAGGTGATTTTTGCAAAGTGCCTACCTGTAGATTTTGGCCTCTAGCTCAGCCGGCACCTAGTGAAACCTACCAAACCTGTGCATTTCTGAAAACTAGAGACCTAGGGGAATCCAAGATGGGGTGACTTGTGGGACTCGGACCAGGTTCTGTTACCCAGAATCCTTTGCAAACCTCAAAATTTGGCTAAAAAAACATGTGTTCCTCACATTTCTGTGGCAGAAAGTTCTGGAATCTGAGAGGAGCCACAAATTTCCTTCCACCCAGCGTTCCCCCATGTCTCCCGATAAAAATGATACCTCACTTGTGTGGGTAGGCCTAGCGCCTGCGACAGGAAACGCCCCAAAGCACAACGTGGACACATCCAATTTTTTGAAAGAAAACAGAGGTGATTTTTGCAAAGTGCCTACCTGTAGGTTTTGGCCTCTAGCTCAGCCGGCACCTAGGGAATCCTAACAAACCTGTGCATTTCTGAAAACCAGAGACCTAGGGGAATCCAAGATGGTGTGACTTGTGGGGCTCGGACCAGGTTCTGTTACCCAGAATCCTTTGCAAACCTCAAAATTTGGCTAAAAAAACACATGTTCCTCACATTTCTGTGGCAGAAAGTTCTGGAATCTGAGAGGAGCCACAAATTTCCTTCCACCCAGCGTTCCCCCAAGTCTCCCGATAAAAATGATACCTCACTTGTGTGGGTAGGCCTAGCGCCCGCGACAGGAAATGCCCCAAAGCGCAACGTGGACACATCCCATTTTTTGAAAGAAAACAGTGCCTACCTGTGGATTTTGGCCTGTAGCTCAGCCGGCACCTAGGGAAACCTACCAACCCTGTGCATTTTTGAAAACTAGAGACCTAGGGGAATCCAAGATGGGGTGACTTGTGGGGCTCTGACCGGGTTCTGTTACCCAGAATCCTTTGCAAACCTCAAAATTTGGCTAAAAAAACACCCTTGCCTCTCATTTCAGTGACAGAAAGTTCTGGAATCTGAGAGGAGCCACAAATTTCCTTCCACCCAACGTTCCCCCAAGTCTCCCGATAAAAATGATACCTCACTTGTGTTGGTGGGCCAGGTGCCTGCAACAGAATAAGGCCAAAAACTTGAAGAGATAGAAGGGATAGCACAGCGAGTTTATAAGGACATATTCTTTTATACATCTTTAGACGGACTCTGCTTTGGGGACCCACATAAGTGAGGTGTCATTTTACTTGGGAGACTAAGGGGAAAACTGGGGAGTAGGAATTTTGTGCTGGAGCGGTGATCCTACTAAGAAAAGTCAGGAAAATATGTTTTTATATGCAAATTTTGAGGTTTACAGAGGAGTCTGGGTAAGAAAATGTTGGGGGAGCCACGCAAGCCACACCTCCCTGGACTCCTTGGGGTGTCTAGTTTTAAAAAATGTCTGGGTTTTGTAGGTTTCCCTAGATGAAGGCCGCACCCAGGACCAAAAACATAGGTGGGCCCTCCCCCCCAAACACAGGTATTTTTGTAATATATAATTTTGATGTGTGCACATACGTCCGTGATGTGCCAAACACTAAAATTGTGAAAAGAAACACACTTAGGTTATGTGAAGAAGACCCCTCACCCACCAACCAAGTTGGTGGCATGCTTCATCATCGGGGTCCCATCCGAGGCACCTAGCGTGTCACAGGTGTGCTGCGATGCCTGATTACAGCGGAGCAGGTTTTGTCATTTTTACCACACATACTGGTTGGATTTGGCACGAGGGTGAGTGATGGTTCAGTGGATCAAATTTTATTAACAAGAGATTTCACAAAAATGAAATGCACTGCTAATAACTGAAAGGCAAAAAACTGAACCAATGACTCACAGCTCGTGAGCTGTAAAGCCGCAACAAGGCACCAACCGCTTTACAGTCCATTCACACACCTTTCATACATGACACGCACAAGACCATTCACACCGCCAGCCACGGGCCCAGCACATTACAACACTCACATTGACAGACCGCGCCACTCAAGGGCCCATCACTTACATACGCCCACATGCCTGATACAAGAATCACACCAGCTGATGGGAGTGTGGACTGCCGTTTGGCTGGCACCACCAGCCAAGCGCCACCCCACGCACACCGCCAATCAAGCGCCACCCCAAGCACACCGCCAGCCAAGCGCCACCCCAAGCACACCGCCAGCCAAGCGCCACCCCATGCACACCGCCTTCCAAGCGCCACCCCACGCACACCGCCAGCCAAGCGCCACCCCAAGCACACCGCCAGCCAAGCGCCACCCCACGCACACCGCCAGCCAAGCGCCACCCCAAGCACACCGCCTTCCAAGCGCCACCCCACGCACACCGCCAGCCAAGCGCCACCCCACGCACACCGCCAGCCAAGCGCCACCCCACGCACACCGCATCACTTTTTTTGTTTATAAACAACAAAGAAACCACTAATTATAAAATAAGCACAAAACTACAAACACAAAAGCTCTAACTAAATACATGACAGAGATGCCAAACGTGAAACATATGAAAATATAAAACAGATAGCTTACGCTCACGGTATTTCCCAGAATTTTTTTTTGGTATGGTAACTTCTATAACAGCCGGGCACACACAGCCCAGGCTTTGAAGGGCATTCGGGGCAGTACATACGGCTCTCCCTCCGGGTTAACCTCCGGGCACATACTCTACATTTCTTTGTGGGCAAGTCTTTTTTGGAAAGTGACGATCTTTCAATCTAGCCACATCCTCCACCACTTCTACTCTAGGAACTCTTGCCGGTTCCACCACAATAAGGCTTTCTGTCACTGACTCCTGAAATTTAACAAATGTCTTCCTTGACTCAGGTGAACAATCCTTGTATACAATAAAGGCATTAAAAGTTGCCAAATGAAATAAATGTAGGGGCAAATTTTATACCACACATAAGACTTATGAAGAGCAGTGTAAGGTTCCAACCTCTGATCTACTCTATCAACACCACCCATGTGCCTATTGTAGTCCAAAATGCCTGCAGGTTTGCGCACTTCCGCAACCTGACCACAAACAGCCACAGGGGAAGTACTCTCATCATGGATGGTCGATAGCATGTACACATCCCTCCTGTCTGAAAATTTCAGAGCTAGCAGCTCATTATTCCGCAAGGCACTGCACTGTCCCCTCTCAAGTTTTTTACAGACAAGCTCCCTTGGATACCCTTTCCGGTTAGAACGGATTGTGCCACAAGCAACAGTGTCCACCCTAAACAACTCCTTGAACAACTGCACTCCAGTGTATAAATTATCTACGTACAAATGGTGACCTTTGTTAAACAGCCGTCTAGCAAGTTCCCACACAATTTTTTCGCTAAATCCAAAAGTGGCCGGACAACCAGGAGGGTCAATACTGGAATCCCTACCAGTGTAGACCCGGAAAGTATTCACATATCCTGTACTGCTTTCTGACAGCAGATACAATTTAATACCATACCTTGCCCTCTTACTAGAAATGTACTGCTTAAAAACTAAACGCCCCTTGAAAAGGACCAAAGACTCGTCCACACTTATCTCTTTGCCTGGAACATAGACCTCTGAAAACTGATCCACAAAATGATCAAGGACAGGCCTAATCTTAAAAAGACGGTCACAATCAGGGTGATCTCGTGGCAAGGCTAAAGCATTGTCTAAAAAATGCAGCATACGAAGAAGAAGCAAATACCGATTACGTGTCATAGTTGCAGGAAATATAGCAGTTGCCATCAAGGGACTAGTAGACCAATAAGAAGCCAGTGACGGCTTCCTGATCAACCCCATCAAAAAAGACAAACCTAAAAACCTTTTAATCTCTTCCAGATATGTGGGAACCCACTGAGTAGCTCTAGACTGAGGCTTAAGTCTGGCAGCGTTGTCCCCCAAATATTGCTCTACATACACATTTGTCTGCTCCACAATCTCTTCCAAAAATACATTGTCCATAAACAAGTGAAAGAAATGGACAGGCAAAAAGTTTTCCGCATTAACTCTACACCCTGGGAGACCAGTAAATGCAGGTAACTGTGGCTGCTCCATGTTTGGGGCAATCCAGGTGTCAGGTCTTCTAATGGGAAACCCTTCAGCCCCAGGATGCTGCACTCTTGGCACATCAATGTCCTCCTCTAACATAGGCCCTTCATCTGCACTGAGAGTAGCTTCCTCAACAGAAGAATACTCTCGGACAGAAAACTCTCTTCCAGAATCTCCTGCTTCCTTCTCTGCCTCAGATGCAGAGTCAGTGTCGTAATCATGGTCTGAAGACGACTCAAAGAGCATGCGAACAACCTGCTGAGCGGTCACTTTGCGGCTAGCCATAATCCTCACTAACAACAAATGGATTGCCAACAACAACTAGCACTAAAATAAGTAACAAACAAAGTGTAGCTTTATCACAAAGAGTTATGTACTACAAAAAAACTATACCACTCACTTGCCTGAAAAAGCTACTCACCAAACAACTACTCTGCACAGACACAGCAATCACCAATGATATCCCACTAAAAAGAAAAAAGAAAAAAACAAATTAGACATATGACAACACAAACATCACTGTGCTCAAATCTAAGGACAATGTCAAACACACAATACTGCATTTAGTACACCACCTAAAAACATGTCATTCCTGCATGTCAACAATACTCCTTTGGAGTAAATTGCTTTCACTTACCTAAACCATGCAACTATGCAAACCACAGGACAACTACTGCCAAAACCGCAAGGATCCACAGCAAAGGAAGCAAAAGCATTGGACTAGAAGAAAAAGAAGAAATAAATTGTTATAATCACAAAATACAAATACTTCGCCAGTTGACAAACACCCCACCACCAAGAACTTAGAAGTTGTCCCTGGTACCTAAGTGGATCCTGCCCCCCTCGGGGGTAGATGGGTGTAAAAAAATTGGCCAATCTGCCCCCAAGGGGGGCAGAAATGGGCAACACCTCTGTGCCCCCTTTAGGGGGCGACCCTTCCCAAAGGGGGCACCTCCAGTACAAAACAAAAAAAAAAAAAAATCCCTGGAGTATTGTTGGTTTCTGCCCTCCTTGGGGGCAGATGGGCCTACAAAAAATAGGCCCATCTGCCCCCAAAGGGAGCATAGATGGCCAATACGAACTTTCCCCACTTTAGGGGGCCGACCGTTGCCCAAGGGGTGCCCCCAAACACACACCACACACACACACACCACACAATCCCTGGCGCCTAGTGTGCTTCCACCCCCCGGGGCCCAGATTGCCCCAAAAAATGGCTGGTCTGCCATCAGGGGGGCGAAACAGAAAAAAAAAAATAGCACCCCAGGGGAGCGACCCTTGCCCAAGGGGTTGTCCCCAAAAAACACAATTAAAAAAAACCCTGGTGTCTAGTGGATTTCGCCCCCCCCGGGGGCAGATCTGCCGAAAAAGTACAGGGGAACTGTAGCCTTGGACGAGGTGACCTCGTCCATGGCACAGAAGCGGTTAATCGAATCGCGCTTCTTGCCGATTCATAAAACACGATGTAAATGTTAAGAAATAACAGCTCACAATAAATAACAAGATCAAAGTACAATGAAACGAATTGCGCTTCTTTTGCCGATTCTTTCGCCCACCATGTAAATGTCAAGAAATGGTAGCGCGCAATGAACAACAAAGTTAAATCCTCATGAAACAAGTTGCGCGTCTTGCCAATTCGTAAAACATCATGTAAATGTCAAGAAATAGTAGCGCGCAATGGACAAAAATTGTTTAACACCATAAAACGAATTGCGCTTCTTTTGCCGATTCTTAAGCCACCATGCCAATGTCAAGAAATGGGAGCACGCAATGAATAACAAAATCAAACCTTTATGAAACAAATCGCGCGTCTTGCCTATTTGTAAACTACCATAAAAATGCCAAGAAATGGTAGTGCACAAGTAATCTGTTTCTCATTTAAGAATTAAACAAAAAATATGAAAATTCTCAATAACGGTGTCGGGACAGTCCAACCACCATCTTACCGCCTGCAACAATGATCACCAATGAAGGATGAATGGCAGAAGACTGGAAGATCCAAATAGGCCGCCGGGACAGGAGCTCAGGAAGAAGCTGCTGCTCTGCACCGGGACCTCTGAATAGTGAGCACTGGGAGTTGGGCTGGCTCTCTTTTATAGAGTCTTGGCCCAGCCCAGAACCACGCCCAGGCATGTTGCAGGGAAAGTCTCTAGAAGGCCCTGGAAAGGGGCCACACCCTAACACACTCTGAAAACCTGCAGCAATACATTGCAAAGGAACAGTATTTGTAAGCATATTAAAAATAAGTTTTCCGGATTGAATTCTGCAATGCAAAAGGTTAAACCACAACATATCAGCACAATGCATAAATTACGTTGTTTTGAGAGCCAAGCTAGCCTGGCTAATAAAGGGTGATGCCCTGAAACCGGTCCCAGGGAGGACTCAGCCTAGTAGTTCGGGCTGGACTGTTCCCAAGGGGAACAGGGTCAAGACTGATTTGCATATGGCTGGGTCCAAACTGGGGAGGCATGGTGAGCAAAAGAATTGATGGATTAAACCCAGATCTGTGACTGAGGGTGAATGTTTGAGTGATTCTGCATTCCGTCTATCATTTGTGTTCATTCACATCAGGGGTATACCAGTTTGTCTTTCCAGGGGTCAGAGAGAATAACTCAGCATACTGGCTGAGGATGTGTCTGCAGTCAGCTTGCTGTTGTTTTGAGAGGGTGCCTGACAAGACCACTCTATCCACAGAACCATCTTGTGGGTTGCTGGAGAGGAGATCAGGGGAGGCTCAATCTCATCTTCCTGTCCCTCATCTGTAGCCATAAATATGGTCACATCAGCTCTCTCATGGAAGGGTTTTAGGCGGTTGACATGGATGATTTGTTTAGAGGGTTTGCAACTGTCCAGGTCAACAAAATAAGTGACCTTCCCTTTTCTTTCAAGTATGGGATAGGGCCCAGACCATTTGTCCTGGAGGGCCCTTAAAGAAACAGGAGCCAAAACCCAGACTTTCTGCCCTGGTTAGAACTCCACCATAGCAGCTTTTTGGTCATATCAGAGCTTTTGAAGCTCCTGGCTGGCCTGAAGATTCTTCTTGGCCTTCTCCATGCACTCAACCATTCTTGAACACAGGGCAATCACATAGTCCACAATATCCTGCTTGGGCTCTTTGAGAGGTTTCTCCCAGCCTTCCCTACCAAGACTTAGGGTCCCCTAACAGGGTGCCCAAACAAAAGTTAAAATGGAGAGAAACCTACTCCCTTTTGTGGCACTTCCCTGTAGGCAGACAGCAGACAAGGAAGTAGGTCATTCTATCTCCTTCTGAGCTTTTAGGGAGTCCTCCAATCATGCCATTTAGGGTCTGGTTAAATCTTTCTACCAGCCCATTGGTTTGTGGATGGTATGGGGTTGTGAACTTATAGGTCATCCCACATTCCTTCCACTTGTGTTTCAAGTATGCAGACATTAAGTTTGAACCTCTTTCTGATACTACCTCCTTAGGGAACTCTAACCTAGTGAAGATACCTAGAAGGGCTTTGGCAACTGCAGGTGCAGTAATGGACCTAAGGGGTATAGCCTCAGGATACCTAATGGCATGATCCACTACCACTAGTATGTATCTGTGTCTTGATGCTCTTTGAGGGTCAAGGGGGGGGCCAACAATTCCGACCCCTACCATTTCAACGGGTGCCCCAACCACTGGGAGTGGCATTAAGCGGGCCTTTAAGTGCCCACCTGCTTTGCCACTGGCCTGGCAGGCGGAGCCGGACTGACACAAGTCACTCACTTTTTGGGACATTTCTGGCCAATATAAGTGGTTAACTAACCTACTCCTAGTCTTGTTTTGGCCCAGATGCCTGGTTAGGACGATGTCATGGGCTACAGTGAGGAAGAATTCTCTGAACTTCTGGGGCACTACCACCCTCCTGGTTGCACCAGGCTTGAGGTCTCTAGCCCCAGTGAAACCTGTGGGTTCCACTGACATTCCCGGACGCGTCCTGTGCAACTTGCTGCCTCAGGCCTTCAAGAGTAAGGCAGGTCCTCTGCTCCTAGCACAGATCTTCCCTGGAGGGTCCCTCTGGGCCCAAGAGCTCTGTTTGGTAAGGGCCAATCTCCTCAGGCTCAGTACCCTCTAAGGTGAGTGACTCCTCCTCCTATTAAGAGTGGTCCTGTTTTAGGATCTGTTTTGAAGCTGGTACCCCAGTCTTCTTGCCTTTTCTCTTGGGAGGCTGGACCACTATTTCAGGATCCAGCTCTCCTGTTTCTCTCTGATGTTTGCTTTGTGCCCTTGTCTTGACACATTCCCACTCAGGGATCCCTAGCATTGCTGCATGGGTCTTCAGTTCTACTTTAGCCCTGGTGGAATGCTCCAGGTCATTTCCAAGCAGGCAATCTACAAGGATGGATGAGGACACAACCACTTCTTTTTGCCCTACTACTCCCTCCTAATCAAAGGTTACCATAGCCATGGGATAGAACATTGTCTCATTGTCAGCACTGGTGACAGACTTCCCTATTAGGAACTGATTTGAGTGGACCAAGTGCTGAGTTACCATGGTAACACTAACTCTTGTGTCCCACAGTGCTTCTACTTTCTCCCCATTAATCAAAGTGTGCTGCCTGTATTTTAGCATATTTCGTGGCCAGGCAGCACAGGATAATTCTACCCCACACCCAGTGACTAATACTGCCTCTGTGGGGTCACTGACATGGTCAAGCCACACCTTTGACCCCATCTGGAGATTGGCAACTGCATTTACTGCAGATTGACTAGAGGCATTCTTTTTGTTCTTACAGTCAGAGTCTCCAGTTTGGTGCCCTTTAGTTTTGCAGTCATGGCACCAAGCTTTGCTGGGATCAAAGTGTATCCCTATGTATTCACCCCTGGACTGTGAGGAGTCTCTGGGCAAACCCTCCTGTGCAGGTTTTTGGTAGCCTTGAGAAGCCTCTTTGTTTTTTTTTTGTTGTGGCTCCCATCTTTCCCTGGGGGGAGTAGAGTGGGGTGCTTTTTGGCCGCTTTCTTTTGGTCTCCCCACCAGTGGTAGTCTTGGTCACCCTTGTTTTGACTCAGTGGTCGGCCATCCTCCCCGATTCTTCAGGGGAAAAGGGACTCAGGTCTACCAGATGTTGATGTAGCCTATCATTAAAACAATTACTTAGCAGGTGCTCTTTCATGAAAACGTTATACAGTCCATCATAGTTTTGTACCTTGTTTTCAGCTAACCAACCACACGGCATTTTTAATGAATACTCCACAAAGTCTAGCCAGGTCTGGCTCTGGGGTTTACAGTACTAATTTGGTACAGACTGCCGAGTCTCCTTAATCGTTCAAAACTATATGCCTCATAAGGTTCCAGGTCGAATTCCTGCATCTTGGTCTCTGCAACTGTCATTTTTATTTTACTATAGTTGGGACCTTTTTAGAAATTTAGAATCCCCTTTTTGGATAGGCCAACAAAAGTAAGGACTTTTAAAACTTTTTTCTAGAGTTGTAGGGACCTACCCAGGGCCCTAACAATTATTTTAAACATTTGCAAAAAATGTTTAGTCAATTAAAAAAAATCTAAAATAATTAAATAAAGGCTATTTGGAGAGTTATTTTGTGCTAACAAAATTGACAAAGTGGTATCAACAAATGCAAAATCTTTATCCCACTGCTGATCCACCAAAAGAAGGAGGCTAGCCCTCTATGTAGTGTGCAAAGCTAGACACACTGTGCAGGGGGTCCAGGCAACCACACGTTGGTGTACAGGGGTAAAAACTAGATCACCTCATGCTCTCATTTGTATGGTAGCTTGGTCGAGCAATTAGGCCAACCTTGGAGAAGTGAAATGCATGTGTTTTACTCACAGTATCAAAAATGCAACTCACACATTTTTATATAAATGTTAAGACCAAGAGTATCAAAATTGGTTAAGCACTTTTGGAGATATGGATTTTTGAAGCTTTAAGAAAATAATCTTTTTGTGCGTAATTACGCACCGTAGGAATCAATGGAAAGTCACGTTTAAAAAAACATATACATCACACAGTTGCTTTACCAAGTTCTTCTTTTGCAGGTTGGTCGAGGCCGTGGTGGGCACACTGTGCCAGCTGGAGAAGTTTGGTTAGCTCCCGGTTCCAGCAGGAGCAACTGGGAAAAGTCTCTGGAGCGGATGCAGGGACACTGCGGGGGACCACTTGAAAAGGTCTGTGCAGGTAAGTTTATAGGTTGTTCCTGGAGGTTCCCTTGGAGTGATGAGGTTGCAAGGTGTGAGGGACCCCTAGGGCACAGCAGGTTCTTTGTTGCAGGGCACAGGGCGGCTGGGTGCAGAGCGAATTGGTGAGCCAGGAGCTGTGTGCAAAGATGCCCTTTGAATCTGCAGGTAAGTCACTTCAAGAGTCACCTACAGGACAACAGGGGCACTCTGGTGGGAGGTCCAGGGTGCTTCTGAAGTCCCTTGACTTGGGCTTCCTCCTAATCCATTTTCAGCCCCACGCGGGCTGGTGTTCCTGGTGTCTGACATCAGCTGACTAGTACCCAAGGTATTGGTATGGTTCGGCCACTGGAGGGCGCAATGCCATCAAACTTGGCACACTTGCAGGGTTTGTCCTTGTGGTCGTTGATGTTTTATTGGGTTCAGGTGCAACTTCCGGTTTGGGAGTTAGCAGCCGGTCAGTGACCCTCACTGGGTTGCTGATTCCTTCTTTGTTGTAGAGTAGTACCTCCACTCTAGAGGGAGCTCTTGGGTGATTGGCAAAGCCTGGAGATCCTCTAGGTTTCTTGAGGTCAGTCCAGTTGTACAGCAACTCCTCAGCAGCGATTGTCGTGTCCTGGGTACAGCAGGCAGGGTTTGGTGCCTTTTCTTTGTGCAGCAGGTCCATAGTTCTCATGCATTGGCTCTTTTCTGTGCTGGTCTTATTTTTGTCCTTCAAATCTGATTATCTGGTCTAGGGATGTCCACTAAATACTGAATTTAGTGGGCATTTTAGGGAGTGCCTGGTAGTGTCCAATGGGACACTTACCTTTGGGTGGCTACACCAACTACAGTGACCACGTTGTGTGGGAAAGGTCACTTCCCTAATCCTGATTGGCTATTTGCCTTCCATCTAAGAAAATGGAGTGTCCACCTCAAAGGCAACACCTTAGGGTGGTGCATGCCAGGTGGGGCCACTCCTCCTACCCTTTGTGTGGTTTTCCTCATTTGCTCCTGCCGAAACTGGGGGTTTGCAAAGGAGCTGACCGCCTGCTGCTAGCAGCAGGCCTGGGGGTCGAGTTTCAAAGGCAGTAAGCCCTTTATATCTCACTGCCAGGGTAGTGCACATTCCTGAGGGAGGGGGTTTTAGCACCGCCACCCAGGAAGGGCATTGTTTTACAAACTAGAGAGACAGTGTTCTACCCAAAGGTTTGTAGATTGGACGTCTGGAGGTGGCAGGCCAGATAGAACCAGTCAGCAACCAT
Source organism: Pleurodeles waltl (assembly GCF_031143425.1). Lineage (NCBI taxonomy): Eukaryota > Metazoa > Chordata > Amphibia > Caudata > Salamandridae > Pleurodeles > Pleurodeles waltl. The sequence continues at coordinate 143,346,996 of NC_090437.1, read as the reverse complement.
GCCAGGGTAGTTAGCTAGGTAAATGTAGGGTTATATCCAATACTGGTACCAGTGTGGAGTTACCATTCTGAGTTGTTTGATAGCAAACAACCCAGGGTTCAGAGTGACAAGCATGTAGCTGGGAAACTCATGTTGACAAGAGAACAGCACATGCATTAAAATGGCTGCTCTGTTTACTCACTGTGTCCCAAGTTTAGCAAGGACAGTGGGAGAATATTGCTCATGCAGTTATGTCCTCTCATTTTATATGGAGCACCCTGTCTCTGGCCTGTAAGGCCTGCCAGAGGGGTGTCTTACCCATAATAAATGCAGTGTATGGTGTACAGGGCACACAGGCAGTGTGCTATGTCGAGTTTGTGTTTTAGCTTTGCACCAGGACACTCAGCCTTCAATGGCAGTGCTGGGTGCATCTGAATGCATGGCCCTAGAGGGTGGCACAATCAGTGCTGCTGCCCTCAGGGGCCTACCCATAGTAGCCCATGGCCTGGGTACCTAAGTAACCTTTTACTAGGGACTTATAGTAGTAGCTAAGGGTGTATCTAATTGTGCCAATGCATCACAACAGTTTTAGGGAAAGAGCTCTAGCCAAGTGAGCCTGGTCAGCAGGGGCCCTGGGCACTCCAATTTCTAGGCCAAATCAAACATCAGGCAACAGTGGAGGCTAACCATGTTAAAAAGTGTTCTTTTCTCATAATGGCATTGTGGGGTAAAGCCATTCCTGAAGGGTTTTCTTTCAATGGTTGGGTACTCCAGCCGGTGTCCTTGCGCCGCTTGAGCCACTATTAAGATGATGGAAGCGCTTCACCTGCGATGACGAAGAACACAGAGGTTAATCCATAGAGCGCTCACCAAACGCTAATGTTACCAGACAAAAGGGAACCAATATTCTCCACAGGTGCTGACAGTTCCACACTTTTAGTCCCCAAGGCAAAGTGCTGGGATATCCAGAGGACCAAGGAGCCAAGGAGCTGGCGCCTGGGAGAACACTAGAGAAGTGAGTGGACAAGTAAGCCAGTACATAAAACAAGTAAGGGCAGCGCCTTGATACACCATCCTTAGTACCTTTTAGAACCAAAATCAAAGGCAGCAGGGTGACCAAGCAAAAAACATCCAAAGAGACCTTTATGCCACCCCAAAGGCAACAGACAACAGAGCAACCACACAAGAGCATTCCAGGTGAGTCCCAGAGTTCAGAAGTCCCCCTGGTAGATATTCTGTCCTGGGTCCAAAAGTGCTTTAAAATTCAGTGGGTCAGAGCCCCTGTACTTATTCCCTGGTGCCTTGCTTCTAGAAGGTGAGAGAAGTTTTCAGCAAGGTCTGACAGTTCCAGGAGTTTCCCTCCTCCCCTACTCTGGCTCCGGCCATCAGTAGGGAGCAAATGAGCCCTTTGTGTGAAGGCAGGGCACAGCCTATAAGTGTGAACACCCTCTGCCTCTTCCCGCCCTAGAAGACTATCAGTATGTAGATGAATGCAGATGTAACCCTGTCACACCCAACCCTCCCTGATTGATGGCTGTCCAGAGAGTATGCACAAAATGGGGCTGTCACTCTGCACTGGGCGTGGATTGGAGTCAGGCTGCAAAGCATTAGGGTTATAAGCACAGCGAAATGCCCACTTTCTAAAAGTGGCATTCCTAAAATAGCAATTTAAAATCCACCTACGCCAGTAAACAGGATTTCTCACTACCATTCCAAACATGCCCACGCTACTCCATACAGGTCTGAAATTACCACTTAGACATATATTAACGAATTACCAATGCAAATCTAATAAAGGAGCAGAACTCACAGTAGTGAAAAATAAAATAGGCTGTTTGTCACTACTAGGACATGCTGAAACATAAAGTTATATGTCCTACATTTTACATACCCAGCACCCTGCCCATAGGGCTATCTAGGGTCTACCTTTGGGGTGACTTAGGTGTACTAAAAATGGAGTTTATGTCTTGGCAAGTTATTTGACTTGCTAAGTCAATGTGGCAGTAAACTGCACATGCAGGCACTGCAGTTGCAGTCCTGAGACAAGTTTAAAAGGTTACTTCTGTGTGTGGCACAATCAGCATGCAAGCATGAACGTCAAATCAGCAAAATGCCAGGGTTAGCAGAAGTGACGTCACACACCCATCTTTGACCTTCAGTTCCACTCATACACACATGCTTAGCCATATGCACATTCACACTTACACACACACTCGTTCATCAAAACACACTCACCCTCAAGCACAACAACAACATGCATTTAAAAACAGTTTTTTTGCTTACCTCAGCTGTGAGGGAGGGTCTAATCCAACTAATTGTACTCCATATTTTATTACACTAATAGTGAATAATTAAACATTATTCACTATCAGTGTAATAAAAAAATGAGCGAGAACAAAGAGAAAGGAGCCCCAACGAACGTTCATAATGACGTGCTGTCACTGTGTTTCTAGCACTGGTTTTGCCACCTCTGAAGCTAAGGGTCGCAAAGACATTCGCAGATATCACCTAGGGTCACAGCTGTGGTCCCTGGTGACCCCTAAATGGCAACCATGGCTACAGGCCCACTAGTAGCATTTAATTTACAGGCCCTGAGTATATGGTATACGACTTTACAAGGGACTTACAGGTAAATGAAATAAGCTAAACAGGTGTAAGCCAATCATACCAAGGTTTAGGGGAGAATGCCCATGCACTCTAGCATTGATTAGCAGTGGTAAAGTGCCCAGAAGCCTAAAGCGAACAAAAAGAGGGTCACAAAATAGGAGAAAGGCTACATTGTGGGAACAACCCTGCAGAAAGGGCCATTTCCAACACAAATATAAGCACAAATTCCCCTCCTCCACTTTGTTTCTTTTTCCTCGAAAACTTATGGCCCTAATTGGTGACCTCAATCCCTGAATAGCCTTTCAAGATTTACCATATTTCCTGATACACCCTTTCTTATAAAAGACACAGGCGGTCATTCCAACCTCAGCGGTAAAAGGTGCATACCGCCGTGCAGAAGACCGCCATAACACCGCCGCGGCCGCGGTAAACTGCCACGGTCATTCTGACCCACAACAGGCAAACCGCCAAAATACAGACATCCACAAAAGTCCGCCACACCAAAGGCCAGCGAGAAACTGGCAACGACCAAACCTCCACCGTCACGCCAACAGACATACGCCCATGCCATTACAACCCACGAATCCACGCGGCGGTCTTTCAACCGCGGTATTCCATCGGTGGTACACACCGCCGCGCTCAAAATACACACACAGCTCCAAAACACAGCCACATTGGACAATTCAAAATACACACACCTGATACACATACAAACAACACTCCCACACACCCAATACAATATAAAACACACACCCACATCACCCACAAACCCCCACTCCTAGAGATTCGTGAACACGCACAGAGAAAAGAGATCCGAGCACCCAGACGCGCAATTCACTGTCACCCAGCAATATTACCAAGCACTTCAAACAACACACCAATACACATCACCACACTTAGCACCACACAATCCACCCCACACATCACCCACACCACCCCATGGCACCGCAAAGACACCCCAGGTTTTCTGAGGATGAACTCAAGGTCATGGTGGAGAAAATTGTATGGGTAGAGTCACAGCTCTTCGGGACACAGGTGCAGCACACCACCATTGCCAGGAAGATGGAGCTATGGAGCAGAATAGTGGACAGGGTCAACGCTGTGGGACAGCACCCAAGAAATAGGGACGACATCAGGAAGCGGTGGAACGACCTACGGGGGAAGGTGCGTTCCATGGTATCCAGGCACAACATCACGGTGCAGCGAACTGGCGGCGGACCCCCACCTCCTCCCCCAGAATTTACAACATGGGAGGAGCAGGTCTTGGCGATCCTGCATCCTGAGGGCCTCGCAGGAGTAGGCGGAGGAATGGACTCTGGTAAGTCAAATCTTAACTACTTCATCCACCCCACCCCACCAGCATGCCAACTCATACCCCCACCCTCACCCCCACCCCCATCACAGCCAATCCTTGCAAATGTCTCACCATCACAACCCACCCATCCCAACACCAAGCCCTGCATGCGACCACAAAGCATGGACACCCATCACCAAAGCATGCCCACTGCACATACCCATCCCCCCCCAAACCACCGTCACAACAGCCCCCACAAGGGAATGCCAGCACTGGGGTACACGGGCACCCACCCATTGCACGCTATGGCACACACAGAAGCAATAACCATACTTTTATACCCCTGCAGGACCCGAACACCACGTCACCGCGCAGGAGAGTCCACAAATGTCCACTCCACCCCCAGAAGAGGCCCACAGTGATGACAGCAGCTCTGTCGACCTGGATCTAGATGACCAGCCCGGCCCATCGGGGACCTCGGGACAGTCGGTTCCCCTCAGACAGCCACAGGCCACAGAAGACCTTCCCCCCTCTGGGAACACCAGCACAGCACCCACCCAGCGGGCCCATACCTCTGTCCCCAGGACACGTCAAGCAGCGGTGTGTCCACCACTACAGGGCACCCAGGTTAACCCACCACCCCAACAACAACAGGGACCTGGGGGCAGTGGTAGTGGGCACACGGTCCAGGGGACAGAGGCCCAGGTAAACAGGGGAACTGGGAGGACTGCTGTGCGACAGGGGGGGGGACAGGCCCAGGGAACCCACTCTCCACGAGGCCCTCACTTCCATCATGGGAGCGTACCACCACTCCCAGGAGACGATGGCGACGGTCCTGGGCAGGTTTCAGGAGATCCAGCTTCTGCAGGAGGAACAGTATATGGGGTTCAGGGAGGAATTAAGAAACATCAGTTCCGCCATGGGCACCATCGTAGTGGCTCTGAATCAGGTAGTCACCACATTGCGGGACACTGTGGCACCTCAAAGGGCCCCTGACACTAGCATGGACCAAGAACTGACTACCACCTCTGCCGGCGCTAGTGGACAGGAGGCCCCGACACAAGACCAACAGGCCACCAGAACCCCACACCCTGCAGAAGGAGAACCACCCCGCAAGCGGGCCCTGAGATCCAGGAAGAAGACAGAGTAAGATGCCAAGACCCCCGCCAGGAAAGGATACCTCCCTGATTGTCATCCAACTGTCCCACATTGTCACCCTGTCCAACCTTAAACTGCCCCTGCTCCACTTTCCACAGGCATTTGGACAATGCAGCTGTGATACTAATAGTCTGGACTCTGCCATGGACAATCCTCCACCATCACCCCTCACCGATTTGCAACCACCCACCAATTTAGAGCACTGTAATAAACACACTTATTGCACAAAACAATCTGGAATCTGGCTGTGATTTTGAACAAATGTATTAGACATGACCGTGCCAAAATGTTTATTTACATTGTGATGCCAACATACCACTGTCACACAGCTGTAGTCCATGGGGAAACAAAGCAGATGTCACGCAGTGGGGCCCACATCTCTGAAATCGGAAGGGAAAGTCACAACTCAGTTACCATACACTGGGGGAAAAGGTCAGACAGTAGAGAGGTAGTAGTCTTTAAGTAAATGTAATATGCCGGTGTGGATTCTTATCTTTGTGTCATTGAAAATACTGCTGTATTACTGTGTTCCTGTTGTCTATGTCATCCTCTTTGCCTTCCTCCTCTTCACTCTCCACAGGCTCCACAGCTGCTACAACACCACCATCTGGACCATCCTCCTGCAGAAAAGGCACCTGGCGTCGCAAAGCCAGGTTGTGAAGCATACAGCAGGCCACGATGATCTGGCACACCTTCTTTGGTGAGTACATTAGGGATCCACCTGTCATATGGAGGCACCTGAACCTGGCCTTCAGGAGGCCGAAGGTCCGCTCGATCACCCTCCTAGTACGCCCATGGGCCTCATTGTACCGTTCCTCTGCCCTTGTCCTGGGATTCCTCACTGGGGTCAGTAGCCAGGACAGGTTGGGGTAACCAGAGTCACCAATTAGCCACACACAGTGCATCTGGAGTTGACCCATCACGTAAGGGATGCTGCTATTCCGCATGATGTATGCATCATTCACTGACCCAGGGAACTTGGCATTAACATGGGAGATGTACTGGTCAGCCAAACAGACTATCTGGACATTCATGGAATGATAACTCTTCCTGTTTCTGTACACCTGTTCACTCCTGCTGGGGGGGACCAAAGCAACATGTGTCCCATCAATGGCACCTATGATGTTGGGAATATGTCCAAGGGCATAGAAATCACCCTTCACTGTAGGCAAATCCCCCACCTCAGGGAAGACGATGTAGCTCTGCATGTGTTTCAGCAGGGCAGACAACACTCTGGACAACACCTTGGAAAACATAGGCTGGGACATCCCTGATGATATGGCCACTGTTGTTTGAAATGACCCACTTGCAAAGAAATGGAGTACTGACAGAACCTGCACTAGAGGGGGTATCCCTGTGGGTTGGCGGATTGGTGACATCCGGTCTGCCTCCAGCTGGGCACACAGTTCCTGTATAGTGGCTCGGTCAAGCCTGTATGTCAGCATGACATCTCTTTCCTCCATTGTTGACAGGTCCACCAGCGGTCTGTACACGGGAAGATTCCTCCATCTCCTCGCATGTCCCAGCGGACGGTGCCTATGAAGGACAACAGCGAGCACAGATTCAATTAACCCACAGGTACGTTCCCACAGCTTGCACATAACACGATTCCCAATGCAATGAATGGCTTGTATGAGTGTCGATGCAAGGCCTAGGTATGTGTGATGCAGTAGAAATTAAGCCATGTGGGCCCTTGAAATGGCGGCTGCCTGACCTGTGAAGTGCGACAATGGGATGTGAGGTCAATGCGCTGGCGTGGCACAGCGTGGCGGTAGGCGGTCGAAGACCGCGGCGCAAAGCAGCATTGGTTAACATAGAACCCTATGGGTCTCAGGAGCCAATGACGATGTGCGCTGGCGGCCGCGGGCGTGACTGCCATTTTCTATCTGCTTAATCACTTGATACCTGATCTTCCACAGGAGAGGACCTACACTGCAAGTGCTGCTGTGACCTCGGTCTGGAAGAGACAATGGCTCATGCGACTGGGGAAAGGGCCCCTGCCTTCACTGCTCAGGAATTGTAGAAACTTGTGGATGGGGTCCTCCCCCAGTATGCGCTACTCTACGGTCCTCCAGACATACAGGTAAGTACACTGGGACCATGCTTTGTGGGCAATGCCTGTGTTGAGTGGGGTGGATGAAAGATGGTGGGGAGGGGAGCGATTGAGGCATGCATCAAATGACAGATGAGAGCATGTGCCACATGGCAAGGGTGGGGATGGGGGGCCACTCACATCGAGCATGCAGAAGGTGATGATTATTCTTCTCTCCCTGTACATGTCACATAGGTCAGTACCCACCAGAAAATCGATATTTGGCGTGCCATCGCCAAGGACGTCCGGACCCTGGGGGTCCACCACAGACGGGGCACCCACTGCCGGAAGAAATGGGAGGACATCCGCCGCTGGAGCAGGAAGACAGCGGAGGCTCAGCTGGGGATGGCCTCCCAACGTGGGAGGGGTGGCAGTTGGACTTTGACCCCCCTGATGTCCCGGATCCTGGCGGCGGCCTACCCCGATTTGGATGGGCGCGTGAGGACATCACAGCAGACACAAGGGGGTGAGTACACTCAAATCCTGGGGACTTTGCACGCAGTGGGGGTGTCTGGGTGGGGGAAGAGGGCTGTGGGTATCCCTAGGCCAGGGCGATATCTGTAGGCTAGGCCCCTCCGTAAGGCATGGCCCTGTGCCCCCGCCCCCCACCTCTGTAGGGTGCCAAGTACAGCTATTCATTGCCCTGTGTCATCTATGTGTGCAGATGTCGCCCATAGGCTTGTAGGCCATGTCCCACGGATTGCGTAGTCGACCCCAAGTGCGCGGCGTAGTGCAGGGGGCTTCTGTCGTGTCCGCCAACGGTGTCGCCAATGCATGCACTCAACATTTCTTTATTCCCCCCCCCCTTGTTTGTTGTCTTCCTGTACATGTGTGCATTAGCATCATCAGGCGGAGGAGAAGTGGCATCGGAGCACGAGGGAGCTGCATCTCACATGGCCATGGCGGGCCATGCAACGGAATCGGAATTCACCAGTTAGATGGAGGGCGAGGGGAGCTCCACAGCGGGGACTCGTGCGGATGTCAGTGACAGCGACTCGTCCTCTGAAGGGAGCTCCCTTGTTGTGGCGGCAACATCTGTGCCCCCGCAACAACAAGTACAGCCGCCACCCAGCGCACCAGCACAGCCCTCCCAGCAGCCCCTCAGTGTCTGCCCGGTGCCCGCTCACCCAGGAAGGTGGGCATCTCCTTCGCCCCAGACACCTCAGGCCCTGCCCCTGTCACCCCTGCTTCCCTCAGTGAGGAGGTCATTGACCTCCTGAGGAAGCTCACTGTTGGGTAGTCTACCATTTTGAATGCCATCCAGGCTGTAGAAAGGGAGGTGCACCAGAGTAATGCATACCTGGAGGGCATTCATTCTGGTCAGGCTGCCCTTCAGCGATCGTTCAACACTCTGGCCTCAGCACTGACGGCAGCCATTGTCCCTGTCTCTAGCCTCCCCCATCCAACTTCCTCCACCCATACCCAATCCCCTGTACCTCTGCCTATCCCAGACACACCATCAGAACAGCCTGCACACACCTCAACACCCAAGGGAAGCTCAGCCAGACATAAGCACCACACATCACACAAGCATTCACACAAGCAACATTCACATGCAGATATACCAACACCCACTGCCTCCACTGTGTCCCCTTCCTCCTCGTCTCCCTCCTCCCTCCCTGTGACGTCTCCACTCACACCTGCATGCACAACATCTTCAGCCACTACGTCCATCACCAGCACACCCACCAGAACGCCCCGCACACGTGCAGTCACCAACCCCAGTACCATTCACACGTCCCCTGTGTCCTCTCCCAGTGTGTCTGTCACCCCCTCTTCCAAGCTACACAAACGCAGGCAGCCACCCACCCAACAGCCATCCACCTCATGACAGCCTCCAGCCCAAGCACCTGCACCCAAAGACACCAGACATCAAACTCCTACAACCACAACCTCTTCCTCCACTCCCATACCTACTACACCTACCCGTCCCTCTCTTCCTAAAATTCTTTTCTTTTCAAAACTTGACCTCTTTCCAACAACTTCCCGACCCCGTCCATCTCATAGGACTCCAGTCAGCACCTCAGCCACCACAAAAGCGGGCCCTGTGAAGACAGTCTGCCATGGACTGTGGAGTCCCCCACCCTCAAGGGCAGCCAGTTCAGTAGGGAGCCAAGGCACGGCCAGCCCACCCCAGCAAAAACATGCGAAGATTGTCAGTGGCCGGCGCGAGAGACCTAAAACACCAGGGACCAAAATCCCTACCATGGCTCCGGCAGGAAGTGTGGTGCCAGCTGGCACACCGCCAAAGGTGGGGAAGGGCCACAGGCGAACAGGGAAGGCTGAGAAGGGCAGCACGCCCGACAAGACCACCAGCAGCCCAGCTGTGCAGGAGGGCCCAGCAAGCCCCATCCCAGGTGGGTAGTAGGACACCAACAGGCCCGGTACTGCAGCCCAGGAGGGCCCCGCCAGCCCCGTCCCAGGTGGGCAGGAAGGCACAGCCAGCCACTGGTCAGGTGGCGAATGACCTCGACGCCATGGGCGGAACCACTGAACTGGGCACTCATCCGAAGCACCGCTGAACTGGGCACCGCCGTCTCAAGCACCGCTGCACTGGGCACCGCCGTCTCAAGCACCGCTGCACTGGGCCCTCCATCTCAAGCACCGCTGAACTGTGCACCGCCGTCTCAAGCACCGCTGAAGTGGGCACCGCCGTCTCAAGCACCGCTGCACTTGGCCCTTCATCTCAAGCACCGCTGAACTGGGCACCGCCGTCTCAAGCACCGCTGAACTGGGCACTGCCGTCTCAAGCACTGCTGCACTGGGCCCTTCATCTCAAGCACCGCTGAACTGGGCACCGCCGCCTCAAGCACCGCTAAACTGGGCACCGCCGTCTCAAGCACCGCTGAACTGGGCACCGCCGTCTCAAGCGCCGCTGAACTGGGCCCTTCATCTCAAGCACCGCTGAACTGGGCCCTTCATCTCAAGCACCGCTGCACTGGGCCCTTCATCTCAAGCACCGCTGAACTGGGCACCGCCGTCTCAAGCACTGCTGCACTGGGCCCTTCATCTCAAGCACCGCTGCACTGGGCCCTTCATCTCAAGCAACGCTGAACTGGGCACCGCCGTCTCAAGCACCGCTGAACTGGGCACCGCCGTCTCAAGCACCGCTGAACTGGGCCCTTCATCTCAAGCACCGCTGAACTGGGCCCTTCATCTCAAGCACCGCTGAACTGGGCACCGCCGTCTCAAGCACCGCTGCACTGGGCCCTTCATCTCAAGCACTGCTGCACTGGGCCCTTCATCTCAAGCACCGCTGAACTGGGCACCGCCGTCTCAAGCACCGCTGCACTGGACCCTTCATCTCAAGCACCGCTGCACTGGGCCCTTCATCTCAAGTACCGTTGCACTGGGCCCTTCATCTCAAGCACCGCTGCACTGAGCACCGCCGTCTCAAGCACCGCTGAACTGGGCACCGCCGTCTCAAGCACCGCTGAACTGGGCCCTTCATCTCAAGCACCGCTGAACTGGGCCCTTCATCTCAAGCACCGCTGAACTGGGCCCTTCATCTCAAGCACCGCTGAACTGGGCACCGCCGTCTCAAGCACCGCTGAACTGGGCACCGCCGTCTCAAGCACCGCTGCACTGGGCCCTTCATCTCAAGCACCGCTGAACTGGGCCCTTCATCTCAAGCACAGCTGAACTGGGCACCGCCGTCTCAAGCACCGGTGAACTGGGCACCGCCGTCTTAAGCACCGCTGAACTGGGCCCTTCATCTCAAGCACCGCTGAACTGGGCCCTTCATCTCAAGCACCGCTGAACTGGGCACCGCTGTCTCAAGCACCGCTGCACTGGGCCCTTCATCTCAAGCACCGCTGAACTGGGCACCGCCATCTCAAGCACCGCTGCACTGGGCCCTTCATCTCAAGCACCGCTGCACTGGGCCCTTCATCTCAAGCACCGCTGAACTGGGCACTGCCGTCTCAAGCACCGCTGAACTGGGCACCGCCGTCTCAAGCACCGCTGAACTGGGCCCTTCATCTCAAGCACCGCTGAACTGGGCCCTTCATCTCAAGCACCGCTGAACTGGGCCCTTCATCTCAAGCACCGCTGAACTGGGCACCGGCGTCTCAAGCACCGCTGCACTGGGCCCTTCATCTCAAGCACCGCTGAACTGGGCACCGCCGTCTCAAGCACCGCTGAACTGGGCACCGCCGTCTCAAGCACCGCTGAACTGGGCCCTTCATCTCAAGCACCGCTGAACTGGGCCCTTCATCTCAAGCACCGTTGAACTGGGCACCGCCGTCTCAAGCACCGCTGAACTGGGCACCGCCGTCTCAAGCACCGCTGCACTGGGCCCTTCATCTCAAGAACCGCTGAACTGGGCCCTTCATCTCAAGCACAGCTGAACTGGGCACCGCCGTCTCAAGCACCGCTGAACTGGGCACCGCCGTCTCAAGCACCGCTGAACTGGGCCCTTCATCTCAAGCACCGCTGAACTGGGCCCTTCATCTCAAGCACCGCTGAACTGGGCACCGCTGTCTCAAGCACTGCTGCACTGGGCCCTTCATCTCAAGCACCGCTGAACTGGGCACCGCCATCTCAAGCACTGCTGCACTGGGCCCTTCATCTCAAGCACCGCTGCACTGGGCCCTTCATCTCAAACACCGCTGAACTGGGCACTGCCGTCTCAAGCACCGCTGAACTGGGCACCGCCGTCTCAAGCACCGCTGAACTGGGCCCTTCATCTCAAGCACCGCTGAACTGGGCCCTTCATCTCAAGCACCGCTGAACTGGGCCCTTCATCTCAAGCACCGCTGAACTGGGCATCGGCGTCTCAAGCACCGCTGCACTGGGCCCTTCATCTCAAGCACCGCTGAACTGGGCACCGCCGTCTCAAGCACCGCTGAACTGGGCCCTTCATCTCAAGCACCGCTGAACTGGGCACCGCCGTCTCAAGCACCGCTGGCCCATTGGCGGAAGGGGCAGGCCCGCATCTGTGTCGGGCAGGGATGCACGAAGCACTCTGGGCACCAGTCCCCCTCCAGTACCAATGGAGACTGTTATCCACTTGAGAGACTGTGGCTTTGCACTCCCCAGGATGGAACAGTGGGCAAGCCACCCACTGTAGAGACTTGAGAGACTGTGGCTTTGCACTCCCCAGGATGGTACAGTGGGCAAGCCACCCACTGTAGAGACTTGAGAGACTGTGGCTTTGCACTCCCCAGGATGGAACAGTGGGCAAGCCACCCACTGTAGAGACTTGAGAGACTGTGGCATTGCACTCCCCACACTGTAGAGACTTGAGAGACTGTGGCTTTGCACTCCCCAGGATGGTACAGTGGGCAAGCCACCCACTGTAGAGACTCGAGAGACTGTGGCTTTGCACTCCCCAGGATGGTACAGTGGGCAAGCCACCCACTGTAGAGACTCGAGAGACTGTGGCTTTGCACTCCCAGATGGAACAGTGGGCAAGCCACCCACTGTAGAGACTTGAGAGACTGTGGCTTTGCACTCCCCAGGATGGAACAGTGGGCAAGCCACCCACTGTAGAGACTTGAGAGACTGTGGCTTTGCACTCCCCAGGATGTAACAGTGGCCTTGGAGGCCCCTCGTGGATCTGGCGTCGTGGACTCATCTGGCTGAGGTGTCCCCCCTTACCTTCCCCCTGAGGTGCCTGTAGTTTTACTATCTGATGCCCCTGCAGTGTTCTCTCCGTTGGAGTCAGGTATCCTGTGTGGGCTTTGCCAATGTGATTTGGGCCTAGTGGTCCACGAACAACACCTGCTACAAATATCGTACTTGACAATTTATGTATATATACGTTTTAGATGTGTGATATATTTTTAAGCCAGTGATAGCATATATTCCAATGTTTCGAATCATTTCCTTTTGTCTTTGCATTCTTCCAGGGAGTTTGAGGGGGTAACTGTGATGTATTGCTATGCATTGATGTGTGTGTTGTAGTGGGTGAGGGTGGGGGTGGGGGTGTCGCGTATGTGTGTCCCCGTAATTTTTTGCCTCCCCTGTGTCGTAGGTGCAGTACTCACCGTTGTGTTCTCGCCGGCGTTCGGGCTCCTGGTAGAGGAGCAGGAAGACATTTGCTGGGAGGATGTGGAGTTCGGGTTCCATGCTGCCCAGATTCCTCGTGGGGTGTATGGAGGTGAGCGTTTTCCGTTCGAAATGGCTGTTTCTGCCGTGTTTTTATCGGCGGGGCTACCGCCCCGGAAAAGGTGGCGGATTGGTGGGTTGTGATAGGGTGGGCGGTACATTGACTCCCGCATGTCTGTTGGCGGTGACCGCCGCGCTGTTTGTTTGTCCCGCCGTGGCGGGCGGTGTGTTGAAGTGGCGGTCTCTGTTGGCGGTTTCTGCCAGGGTCGGAATTCCATTTTTTTACCGCCAGCCTGTTGGCGGTTTTGCCGCCGCTTTAACACCAACCGCCAGGGTTGGAATGACCCCCACAGTCTCTTCATCCTTTTGTTATTATTTGTTTGTATGAGATATATACTGATTATTTCCTTACAGTCTCTGTAATGCTGTCTTTTTCCCAGCAATTTCGGCTGGGCTTTATTTCAATTGGATTTACTAAAGCCAGCATGCATCTATTTACTTTTCTCTTAATTCTAGCACAATAGCATTTTAATTTGCGATTCTATTTCATCATTATTCAAGACTAATGTTTCGAATATATTATGCACTGTTTTTTGCATTGAAAGCAAAATATCCAGTACTGACCACAATGAGGTGGTAGAAACGTTTAGGGAGTTGGCCAAACCTTGATCTTTCTTTCCTGATAACTCTTGAGTCTTTCTCAAATGTCCCTCATCTACTTTTACTTCTTTATTTCTTTCCTAGGAGTCCATTCCAGAACGAAATTCTTCACACATATCATCTAAGTTTATGTTTTCAGTAGCAATTTGCGGTGAAGATGAAAGTCTCAACTCGAAGGGGTACAAATTGAGGTCCGTAAAAACATCAGTGATGTCAGTAGCACCTCCGATTAGAGGCTGGGGATTCGGCCTCAGTTCCCTCATTAGACTTTTCAATACAAAAACGTAGGTCGACATTTCAAGCCCCAAAGTGGGGACGAATCTATTCAATCTCCACAGAATGGAAACCGACAGTGGGAATGGGAACAATGACATTATATAATAAGGAGATGATCAATTAGTAACTCCCAGGAGACTGTGAACATCGAGCCACTTACCTCTGGATTTCCCAGAGCACAGAGGCCATGCCCTTTCCCATGCCTGTCAACCTTTCACTGGAGCTAACAGTAGTCTAACAGCCAGATGTCACAACTTCATGGCTTGGCCCTATGAGTCAAGAGTTCATCTTTGGCAGCTACCGGAAGCCGGAAGCTGAGGGTGTTAGCACGTCAGAACCTTGATAAGTAAACTTACATGGAGACACGCTTAGGCCGATGAACCTTTTGACCACGTTTGGAGTCTTCGCAGAAAGAGATATCTTTTTTGACTTCACAATCAATACGACAATAAGTCAAGCAATATTCGCAATACCTAATAACAAGTTAATCAATGACATTCAATAAGAATCCGTAAGTGAACACACCATGACCTTTCGGTCAATGAATAACCACACAAATCTAATTAAGTGTTAGGATATTTATTCCCTATTTGTTACAATCTAATAGTCATTTCCGATAATCTCATTAGCAATCAATCCTATCAGTAACTCTTCAAATGTGTAGTTAGAACACACTTAATTCATAGAGAACACTTATTCAGTATTATCACATCATTAATAAGAAGCAGTTTAGCAAAGTTTCTGTTGTGCAAGATTCAACAAAGCAAGAACCCAGTCATTTGTCTATTTGCATCAGATTTTAGTGAACTCTTTAACTAACCTCGAATTAGCATCAGCATGTTGGGCTTCATGCAAAACAATTTACCAAACACAAATTTGGAAAACATCTAACTATGGCCTCTATCAAAACAGCAGTTGGTACCTAGAAACTAAGGCAAACAGACAATTACAATTATCATCAGATAGTTACCCCTCCAACGAATCAGCAAGCAGCATGAGTCTTCGTCCTTAGGACATCCGTCGATTCACCATCAGCAAGGATAGGAAAGGGCAAGTCTCAGTATGGCATAGCTAAGAATAAGGCTCTTCCCTTGTATGGAGAAGTAAGTATCAGGTAATGAACAAATAGAAGATGGCTTAAAATATTAGAAGAATAAACAACAAAGTCTCAAAATGGCAAGGTATAGCTTCAAGTGGAATGTCCAGTAATAACTGATTTCTCCTCAGGTCATGCGGTTCTATTAAAACTGTTGAACTAGCCCTTAATTCCCCATTGGATACATTTTGGTGCATCATTATCTCTGTCCAATAATTCTCCATGCACCTCACTAGAATTTCCATGAAACACAGTTCTCATGCAGTTGATTGGCCCACGTTAATTGACGTCTTCATCGGTAGGAATGTCAGGTAAGAAAAGTTACACTTTACGCTCCAGTCAGTAGTCCTGTTGTCTTCTCCTAGTCTAGACAGCCTTGTACCTGTTACGAATTACACTTTTGCATTCGGCTGGAATGTCTCCTTGAGCAAGTCGGGTCCCATGAGAAAGAATTTACTACGGCTACACACATATCTCTGGCTTCTGGAAAAGTACAGCTTCGTGTCCTTCAGGAAAGCAGCACGTTGCTCGTTGGAAAAACAAAGTTTAATATGAGACCAGGCAGCTAGGCCCAGACCTTCGCTAACTACGGCCAAGTGATTAATTTAGCAAAACCCCAATACATGACTCTAATAAAAATAATATGCTAATACAAATCCATACATTAGTGCATTATTAATTCATTATTAATTAGTTTCATTAGTCTTCGTGTAAACTGGTGGCCACTCCCTGTGGGCACATTTCAAACGTGTGCATTAATTTCTACGTTAAGACATTTTCTAAGCAGCATCATTACAGAATATATTGCAAGCTTTTCATGTTAATATTAATTGTAAAAGTCACACTCCAACAAGGGAAAAAGTGAGCAAGCACACACAGCGGGAGAACGTAGGGCCCCAAGAACTCCAACACATGCACCAGCACTAAAGCTACTCAAGTTAGTCCAGAATGAGCCTTTGTGGAGAGCTGGTTCTGTCAGTGTGCGTCATTCCATTGGGAAATGTATCACAGAACAGGACTGCTGATACCTTAATCCCTCTGCAGCAGCAGTGGATATCCTTTAAGCAGACCCTCCAGAATTTTGCATTTTATTTTCGCAAATTTTGCGGCCTCAAAATTAACAAAATTGCAGCCCAAAATGCAAAATTTTCGGCATTTTTGCAGTAGGCACTAAACATGCCTGTTACAAAAATACGTGGCCAAGATGTGGGGCCAGGAAACCAGCACTGCACAGAGGAGGGAAGACAAATGTTTGGTGCCAGAGAGAGTGCAGATTTAAAATATAAAATTGCAATCTCCTGTTACCACCCTGCCATCCTCCTTTCCTCCATCAAATACATGACGCTGAAGGGGAGCTGTTACTTTAGCCCTCTCGGCTTCACCTCCTACGTTAAATTAAGGTGTGAGGAGGGCTCTACAGTAACAGCTCCCTTCCAGCACCAAGTATTTCATGTTAATTGTGCATGATCGGTGTCCCGGAATTTGAGTAGTTAACTAAGGGGGGCGATACGCACAGGTAAGTACCACAATGGGGTTTGGGGGATGTAGGGGTCAAAGACTGCCAGAAAGCAGTTCAGTATTCATATTCAGCAGTTCAGTATTAATATTCATCATTCTCATCTGTGTTTGGTCCTATCTTGGCTGAAAGGGTTCACTATGATAGGAATTTGATTATAATCAACGTATCCCTAGCATCCTGGTGCTCTTGAGTTTGTCTGTTCATGATGACGGACGGCTGGCACTCAAACCATGTACCCCTGCAAACACATAAAGGGCTGGTTGTTACCTAAAACGCACCACACTGAGGTAATGCTCAGTAAGTTGCAGAATTGTTGCAGTCCACTAGTTCCTCTCTCACGATGATACATTGATTACATTTTTGTGGCCGGAATGTCTAGAGATGCCAATCTAGAAAATGTATCACGAACACCGCTTTCTCCCAACTACTTTCCAACCATTTTATACTTAATGCTAGGATTAGGTAAACTTTTAACTATGCAAGCATGATTCTCATAATTTAAAAAAATGTGTAATATGCTTGTTACATAAAATTCCCTAAATTACTCCGTTATCCCACTTTGCCTAATCACATGCCATTTGCGGTAAAAGTTACTTTGGATGGTATAATTGACAGTAATTTGCTGTACAATATTATCGCAAAACCACAAGAGCAAAAGGACTTACGCATGTATTGTTCATGGTGCTCGTGGCTAAATGCATCCTCATACCACAAATCAATACCAAGGTGCATTTCGTGCTAAAATATAGCAAAAATGATGGATTTGAATTTTATATGATGTTGTTGTAAATTAGCCTAATTGTTCAACAGCATATTGGGCACATTTTGTTCACTAAATACTCCTCACATAAGCAAGGAACTCTTGGACTTCATATTCAATTTAGAAAAGCTAACTTGCTTTATTGAAGCATCCCCTCTCCCTCTCTGGTCACAAACTACCACATATAAAGGTCAATATTCCTTCTACTCCTCAATGCACCACCCCCTCTACATTGCTCAAAAAGAATCAGGCACCTATTTATCCCCCTACTTTCATCCACAAAATTCACAAGGAACTTACTCAACTCACGCACATTGCATCCTTCGATCAATTCAATGAAATCCTTCTATAGGCTATTGACACTGTGGATAACATTTTTCTCCACTACACCATATCCACAACCTTGACTCGCATTTGGTCTTTCAGCAACGAAAACCAAGATGAGGACACCAGAAAATGGCGTAAAGTTAACAACACAGATCATGTAGATACCTGGAGGTAGAGTTTGAATAAACATTTCTTAGCCTTCAACAATTTTAAATATGCTTTCTCACTAAAAGTCAATCCTCAGTACAAACACATCCCTAACATCAATCTCTCAAGTAAAATGAATAATGTAACAATGCTTCTTCGTGTGACCTACCTTCACTTCTCACTCTCAGCTAAATACTTTGTACTATACTTGTTTCCTAAAACCACCAATATCAGTGTCATCTTTGCTACTTTGCATGCTACCCCTTGTAAAATCCACTGGAAAAACAAAAGTTAATGTGACTTTCTAGTTAAATGTTGAAATAAGAAAAAAACTAACATTTAAAAACCAAAGAAAGTCTGGAATTCACCAGTTCTAGTTTACTGAACTAACTACAACTTGCACCCCGACCATGGGCGTTTTATGACTTACATATTACATTACTCATGTCATGTTAAACAACTTCAATTATGATATAATTGAAGACAGCTCAAATTACATAATTGACTTCATCACTGTTGTCGTTATACAATTATTGTGATACTGTTCTATAGGATTTGCGGACATGAAGTAATTCAACATGCTACAATTTTGGACAGTTTTATGCTCACTTTAATGGGATTACCCCCTTAAACACTTCACATGACCCACAATTTAAGTGAAGAATTTGGCAAGTATGTACTTACCAATAAAAAAAGACTTTGGTGGTCATTACAACCCTGGCGGTCGGTGTTAAAGCGGCGGTAAGACCGCCAACAGGCCGGCAGTAAATAAATTGCAATTACGACCGTGGCGGAAACCGACAACAAAGACAGCCACTTTAACACTCCAACCGCCACGGCGGTACAAACAAACAGCGCGGCGGTCACCGCCAACAGACAGGCGGGAGACAATGTACCCCCCACACTATTATGACAGGCCAATCCGCCACCTTTTCCGGGGCGGATTCAACGCGGATAAAAACACAGCAGAAACAGGAATCCTGAAGGAAAAACGCTCACCTCTACACACCCCACGAGGAACGAAGACGCCATGGATTAGGAACTCCAAATTCTCCCTGCAATAGACTTCCTGCTCCTCTACCAGGAGCACAAACGCCGGCGGCGAAGACCACGGTGAGTACTGAACCTACGACACAGGGGAGGGGGAAGGGAAAAAACAGGGACATACACACAAAACACCCCCACCCACACCCACTACAACACACACACTAATGCAAATCAATACATCACAGTTACACCCCCCAAACCCCCCGGAAGAATGCAAAGACAATGGAAAATGAGTGTAACCATTGTAATATATTAAAAGCAAGTAGGCAGAAATATATATATACATCATGTACAAAATATATACCAAGCATAGTAGTCCAAGTAGTGCTCTAAGAAAGTCCGTAGAACACTGGGACCACACGGTATGGGCGAGGCCCACACAAGATCCCCGACCATGACGGAGAGAACACTGCAGGGGCATCAGACAGCAACTAAACAGGCACCTCGGGGGGAGGGAAAGGGGGGGGCACCTCAGCCACTTGAGTGCACGACACCAAATCCACGAGGGGGCCACATGCCCACTGTTCCATCCTGTGAGTGCAAAGCCACAGTTTCTCAAGTCTCTACAGTGGGTGGGTTGCCTGCTGCCATATCCTGGGGAGTGCAAAGTCACAGTCTCAAAAGTCTCTACAGCGGGTGGTTTGCCCACTGTTCCATACTGGGGAGTGCAAAGCCACAGTCTCTCAAGTTTCTACAGTGGGTGGTTTGCCCACTGTTCCATCCTGGGGAGTGCAAAGCCACAGTCTCTCAAGTCTCTTCAGTGGGTGGGTTGCCCACTGCCATATCCTGGGGAGTGCAAAGCCACAGTCTCACAAGTCTCTACAGTGGGTGGTTTGCTCACTGTTCAATCCTGGGGAGTGAAAAGCCACAGTCTCTGAAGTCTCTACAGTGGGTGGTTTGCCTACTTTTCCATCCTGGGGAGTGCAAAGCCACAGTCTCTCAAGTCTATACAGTGTGTGGCTTGCTCACTGTTCCATCCTGGGGGGTGCAATGCCACAGTCTCTCAAGTCTCTACAGTGGGTGGGTTGCCCACTGCCATATCGTAGGGAGTGCAAAGCCACAGTCTCTCAAGTGGATAACAGTCTTCACTGGTTCTGTAGGGGGCATGGTGCCCAGAGTGCTTCATTCTGCCCATGACGGACTCAGTAGCGTCAGTGCCCTTTTCTCTCATGGGCCAGCGTTGCCTGGGACAGTGTGCCCTGTTCAGCAGTGTTTGAGATGGCGGTGCCCTGTTCAGCGGTGCTTGAGACGGCGGTGCCCTGTGCAGCGGTGCTTGAGACGGCGGTGCCCTGTTCAGCGGTGCTTGAGACGGCGGTGCTCTGTTCAGCGGTGCTTGAGACAGCGGTGCCCTGTGCAGCGGTGCTTGAGATGGCGGTGCCCTGTTCAGCGGTGCGTGAGATGGCGGTGCCCTGTGCAGCGGTGCTTGAGATGGCGGTGCCCTGTGCAGCGGTGTGTGAGATGGCGGTGCCCTGTTCAGCGATGTGTGAGATGGCAGTGCCCTGTGCAGCGGTGCTTGAGATGGCGGTGCCCTGTTCAGCAGTGCTTGAGGTAGCGGTCTCCATTGCAGGGACTCAGCTGCTGGCAGTCCTTCATGGCCCAGCGGGGCTTTTGCTGGTGGTCCTTCATGGCCCAGCGGGGCTTGTGCTGGCGGTCCTTCATGGCCCAGCGGGGCTTTTGCTGGCGGTCCTTCATGGCCCAGTGGGGCTTTTGCTGGCGGTCCTTCATGGCTCAGCGGGGCTTTTGCTGGTGGTCCTTCATGGCCCAGCGGGGCTTGTGCTGGCGGTGGCCTCCTGGGCAGGTAGACTGGTGCTGGCGGGTCCCTCCTGGGCAGCTGGGCTTGTGCTGGCGGTCCTGTCCTGGGCAGCTGGGCTTGTGCTTGCAGTCCTGTCCTGGGCAGCTGGGCTTGTGCTGGCAGTCCTGTCCTGGGCAGCTGGGCTTGTGCTGGCGGGCCTGTCCTGGGCAGCTGGGCTTGTGCTGGCGTGCCTGTTCTGGGCAGCTGGGCTTGTGCTGGCGGTCCTGTCCTCGGCAGCTGGGCTTATGCTGGCGGTCCTGTCCTGGGCAATTGGGCTTGTGCTGGCTGTCCTGTCCTGGGCAGCTGGGCTTGTGCTGGCAAGCCTGTCCTGGGCAGCTGGGCTTGTGCTGGAGGTGGCCTCCTGGGCAGCGGGGATGATGGCGGTCTTCTCCGCCGTGCTGCTCTTCCCAGACTTGCCGGTGTTTCTTGTGGCCCTTCCCCACCTTTGAAGGTGTCACAGCTGACTCCACACTCCCACCGGGACCCCTGGGAGCGGCTTTGGTGGCTGGAGTCTTCCCCCTCCCCCGCTGGGCGCTGGCCAACTTCTGATGCTTCACAGGTGGGGGACTGTCTGTGCTGTGGCTCCATGCCACACTGGCTGCCCTGGTGGCCGGTGAACTCCAGGTTCCGGTGACCACAGGCACCACTGGTCCCGGAGATGTTGTGGCTGAGGTGCTAGTTCGGGACCTATGAGACGGACGGGGTGGGGGAGGTGTGGGAAAGAGGTCAAGGTTGGACAGGAAAAGTTTTTTGGACACACTGGGACGGGTAGCTGGAGGGGGTTTGGGAGTGGAAGAAGAGGTGGTGGTTGTAGGAGGTGTACGTTTGGTGACTTTGGGTGAAAGTGCATGTGCTGGAGGCTGTCGTGAGGTGGATGGCTGTTGGGTGGGTGTGTGCCTGCTTTTGTGTATCTTGGGAGGGGACATCACAGACACACTGGGAGAGGACACAGGGGACGTGTGAATGGTAGTGGGAGTGGTGACTGCACGTGAGCGGGGTGTGGTGGTGGGTGTGCTCGAGAGGGACGTAGTGGCTGTAGAGATAGTGCATGCAGGTGTGAGTGTAGACGAGACTGGGAGGGAGGAGGGAGACGAGGAGGAGGGGGACACAGTGGAGGCAGTGGATGTTGGTGTGTCTGCATGTGTGTGATGCTTGCGTGAGTGCCTGTGGGATGTGTGGTGCTTATGTTTGCCTGAGCTTCCCTTGTGTGTTGACGTGTGTGCTTGCTGGTCTGTAGGTGTGTTTGGGATAGGCTGAAGTACAGGGGATTGAGTTGGGCTGGAGGAAGTTGGAGGGGGGAGGCTAGACACAGGGACAATTGCTGCCATCAGTGCTGAGGCCAGAGTCTGAAAAGCTCACTGAAGGGCCGCCTGACCAGAATGGATGCCCTCCAGGAATGCATTTGTTTGTTGCAACTGCCTTTCTACACCCTGGATGGCATTCAAAATGGTAGACTGCCCAACAGTGAGGGACCTGAGGTCGTCAATGGCCTCCTCACTGAGTGCAGCAGGGGTGACTGGGGCAGGGCCTGAGGTGCCTGGGGCGAAGGTGATGCCCACCCTCCCGGGTGAGCGGGCACGGGGCGAAGGCTGTGGGTGATGCTGGGAGGGTGGTGCCGGAAGGGGGGGGGTGGCAGCTGTACCTGTAGATGGTGGTGGCACAGATGTTGCCGCCACCACAAGGGAGCTCCCATCAGAGGACGAGTCTGTGCCACTGGTGTCAGCTACTGTCCCCGCCGTGGAGCTCCCCTCACCCTCCGTCCCACTTGTGAAGTCCGATTCCGTAGTGTGGCCCTACATGGCCATGTGGGATGCAGCCCCCTGGTGCTCCGGTGCCACTACTCCTCCGCCTGATGATGCTAATGCACACAAGAACAGGGAGACCACAAAAAGGGGGGGACGACAGAAGAAATACATGTTGAGTGCATGCATTACCGCTACCGTTGGCGGACACGACAGAAGCCCCATGCAGTACGGTGCGCTCTTGGGCTCCACTGTTCAATTCCTGGGAAATGGCCTACAAGGCTATGGATGACATCTGCACACATAGATGACACAGGGGCTTGACTAGGTGTAGTTGTCACTCTACAGAGGTGGGGCGGAGTGCCACATGGTCTGCCTTACGGAGGGGCCTCGCCTATAGAACTCGCCCTGGCCGAGGGAAACCCATAGCCCACCTCCCCCACCCAGACACCTCCACTGCGCGCAAAGTCAGCAGAATGAGAGTGTACTCACCCTCTTGTGTCTGCTGTGATGCCCTCAAGCGCCCATCCAACTCCGGGTAGGCCACCGCCAGGATCCTGAACATCAGGGGTTCATGGTGCGACGGGCACCCCTCCCACGTTGGGAGGCCATCCCCAGCTGAGTCTCTGCCGTCTTCTTGCTCCAGCGGCGAATGTCCTCCCATCTTTCCGGCAGTGGGTGCTCTGTCTGTGGTAGACGCCCAGGGTCCGGACGTCCTTGGCGATGGCACGCCAAATGTCTTTTTTGTGGTGGGCGCTGACCTACATGAAATGTACAGGGGAAAAAGAGAAGTTATTACCAACTGCACTGTCAAACTGATTGGCCCCCATCCCTACTCTTGCCATGTGGCACATGCATTCACGTCTTTCATGCACGCAGCACTCTCCCCCCTTCCTTCTTACATCCAGCCCTCTCCACACAGGCAGAGCCCATACAACATGCTCCCTGTGTACTTACCTGTTTGTCAGGAGGACCATAGAGTAGCGTGTACTGGGGGAGGACCCCATCCACGAGTTTCTCCAACTCCTTCGATGTGAAGGCAGGGGCCCTTTCCCCAGACACTCGAGCCATTGTCTCTTCCAGACCGAGGTCACAGCAGCACTTGCAGTGTAGGTCCTCTCCTGCCAAAGATCAGGTATCGAGTGATTGAAGAGATAGAAAATGGCAGTAACGTCTGCGGCAGTGCGTACCGTCACCGCCGGCGTACATCGTCATTGGCTCCTGGGACCCATAGGGTCCAATGTTAACCAATGCAGAATTGTGCTGCGGTCTTCGACCGCCTACCTCGACGGTGTACAATGCCAGCGCAGTTACCTCACATCCCATTGTCCCACTTTAGAGGTCAGGCAGCTGCCATTTCAGGGGCCCACATGGCTTTATTTTCAACTGCGTCACACATACCTAGGCCTAGACTCAAAACACATACAGGCCACCTTTTGTGTATGAATGGTGTTCTGTTTAAACTATGGGTACGTATCTCTGAGTTGTTTGACTCTGTGCTCGCTGTTGTCCTTCATAGGCACCGTCCACTGGGACATGTGAGGAGATGGCGGCATCCTCCGGTGTACCGACCGTTGGTGGACCTGTCGACAATGGTGGAGCGACATGTGATTATCACATACAGGCTTGACCGTGCCACAATCCAGGAACTGTGTACCTAGTTGGAGCCAGACCTGATGTCAGCTATCCGCCATCCCACAGGAATCCCCCCTCAAGTGCAGGTGCTGTCAGTGCTCCATTTCCTTGCAAGTGGGTCTTTTCAAACAACAGTGGCCATAGCATCAGGGATGTCCCAGCCTATGTTTTCCACAGTATTGTCCAGAGTGTTGTCTACCCTTCTGAAACACATGCGGAGCTACATCGTTTTTCCTCAGGTGGAGGATTTGCCTACAGTGAAAGGTGATTTCTATGTCCTGGGACACATCCCCAACATCATAGGTGCCATTGATGGGACCCATGTGGCTTTGGTGCCCCCCCACAGGAGTGAACAGGTGTACAGAAACCGGAAGAGTTATCATTCGATGAATGTACAGATGGTATGTTTGGCAGACCAGTACAGCTCCCATGTGAATGCCATGTTCCCTGGCTCAGTGCATGACGCCTACATCCTGCGGAATAGCAGCATCCCTTATGTGATGAGTCACCTCCAGAGGCACCGTGTGTGGCTATTAGGTGAGCACCTGGAAGCAAGACAGTGGGAATGGTTGTCTGGGTCTGGGGATATCCCTCCAGGTTAGTGCGTGTCTAACAGTTGTCCCTCGCCATTTGCAGGTGACTCTGGTTACCCCAACCTGTCATGGCTACTGACCCCAGTGAGGAATCCCAGGACAAGGGCAGAGGAGCGCTACAATGAGGGCCATGGGCGAACTAGGAGGGTGATCGAGCGGACCTTCAGCCTCCTGAAGGCCAGGTTCCGGTGCCTCCATATGACAGGTGGATCCCTATTCTACTCACCAAAGAAGGTGTGCCAGATCATCGTGGCCTGCTGTATGCTTCACAACTTGGCTTTGCGACGACAGGTGCCTTTTCTGCTGGAGGATGGTCCAGATGGCGGTGTTGTGGCAGCTGTGGAGCCTGTGGACAGTGAAGACGAGGAAGCAGAGGAAGAAGACATGAACAACAGAGACTCAGTGATCCAGCAATATTTCCAGTGAGACACGGGTAAGAGTACAGACCTGCATACTGCATGTACTTTCACACTACTACCTCTCTACTGTCTGTCATTTTCACCCAGTGTATGGTCACTGATATGTCACTTTCCCTTACGATATCACAGATGTGGGTCCCACTGTGTGACATCTGGTTAGATTCCTCATGGACTAGAGCTGTGTGACATAGGTATGTTGACATTACAATTGAAAGAGCATTTTGTCACTGTAATTGCTAATACACTATTTCGAAAGCACAGACAGACTCCAGATTGTTTTGTACTTTAAGTGTGTTTATTTAAGTGCTAAATATTGGAGGGGGTAGTAAAATGGTGAGGGGTGATGGCGGAGGAATGTCCATGGCAGAGTCCAGTCTATTAGTCTCACAGGTGCATTGCCCATATGAGCATAGGAAGTGGAGCTGGGGCAGTTTAAGTATGGACAGGGTGACAAAGTGGGACAGTAGGATGACAATCAGGGTGGTTTCTTTTCTTGATGGGGGTCTTGGCATCGAGCTCTGTCTTGTTCCTGGATCTCAGGGACGTTTGCGGGGTGGTTCTCCCTCTACAGGGGGTGGGGTGATTGTGTGGTGGTCCTGTGGCGGGCGTCCTGTCCACTAGAGCCGGCGGAGTTGGTGGGCAGTTCATCGTCCATGCTAGTGTCAGGGGCCCCTTGTAGTGCCACAGTGTCCCTCCTGGTGTTGACGAGTTCCTTCAGCACCCCTACAATGGTGCCCAGGGTGGAGCTGATGGTTCTGAGTTCCTGCCTGAAGCCCATATACTGTTTCTCCTGCAGGCGCTGGGTCTCCTGAAACTTGGCCAGTACCGTTGCCATCGTCTCCTGGGAGTGGTGGTAGGCTCCCATGATGGAGGAGAGGGCCTCGCGGAGAGTGGGTTCCCTTGGCCTGTCCGCCCACTGTCGCACAGCAGCCCTCCCAGTTCCCCTGTGTTCCTGGACCTCCGTCCCCTGGACCATGTGCCCACTACCACTGCCCCCAGGTCCCTGTTGTTGTTGGGGTGGTGGGTTAGCCTGGGTTCCCTGTAGTGGTGGACACACAGCTGATTGACGTGTCCTGGGGACGGAGTTATGGGCCCTCTGTGTGGGTGCTGTGCTGGTGTTTCCAGAGGGGGGAAGCTCTGTGGTGGCCTTTGAATGTGTGAGGGGAACCGACTGTCCCAAGGTCCCCGATGGGCCGGGCTGGTCCTCTAGATCCAGATGGACAGAGCTGCTGTCATCACTGTGGGCCTCTTCTGTTGGTGGTGTGGACATGTGTGGACCCTCCTGTCCGGTGACGTTGGGTAGGGGTCCTGCAGGGGTAGGATGGTTATTGCATCTGTGTGTGTCATGGTGTGCAATGGGTGGGTGACCGTGTACCCCAGTGCTTGCATTCCTTTGTGGGACCTTGTGTGATGATGGTTTAGGGGGTTGTATGGGTATGGGCAGTGGGCATGCTTTAGTGATGGGTGTCCATGCTTTGTTGTTGCATGCAGGGCTTGGTGTTGGGATGGGTGGTTTGTGATGTTGGGACATATGCGAGGAGTTGGAGTGCTGGGGGTGAGGGTGGGGGTATGTGCTGGCATGCAGGTAGGGTGGGGGATGTAATAGTAAAGATTTGTCTTACCAGAGTCCATTCCTCCACCTACTCCTGCGAGGCCCTCAGGATGCAGAATCGCCAAGACCTGCTCCTCCCATGTTGTTAGTTGATGGGGAGGAGGTGGGGGTCCGCCGCCAGTCCGCTGAACAGCCAAGTGGTTTCTTGGGACCATGAAACCCACCTTCCCCCGTAGGTCGTTCCACCTCTTCCTGATGTACTCCTGATTTCTTGGGTGCTGTCCCACTGCGTTGACCCTGTCCACTATTCTTCGCCATAGCTCCATCTTCCTTGCAATTGAGGTGTGCTGCACCTGTGATCCGAATAGCTGTGGCTCTACCGGGATGATTTCCTCCACCATGACCCTGAGCTCCTCCTCCGAGAAGCTGGGGTGTCTTTGCCGTGCCATGGGGTGGTGTAGGTGATGTGTGGGGTGGAGTGTGTGGTGATAAGTGTGCTGTTATGTAGTGGTGTGTTGTGTGAGGTGTGTGGAAGTTCTGTGGGTGATGGTGTTGTGTGCCTGTGGATGCTGTTGTTCTTGCTGGTGCTGTCTCTCTCTGGCCTTCTTTCAGAATTTTTGGTAGTAGGGGTTTGTAGGTGATGTGGGTGTGTGTTTTATATTGTAATGGGTGTGTGGGAGTGGTGTGTGTATGTGTATCAGGTGTATGTATTTTGAATTGTCCAATGTGGTATTGTTTTGTAAGAGTGTGTGTATTTTGAGCGCGGTGGGTGTTTCCTTTACAATCTCTAAACCTGTTCAGTTTCCAATGATTTACATAATCATTGTACGACTGGACGCAGTAATATGAATCACAGACAATCAAAGTCTGTGTTCCTGGCTCAGCATGTTCGAGCGCTAGAAGAAGAGCCTTAAGCTCGGCCAACTGGGCTGTGCAGTCCCCTAAGGTCTGCGTGTAGGTATTGTGAGGATGGAAAACTCCGTCTTCCATTATCCCACACACGGCTGCGCAAGCTGCCGAGTATTGATGTTTAGTACCTATAGCCGGTTGTGTCGACCTGTCAGTATAAATGATGGTATTATAACTGTCTATTGGCAAGATATGTAGAGGAGCAGGGTACTCCTGTTCATACTGGAGAAATTCTTGTGTCTGAAGTCTTGGGTCAAACACATAATCAACATTAGTGGCGGTCAGGGACGTTGCCCATTGAATCCAGCGTGGATGTAA
This sequence comes from Pleurodeles waltl, assembly GCF_031143425.1. Classification (NCBI taxonomy): domain Eukaryota; kingdom Metazoa; phylum Chordata; class Amphibia; order Caudata; family Salamandridae; genus Pleurodeles; species Pleurodeles waltl. The sequence continues at coordinate 143,319,023 of NC_090437.1, read as the reverse complement.
TGCCTTAGCGTTTGGCACGCTTGCTTTAGTGACAGCCTCTAAGGCCGGCACCGGGGAGACAACAATAATGCGTTTCCCCTGGGCAAGTGGCCTCTCCTTTATGACAGCCATTTGTACTGCTGTCAGAATTTTTTCTGTAGGTGCAAAACATTTCTCAGCATTGGAGTACAAGTGTGATTTGTATGCTATCGGCACTGTTTCACCCTCATTAAAGGTGACATAGGTAAATCCAAGGGCACCAGCAATTATTCTGATGACCAAATTTGTTTTATTGTCACTTGTGTATAAGTGTCTAGCTTCTAGCATGTCCCGTTGTACGTCCCTAAGGATGTGTGTGTGTTCAATCGTCTATCGTCTGCTAGAAAAATTGGGCTGAATTAAGTCATAAAGTGGTTTGATGCGTTCTGCATAATCTGGAATGTATGTTCTGCCAAAATTAAAGAAACCCAGTAATGACGGTAATTTCTTAAGTGTGTTCGGAGGCTGTAGCTGAGCACACTTTTCCAGGAAGTGCGGGCCAGGCTCTTTCCCTCGTTTGATAGCTCATATTCCAGGAACAATACACTAAGAAAGGCTATCTTGCTTTTCTTAAAATTAAATTTATAATCGAGGTCGGCAAATCCGAAAATGATCCGATCGACCCTCGCAAGATGAATGTCGAGGGCGTTGTCAGTGAGATAGATATCATCCACATAGGACAATGCATCGGAATCAAGCACGTGCAAAATTGATGTCACACGGGCTGAAAACAGTCCTGGGCTATTTTATAGCCTTGGGGTAAACGACAAAAGCGTTTCTGAGAGACAAATGAAAATGCACTTAGGTCGCTACTTTCATGTGCTAAATTCTGGCAGAAAAACCCATTAGATATATCCAATGTGGTTTTATATTTTTCACGCACTATAGTGTTTATCAGTGCCGTGCTGTGTGAATTTTGTATAGCATATGTGCGTGTATGACTATTTAAGTGTCTATAATCAACCACTATTCTATGTGAATGATCTGGTTTTGCAACGGGAAATAATGGATTATTCATTGCCGATGTACTGGGCTCAATCACTCCCTGGTACTCAAGTTGTGACAGTATCTCCATCACCGGAGCTTTCCCTTCATGTTTAACGGGGTATTGTGGTTGCGGGTGTGGTGTAGACCTAACTGGAATAACATGACAAGGTGAGTCCTTGTCCCACCCTACATGATTACGGTATAATGCGGGTACCTGCGCTAAAGCCCATTCAACAGCATAAGCTTTTTTGTCCGCATCCGGAACAAGATCGGAAAAAGAAGGCAAAATGACATCTTCCCCATGTGGGAGCTTGCGGACATGTTCAGGTGGCCAATCTCTCTCGGCCAACAGGATATCACTAGTAAGTTCATCCCAAAATATCACACTAATAATGCGTCCCACGTCTCCCTCTATCTGAATTGTTAAATCATAAACCCGATCGGGTGGGAGAACGCGGCCATCCGCTTTCTCAACCGCGATGTAATCGCTAGTTGCTGTTGCATCCAGATGATCTTTCAGACTCTGGCGACATATTGTGACCTCTGCCGCGCTGTCCAACAGAGTCACGGTCCACTTCTTGTTCCTCAACAGTGTTTTCAATACTACTGGCATTTTTAACTGTCAGTGCCGCCACTTTCTTCTTTTTAAATTGTGGCTTTTGCTGAGGAGTCTTTTCTTCTTTTTTAATGGTAGACTGTGGCGAGTCTTTTTTTTCTTTCACGTATTCCGGACGTCGATCTTGACGGCCCCCTCTCTCGCTACGTTTATCCGGTGCGTCCTGAAAGGAACGAGAAGGACGTGAATCAGTATATCTGTCTGGAGTTCTAATGTTATCCTTATTTCTGAGATTATACCTCCTTTCGGAGTACTCCGGATGTGGAGAATCAGCTCTTTTATTTCTCCTGTCTTTGAAATCTTTTTGTTTGTCCCAGCACTTTTTAGAGCCCTCTTGTGCCTGATTTGTACCTTCCTTATGGGTGGTACTTGGTAATTCCAATTTTTTAGGTTTGGCTCCCAAACTATCCCGTCCTATACTAGTATAGCTATCGGAAATTATTTTCGGCAGCTGACTCTCTTGTTCCATATTCGGAGTTTCCCGGAGACACTGGCGTATTGCCAGTGCCACCGCTTCCCCTTTAATATTACTTAGTATTATCGAGGAGACGGCGTCAAAATTACGCATCAATTTCATCCCTAGATCCAGGGCCGGTGCAGCCCCATGCTCATTTTGTATTGGTTTTAACACTGCCGGTAAATTGGCAAGTGTAGGGGTACCATGTGTGGTAGTATAAATGGCAGCGAAGACTGTGCCCCATGTGGCACATTCATCAACCGAGGGAACCATCCCAAACGGCAAGCACATAGTGAGCAATCTATGTTTTTCCTGTGGTCCCGTATGAGGAAACACAGCTTCCAGCTGATTTGTTTTCTGGGCAATCCAGAACGGTATTTTTTCCCGTTCCGTGGGCACTTTACCCATAATAGTATGCACTGTTTGTGGATTAATCCCAGTAGCCAATTGATAACCACCAGCTACTGGCGGTGCTGGACGCGCTGGTGTTGTGTTCAATGTTCGCATTGCGAACTGAACAAATCGTCTATATAATGCCACTAATTCATTATATAGTACTCGTAAATCTGCGATCGGCATATTTTGTATGCCTGGGTGAGGTGTATATGTGGCAAACATAGGCCATGTAGGTCCCTCATTACTCAAAGGACCTAGCCTTACTCTGCGTAGTACATGTGGTAGGGCGCCTTCAAACCAGTTCTGATGCTCTTGATATGTGAGCGATATTTCACTATACTGGTATGCTTCGTACCGTACAGGTAAGTTCGCAATGTTATACGTGTGAAATGTGTGCGTTCTTTGGTCAGCCTCAGGAAAGGTGACCCAACAGTAAAAAGTCTCAGTTTGGTATGCTTAAGTTGCTTCTATAATCAGAGTAACATCCCCGCCCTCTTCTGTAAGGCCATGCGCTAATAAATTTTGTTTAAGTGCATGTCTAGCATTTGCAGGAATATCTATGGTATTAGCCATAGTTGTTTAGAGAAACGGAACACCAAATAGGGGAAGTTTTCCTTTTAATGAGTTCGAGCTCGAACAACCTACAGGTGTTACCTGTTCAGCCGAGGAGGATTCTCTCAAAGACCACGGACGTCTCCGTATAATGGTACTTAGGGCACCTGTTGTCTGTGAGACAGTGATAGTCAGGGTATCCGTAAATTAGTGCCTAAACACCATAGTTGGTGGCGCCATGTCGTAGTTTGGACTCTTGCTCTGAGCAAGACTGCTGGTCTCAGGATGACAGTACTTTAGTTTGTAGGTGTCTAAGGGGGTCATTCTGACCTTGGCGGTAAAAGGCGCTTACCGCCGGTCAGAAGCCCACCATAACACCGCCGCGGCCGCGGTAAACCGCCACGGTTATTCTGACCCGCAACTTGAAAACCTCCAAAAACCCGACATCCACAAAAGTCCGCCACACCAAAGGTCAGCGAAAAAATGGCGATGACCAAACCTCCGCCGTCACGCCAACAGAAATACGCCCATGCAATTACGACCCACAAATGCACGCGGCGGTCTTTCAACCGCGGTATTTTATTGGCGGTACACACGGCCGCGGTCGAAATACACACACCTTTACAAAACATCCCCACATTGGTCAATTTGAAACACACACACCTGAGATACATATACACACCACTCCCACACACCCAATACAAAATAAAACACACACCCACATCACCCACAAACCCCTACGACAACAATTGCGAATCAAGGACAGAGAGGCAGCACTGCTTAGAGTAGACCATCACACCGAGGCAAATCACAACATCACCCACACACAAAACACCATACACCACCACACACATTACACTCCACAACACATACACCACCCCTCACCTCATCCACACCACCCCATGGCACCCCAGAGACACCCCAGGTTCTCTGACGCAGAACTCAGGGTCATGGTGGAGGAAATAGTCCGTGTAGATCCCCAGCTATTCGGGGCACAGGTGCAGCACACCACAATAGCTAGGAAGATGGAGCTCTGGCAAAGGATAGTGGACAGGGTCAACGCGGTGGGACAGCATCCACGCAATCGGGATGACATCAGGAAGCGATGGAACGACCTACGGGGGAAGGTGCGTTCCATGGTATCAAGGCACAACATTGCGGTGCAGAAGACTGGCGGCGGACCCCCACCTACTCCCCCAGAATTTACAGCATGGGAGGAGGAAGTCTTGCACATCCTGCATCCTGAGGGCCTCGCAGGAGTATCTGGAGGAATGGACTCTGGTAAGTCAAATCTTAACTACTACTTCCCACCCCCACCCCACCTGCATGCCAGCACATACCCCCACCCTCACCCCCATCACACCAACTCCTTGCAAAAGGCTCACCATCACAACCCACCCATCCAAACACCAAGCCCTGCATGCGACCACAAAGCATGGACACCCATCACCAAAGCATGCCCACTGCACACACACATCACCCCCACAAGCCACCCTCACAAAAGCCCCCACAAGGTAATGCCTGCACTTGGGTACACGGACACCCACCCATCACACGAAATGCCACACACAGAAGCTACAACCATACCTTAATACCCCTGCAGGACCCGAACGCCACCACACCGCCACGGAGGGTCCAGAGATGTCCATCCCACCCCCAGATGAGGCCCCCAGCGATGACATCAGCTCTGTCTCCCTGGAGCCAGACGACCAGCCCGGCCCATCTGGGACCTCTGGACAGTCGGTTCCCCACAGACAGCCACAGGCTACACCAGACCCAACCCCCTCTGGGAACACCAGCACAGCTCCCACCCAGCGGGCCCATGCCTCTGTCTCCAGGACACGTCAATCAGCGGTGTGTCCGCCACTACAGGGCACCCAGGTTGACCCACCACCCCAACAACCACAGGGACCTGGGGGCAGTGGTAGTGGGCACACCGTCCAGGGGACAGAGGCCCAGGAACACAGGGGAACTGGGAGGGCTGCTGTGCGACAGGGGGGGGACAGGCCCAGGGAACCCACTCTCCAAGAGGCCCTCTCCTCCATCATGGGAGCATGCCACCACTCCCAGGAGACGATGGCGACGGTACTGGCCAGGTTCCAGGAGATCCAGGCACAGCAGGAGGAACGGTACATGGGGTTCAGAGAGGAACTGAGGAACATCGGTTCCGCAATGGGGACCATCGTCCTGGCCCTTAACCAGATAGTCACCACATTGCGGGACCATGTGGCACCACAAAGGGCCCCTGTCACTAGCCAGGACCAGGAACAGGCTACAACATCCGCCGGCGCTAGTGGACAGGAGGCCCCCACACAACGACAGTCCACCAGAACCCCACCTCCTGCTGAAGAAGAACCACCCCGCAAGCGGAACCTGAGATCTCACAAGAAGACAGAGTAGGATTGCAAGACCCCCGCCAGCATATGATACCCCCTGATGTCATCCCACTGTCCCACATAGTCACCCTGTCCAACCTTGAATTGCCCCTGCTCCATCCTTCCACAGGCATATGGACAATGCACCTGTGCGACTGAGAACTGGACTCTGCCATGGACATTACTCCACCCCCACCCATCCCCGCTTCCCAATCATTTACCTATATGTAGCACTTGAAATAAATCACTCATTGCACTTAAAATAACAGGAGTCTGCTTGTATTTTTCACAAATGTATTACACATAACGGTGAAATTATGTTCAGTAACATTGTGATGACAACATACCAATGTCAATAAGCTTTAGTCCATGGGCAAACAAAGCAGTAGTCACGCATACATACAGCTCTGAAAAGGGAAGGGAAAGTCACAATTAACTTAAAAGGAACTGGGGGGAAACACAGACAGTAGAGACGCAGGAGGCCTTAAGTAAATGTAAATTGGGGTGGCTGTTTCTTACCTGTGTGCTACTGAAAGTATTGTTGTATGACTGTATCCCTGTTATCCGTGTCGTCCCCGTCGTCTTCCTCCTCTTCACTCTCCACAGGCTCCACAGCTGCCATAACACCACCATCTGGACCATCCTCCTGCACAAAAGGCACCTGGCATCGCAAAGCAAGATTGTGAAGCATACAGCAGGCCACGATGATATGGCACACCTTCTTTGGTGAGTACATTAGGGATCCACCAGTCATATGTAGGCACCTCAACCTGGCTTTCAGGAGGCCGAAGGTCCTTTCTATGATCCTCCTAGTTCGCCGATGGGCCTCATTGTACCGTTCCTCTGCCCTGGTCCGGGGATTCCTCACTGGGGCAAATAGCCAGGAGAGGTTGGGGTAACCAGAGTCACCCAATAACCACACACGGTGTCTCTGTAGCTGTTTCATCATATAAGGGATGCTGCTATTTCTCATAACATACGCGTCATGCACTGACCCAGGGAACTTGGCATTTACATGGGAGATGTACTGGTCTGCCAAACAGACCACCTGGACATTCATCGAATGATAACTTTTTCTGTTTCTGTACACCTGCTCACTTCCACTGGGGGGAACCAAAGCCACATGGGTCCCATCAATGGCACCAATGATGTTGGGGATATGTCCAAGGGCATAGAAATCACCCTTCACTGTAGCCAAATCATCCTCCTCAGGGAAAACAATGTAGCTCCGCATGTATTTCATCAGGGCAGACAACACTCTGGACAAAACCTTAGAAAACATAGGATGAGACATCCCTGATGACATGGCCACTGTTGTCTGAAAAGACCCACTTGCCAAAAAATGGAGTACTGACAGAACCTGCACCAGAGGGGGAATCCCTGTGGGTTGGCGGATGGGGGACATCAGGTCTGGCTCCAGCTGGGCACACAGTTCATGTATAGTGGCTCTGTCAAGTCTGTATCTAAGTATAACATGTCATTCTTCCATTGTCGACAGGTCCACCAGCGGTCGGTACACGGGAGGATTTATCCTTCTCCTCGCAAGTCCCAGCGGACGGTGCCTAGGAAGGACAACATGGAGCAGAAAGTCAAGCAAACCACAGGTTCGTTCACACAGCTTGCACAGTAAAAGAATCGCAATGCATTGAAAGGCTTGTATGAGTGGCAATGCACGGCCTAGGCCTGTGTGACGCACTTGAAATTATGCCATGTGGGCCCTGGAAATGGCGGCTGCCTGACCTGTGAAGTGTGATAGTGGGATGTGAGGTCAATGCGCTGGGGTGGCACACCGTGGCGGTAGGCGGTCGAAGACCGCGGTGCGAAGCCGCATTGGTTAACATTGCACCCTATGGGTTTCATGAGCCAATGACGATGTGCGCCGGCGGTCGCGGTACGCACCGCCACGGTACGCACCGCCGCGGGCGTGACCGCCATTTTCTATCTGATTAATCACTCGAGACCTGATCATCCACAGGAGAGGACCTATACTGCAAGTGCTGCTGTGACCTCGGTCTGGGAGATACTATGGCTGCTGCGACTGGGGAAAGGGCTCCTGCCTTCACATCTGAGGAATTGGAGAAACTTGTTGATGGGGTCCTCCCCCAGTATGCGCTACTCTATGGTCCTCCAGACCATCAGGTTAGTACACAGGGTGCACGCTGAATGGGCTATGCCTGTGTTGAGTGGGGTGTATGTAAGATGGTGGAGAGGGGAGCGAATGAGGAGTGCAACGCACGACAGATGGGAACATGTGCCACATGGCAAGGTTGGGGAGGGGGGGCCACTCACATCGACCATGCAGAAAAGTGATGATATTTCCTTTCCCACCCTGTACATGTCAAATAGGTCAGCGCCCATCAGAAGATCGACATTTGGCGTGCCATCGGCAAGGACGTCCGGGCCCTGGGGGTCCACAACAGACGGGGCACCCACTGCCGAAAGAGGTGGGAGGACATCCGCCGCGGGACCAGAAAGACCGCCGAGTCTCTGCTGGGGATGGCTTCCCAATGTAGGAGGGGTGCCAGCCGCCAATTGACCCCCCTGATGTCCCGGATCCTGGCGGTGGCCTACCCCGATTTGGATGGGCGCGTGAGGACATCACAGCAGACACAAGGGGGTGAGTATCAGCACATTCTGCTATCTTTGCACGCAGTTGAGGTGTCTGGGTTGGGGAGGAGGGCTGTGGGTAACTCAAGGCTAGGGCGCTTTCTGTAGGCTAGTCCCCTCCGTTAGGCATGGCCCTGTGCCCCCGCCCCCCACCTCTGTAGGGTGCCAAGTACAGCTATCCATGGTCCTGCATCACCCATGTGTGCATTTGTCGTCCATAGACCTGTAGGCCTAGTCACAAGAACTGAGTAGTGTACCCCGATTGTGCAGCGTAGTGCAGGGGGCTTCTGTGTCTGTCCTCTCTGCCAATGGTGTTGCCAATGCATGCACTCAACCTGTCTTCATTTCTCCCCCCCACCCATTTTCTTTTTCTTCCTGTGTATGTGTGCATTAGCATCATCAGGCGGAGGAGAAGTGGCATCGGCGCACGAGGGAGCTGCATCTCACATGGCCCCGGAGGGCCATGCAACCGACTCAGAGTTCACCAGTGAGACGGAGGGCGAGGGGAGCTCCACAACGGGGACCCGTGGAGACGTCAGCGACACCAACACGTCCTCGGAAGGGAGCTCCCTTGCGGTGGCGGCAACATCCGTGCCCACTGCCACAACAAGTACAGCCGCCACCCAGCGCACCAGCCCCGCCCTCCCAGCAGCCCCTCAGCCTTCGCTCCGTGCCCGCTCGCCCAGGAAGGCGGGCATCTCCTTCGCCCCAGGCACCTCAGGCCCTGCCCCAGTTACCCCTGCTGCCCTCAGTGAGGAGGTCATTGACCTCCTCAGGACACTCATTGTTGGGCAGTCTACCCTCTTGAATGCCATCCAGGGTGTAGAAAGGGAGGTGCATCGGAGCAATGCATACCTGGAGGGCATTCATTCGGGTCAGGCTGCCCATCAGTGATCGTTCAACGCTCTGGCCTCAGCACTGACGGCAGCCATTGTCCCTATCTCCAGCCTCCCTCTTCTAACTCCCTCCACCCAGTCCCAGTCTCCTGTTCCTCTGCCTATCCCATCCACACCATCAGACCAGCCTGCACACACCTCAACACCCAAGGGCAGCTCATCCAGACATAAGCACCACAGATCCCACAAGCATTCACACAAACAACATCCAGATGCAGACATGCCAACAGTCACTGCCACCTCTTTGTCCCCCTCCTCCTCGTCTCCCTCCTCCCTCCCTGTGACGTCTCCACTCACACCTGCATGCACACCACCATCAGCCATTACAGTCAGCACACGTGCAATCACCACCCCCACTGCCATTTACACGTCCCCTGTGTCCTCTCCCACTGTGTCTGTCACCCCCTCTTCCAAACCACACAAACGCAGGCAGCCACCCACCCAAAAGCCATCCACCTCACGACAGCCTCCAGCCCAAGCACCTGCACCCAAAGACAGCACACTTGACTCTCCTACAACCACATCCTCTTCCTCCACTCCCATACCCACTGCACCTACCCCTCCCATTGCTCCTAAAAAACTTTTCCTCTCCAAAATTAACCTCTTTTCATCACCTGACCCACCCCCTCCATCTGGTAAGAGTCCAAAGAGCACCTCAGCCACCACCAGCCCTGCATCTAGTATCATCATAGTGCAGGGCTATTGGAGTCCACCAGCTCCTAGGGAAGGAACATCGGCCACCAGCAAGGGGACAGCCAGCCCACCCCCTGGGAAGAGGACAAGAAAAATTAAGGGCTGGCGCGAAAAGCCTGAGACGGCTGCCACCAAGGAGAGTGGCCTTGCCCTGTCACCTGCCACATCATCTAAGGGAGGCAAGGGCCAGAGAGCTGCAGCGAAGGAGGGCAAGGGCAGCAGGGCGGAGAAGACATGCAGCAGGCGAGCGCACCAGGAGGGCCCCACCAGCCCCATACCGGGTGTGACGGACGACACCCAGGGGCCCAAGACTCCATCACAGGAGGGCCGCGCTACCGCAAGGTCGGAGGGCGACTAAGCGGGTTGTCTTGGCCAGGTCTGGGTCCCTTTAAAGACAGGACAAGCACCGCTGAACAGGGCCAAGCCAAGTCAGGCACCGCTGAACAGGGCCCCGCCGTGAAGAGCACCGCTGAACAGGGCCCCGCCAAGACAGGCACCGCTGAACAGGGCCCCGCCGTGAAGAGCACCGCTGAACAGGGCCCCGCCAAGACAGGCACCGCTGAACAGGGCCCCGCCGTGAAGAGCACCGCTCCGCTGGGCCCTTCCTGTCAAGCACCGGTCCGCTGGGCACCGCCGTCTCAAGCACCGCTCCGCTGGGCCCTTCCTGTCAAGCACCGCTCCGCTGGGCCCTTCATCTCAAGCACCGCTCCGCTGGGCCCTTCATCTCAAGCACTGCTCCGCTGGGCCCTTCATCTCAAGCACCGCTCCACTGGGCCCCCGCCGTCTCAAGCACCGCTCCGCTGGGCCCTTCCTGTCAAGCACCGCTCCGCTGGGCCCTTCCTGTCAAGCACTGCTCCGCTGGGCCCTTCATCTCAAGCACCGCTCCGCTGGGCACCGCCGTCTCAAGCACCGCTCCGCTGGGCCCTTCATCTCAAGCACCGCTCCGCTGGGCCCTTCATCTCAAGCAACGCTCCGCTGGGCCCTTCATCTCAAGCACCGCTCCGCTGGGCCCTTCATCTCAAGCACCGCTCCGCTGGGCCCTTCATCTCAAGCACTGCTCCGCTTGGCACCGCCGTCTCAAGCACCGCTCCGCTGGGCCCTTCCTGTCAAGCACCGCTCCGCTGGGCACTTCATCTCAAGCACCGCTCCGCTGGGCCCTTCATCTCAAGCACCCCTCCGTTGGGCACCGCCGTCTCAAGCACCGCTCCGCTGGGCCCTTCCTGTCAAGCACCGCTCCGCTGGGCCCTTCCTTTCAAGCACCGCTCCGCTGGGCCCTTCATCTCAAGCACCGCTCCGCTGGGCCCTTCATCTCAAGCACCGCTCCGCTGGGCACCACCGTCTCAAGCACCGCTCCGCTGGGCACCGCCGTCTCAAGCACCGCTGGTCCATTGACAGTGCCGGTTCTGTGTCGAGCAGGTGTTCACAAAGCACTCTGGGCACCATGCCTCCTCCAATACCAGTGGAGTCGGTTATCCATCTGATGGACTGTGGCTTTGCACTCCCCAGGATGGTACAGTGGGCATGGAGGCCCCTTGTGGATCTGGCGTCGTGGACTCATGTGGCTGAGGTGCCCCCCTTTCCCTTCCCCCTGAGGTGCCTGTTGTTTTATCATCTGATGCCCCTGCAGTGTTCTCTCCAATGGTATCCGGTCTCCTGTGTGGGCTTTGCCCATGTGTTTGTACACATTGGCCCACGGACTATGGATATTTAACAGACTGTGCAGGACTTATTGACTATGTTTATACTTTGCACTATGTTCATTATTTCTTTTGTATATTTCATATGGCATATTTACCATGACTTCAATGAACCTATTTTATACATAAATTTGAAACTTCATTTTGATTATGTCTTTGCATTCTTCCGGGGGGTTTGGGAGGTGTCACTCTGACTTGTTGCTCTGTATTGGTGTGTAGGTATTGGGGGGGTGGGTTGGGTGTATCGCGTATGTGTGTGCACGTAACCTTTCCTCCTCCCCCCTCCCCTGTGTCGTAGGTGCAGTACTCACCGTTGTCGTCTGCACCGGCGTTCGTACTCGTGGTAGATGAGCAGGTAGACAAGAGCTGGTAGTATGTTTAATTTGGGTTCCATGCTGTCCAGATTCCTCGTGGAGTGTGTGGAGGTGAGTGTTTTCCCGTTCGTAGTCTGTTTCCGCCGTGTTTTTATTGGCGGGGCTCCCGCCCCGGAAAAGGTGGCGGATTGGTGAGTTGTGATAGGGTGGGCGGTACATTGTCTGCCGCCTGCCTGTTGGCACTGACCGCCGTGCTGTTTGTCGGTCCCGCCGTGGCGGTCGGAGTGTTAAGGTGGCGGGCAGTGTTGGCGGTTCCCGCCAGGGTCAGAATTGCATTTTTTGGACCGCCTGCCTGTTGGCGGGTTGGCCGCCGCTTTATCACCGACCGCCAGGGTCGGAATCACCCCCTAAGTCTTTTCCTACAACTTAGTTGTAACTGTTGTCCAAACCTTACCGGCTTACTAGCAGTACTTCACCAGAAACACTATAGTAAAAAGGTGATTTGTAGCAGTCGCTTACGCATGGACTCAAAGTAAGATTTCTCAGGGTTGTCGTGGTTAAATGGAAATTACCCTTTTCTCACAGATGTATTATGTCTCATACAAACAAAGGCAATAACACAGATGCAGTGAAATTATAATAGTTTTTATTTAACATAACTTCCATTTGCGATACGTTGCATGAACTTCAATGATTAGGATAATGAATATACCAAGCAACAGTATTGTGAAGAAGAGAGTCATGGTTATAAAGACCCCCACCATTTTTGCAATATATGAAAGAAATGTATATTTACGTACGAGATGGAATATGCCCTAATACCCTAATGAGAATAGGCCTAATCTCCTACCTAAAGGAGACCTGGGTTTGCTAAACCTAATCTGCCAAAACCATGTCCATGAGAGGAGCCCCCAACCCTCGTTACCTTGGAATGAGGTCTCTATCTCAAACTCCGTAGGGACACGAAGACTGGGTCAGCGTCAAGACGACTGCAGCATCGGTATCAGCGATGGTGGCGATGCCCTCTGGTCGGAATCCCTCTGATTAGCTGTCTAAAGTGTGATGTATTTATACAGATCTACAAGGTCCCCTGACGTAAGTGTAATTCAAAACAATAGATAACAGGCATGCTTGGGACGGCAATTAATATCAACAATCCCTCAAAAGTATAGAGAGGGAAAATCCCTAAGTGTGTACACCTACTGTATGTTTGTCTTTCGTGCTTGATCTTGACGCCTTGGCGCTGTGACACTGATAATAAAACCCATAACAAGTGGCCTAACTATAAACAAGGCCGCCATCTTAAAGGAAATAAATAATTAAATGGACTAAGACAGAGTAAGCTAAGTAGGTTAAAAGTCACTAGGTGACAGTGGCACGAATTTACAAGCCTACGGCTAAGCTAACTCCTGTTATCCCATTAAAACAAACTAGGATTCACTACAGGGGTGTGTACTGCCAATGGAATACTGCGGTTGAAAGACCGCCTGCGTGGATTCGTGTGTCGTGATAGTGTGGGCATATTTCTGTTGGCGTGACGGTGGAGGTTTTGTTTGCGCCAGTTTATCACTGACCTTTGGTGTTGCGGACTTGTGTGGGTGTCTGTATTTTGGCGGATTCGGAAATGTGGGTCATAATAGCTGTGGCGTCATTCCGCTGCCGCGGCGGTGTGTTGGCGGTCTTCTGCACAGCAGTAAGCGGCTTTTACCGCCAATGTTGCAATGAGGGCCTTTATGTCAGATTATATGGACAACCCTCCGCAGTTTAGTAAAATATACTACAGACATTTCTGAGATGGGCACAATGGTACAGATCCTTAGAGCCTTACTTACATTGCTACAAATAAATCACATCTAAGTGAGACACCAATGCATTCTACATTATTCAGGACAGTGGAATGACTCAAACTCTTCAGCATAGTTCAGAAAATAAATATGTACACTTTATAAACGCCCTTTCTCTATTGAATTTGTCTTTAATACTGCATTAAAACTATGTTAATATGGGCCTGTGCCAAGATATCTACTGGTCAATAATCTCTTGTAAAGAGAAGGTTAGCCATTCACATAAAGAAAACTTTGAAAATGTTTTCTTCGAGAAGGATAAAATATAACCCCACAACCCTTTACATGTTTTTGAACAGTTAATACATAAATGAAATTAGGAATCGACCCACAAAAAATAAGATTAATTTGTTCCAACTATATAGTGTGTGTTAGACCTATCAGCGTTGTTGTCTTCCCCCAAACATTTTGCCTTCACCCATCCTATTTTTGCTGATCTTGTTCTTAATGGCCTTAGGGCTCTGCACACTTTATCACTGCTAACCAGTGCTAAACTACACGTGCTTCCACATTAAAATATGCTAACATTGGCTTATTCCCAATTGGCGGAATTAATTTACTTATAAGTCCCTAGTAGGCACTAAGGCCCATATTTATACTTTTTGACGCAAAACTGCGCGGCGCAGTTTTGCGTCAAAAATATTACCGTTGGCTAACGCCATTTTGGTGCGCCGTGCGGGCGTCATATTTATACTTTGACGCACGGCGGCGCAAACAACAGGTGGGAGTCATTATTTTTGACGCACACCGTGGCGTCAAGTCGTAAAGGAAAACGACGTTAACACGGCGGAAATGACTGTGGGTTGATTTACGACATCGCAAACCAGATATGCGCTGTTTTTTTTGACGCAATAGCGTCAAAAAACACAGAGAACACAGCCATTTCACCATAGGAGAGCGAAAATGGATCCCAGATGCCACTACAGACCCCAGGAAGATGACAGCAGACCAGGAACCAGCCAGGAGGACCCACACAAGAACCAGGACACTTTTAAGAAGAAAAGAATGTGTCGCTTTAGTGCAGAGGAGCAGGAAATTCTGGTTAAAGAGGTGACAGAACACCAGCACCAACTGTTTGTCACATTAAAGTTGTCAATCAGTAGGAGAGAGGCTATATGGCAACAAATTGTTGACAAGATTAACAGTGTGGCTGAAGTACGCAGAACAGTCATCGAGTGCAAGAAACGCTGGCATGACTGCAAACGCAGGACCAAGGAAAAAATGGCAAGGAACAGGAAGGCAGCACTGCAGACTGGAGAGGGGAGTCCAGCACACCAGGAGGCCCTGTACCACATGGAGGAGATGGTTGCAGCCGTCATCCCTGAGGAGATCGTCACAGGGATTCAAGGACAGGACAGAGCAGACTACCAGGAGACAACGCACATGCAGGGTAAGTTGCATGGGGAATTAAAATGCACAAATGTTAACTGCAAGTGGAGGGGGATACCGACCACAAAATGCATGGAAGTCATCATATACATTGAGTGGCATGGGTAAAGGGGCACGGCATTGGGGCATGGCCTGCACAGACAGAAGCTGGGGCACACCATTACACTACACCAACAACAGTCCCATGGGGGCATGCTGTCATGCCAATGATGGAGCAAAGGGAAAGCCACGACAGGAGGGAAGGCCACTACGTCAAACTTACATTCTGGCACTCGTCAGCCAACATACCCCCTACATTAACTAGGGCCCTATTAGAAATCCTCTAGCCAAACCGACAACTGCAAAGTAACTGCGACAACAGTTGCCACTACCACCTCTGATCTGTGTGCAGCTCAAGTAGCCAATGGCAGTAACCTCCCCATGGATCATACACACCTAAATTAGGGGGTGAGGATGACATCTGCAACAATCCCCAGAAACAAGACAAAGGCCCCAGTACTCTCAAATGTCAATGTCCATAGTTGTCACAAACATCAGCCAAAGTAAACAACAATAGGAGCGACACAGCACTAAGGACACACCCATGCTGCATATGTCAGGGTCCATCCTGTGCCTGGGTAACAAGGCAACATCCCAAATGTCATACTGCTCAGACAACAGCATTGAGGAGGGGTCACATGTAACTGGTCACTGAAATACACCTGCACAGTCAGAGGAGGAAATAGAACACTGCTATGACTATCAGGGCAATCCAATGTAACACACATTACCCAACATCAGCAGGACACATTAACAATGTCAACATCCATATCGGATCATAACATTGCCATGCATAGGATATGCCACATGTCAATTACATTTAAGTCGATGTGAACGATCAGGGATTGGGGCAGGTCCAGATTGTTAAGTGTGCTGTCAGGGCCATCAGAACACCCACAGCCAGTGAAAGGTCTCACCATGAGAATGGATGTAGACGGAGGGTCGAGTAGGAAAAGAAGGTGGCAATTCTCTATTTGGCTAAAATCAACACCTAGAGGCGATGAGGCTGACAAGTCTGATAACTCAATAACATACATGTGACACACAGGTGGGCCATAGGCCTGAAACAATGCCCATCTGAAGGACTGGAGATATTAACACAAAACAAGATCACTAAGTGAATTCATCAAAAGGCAGGCACGTCACATCAAAATTGCCACAACACAGACACACTAATTGTACCCTGTCTTATTGCAGAGGAAGATGGATCTCCTGCCGATATGCCTGTCCCAGATTTCCCTGATGACATGGATGATGAGCCGATAAACATTCCCCAGGAGACTATCCAAAAGGTCCTTGAAATCCTCCAGACCCCACCTTCTGTCACAAGGAGGAGCACAGAACAAGCAGCCATCTCAGAGGAACCACTCACCACCCCAATTGTACGACCTGCCAGCTCCAATACAGCTGTGGACCCAGATGACACTGGCACCAGCTTTGAGAGAACTGTAGTTGGAGTACAGCAGGAGCTGGCAAAGGAGGTGGGAGGGGGGATGCAAACTATGGCAGCCAGCCTAGAGGGGGTGCGTTCATGCATGATGTCATTTGCAGATCAGGCAGCAGCCATGCAAGCCCTAACATCTATCTTGCAGGAACTGAAGAAAACCCAGAAGGAAATCAGCACAGCTGTAATACAGTTGACCCAACACCTACAACAGCAATCCTGTCAACGCGTGCACAAATGGAACATTGAACCCCTCAGGGCCAACCTGGCTGCCTACCATCGTGATCTGGCTGCTATTCTCAGGAACCAGCAGGCCCTCCTTGCAGCAGTACTGCCCTTAAGACCTTCACAGGGAGCAGCGACCCCGGGATGTCTGACTCCACGTCTTCTAACACTGAGATGTGTGTTGCCCCTTCACAACCAACAACAACAAGGACAAAGCAGGCAACACACACATCAGAAGAAGAAGACATGAAACAGATCACATTCACAAGGAAAAGTACCTGGAAGCACTTGTCCCTACCACATGGCCAACTATTACCAAAGTCCTGCGTTTTGAAACATGACAGTCTTACAACAACTGTACTCAAGCACTGTTCTGCTAACCACTGTATATCTTGTCACCTAGCCCAGTCATTGTCTCTCTCCTACTCATTGGCTAAGCCTGTCCCTCTGCACTGTCTGAAATAGCAACCCCAGCATGACAAAAGCATTTTGGTAAACCCTTGTGTTGGATCACAATGGAAGATATCACTATAATGGACTCACAATCATGGACAATGTACATATAGCACTACAGCACTTTTCAATAAATAGCACGTACACAACAAATCTGTCTCTGGGTAATGTGACATATCAACTGTGCAGTAGATAACTGAAATGTGCTGTGTAGGACAGAAAAATGCTTCCTCAGGGGATAAGTAAGTCATCAAATAGTGGCCGCAAAATGTTTTCACAGTGCAAAAATAACACAGTAAAAATGCCACACTAATCTAAGTAAATACAAAAAAAACTGCACAAATGAAGGTGTGTAAGTTAGCATACAAATAGGTAATCATGCCGAACTGTCACAAATGATGTATGAGGGTCATGAAGACAAGAATACAAGATTGCCAATGAGAACTCATCTTATAAGGGTGTGCATGATCATCACACTGCAGTCAGACCTAAAACTGTTTCCCCAATATCAAGTCTGGAAGCACTGTTAGTGACTTTGAAAACACACTTATCAACAGAAACACATTGGGATCCATATTAACTGTGATTGGTGGTTGCAACAAAGGGTAGACACTTTGCAAGGTAGCTCTGGGCTAGCTGCCAATCGTACATCTCAGTTGGGATTTGTTTGTAGCATAGGACACAGATGTTATAGTACAAAATTGATGTACACTGAATCCAAACCCACGATCAAGTACCATTCAACACATACTATTAACGGTGAACCAAATATTTATTAAAAGCTAACCGTAGATGAGGAAACTGAAGGAAAAATCTTACCTACCCTAATCTACCCTGACTACTCATTACCCACAACTGTCCCTAACTAACCTAAGCAAAACTTACTAATCAAATGTAACAAAATGTTCTAAACATCTACCCCCACCCCCCTTATGAGACGGGACACATTGAGGACAACACATACTAACCTAAACACATACTATACTATCCTAAACAAATATATATTGTTTTGTATATTTGTTTTTTCTTTTTTTGGTATTTTTTTTTTTACACACAAGAATCCCAACATAGACCCCCACCCACCCACCCACACATGTAATAAGTCAAAAAAGAAACAAGCAGGACCCCCCACCCCACACCCACTAACACTAACTAAACTAACAGCCTATACTAACTTAACACTAAGCCCACTAACTATAAGAACAAGGAAAGAGGAGGGAGGGGAGGGTATCATGTCCATCAAATCAAGTGTCTAGAGGTTGGCCCTCCAGAGGGTCCTCTTAATATCCTTGACCCGCCGTTTAATGTGCTGCACGTCCCGGCTCAGGTGGCTCACCTTGCGCAGCACTTCATCCATCTTATTTTCAAGTCTATTGAAGGCTGCAGGGTCAACAGATGGAGCAGTTGCAGTCTGGGTACAGGTGGAGGAGGTCTGTGTGGGCTGTCCTGCACCAGTGGCAATGTTTGGGCCAGGAAGTCCAGCAGATGTTGGATCAACAGTGGCAGCTGTGGGTGGGGCCACCTGGCTCTGATTGGTGGTTGTTTCTGTGGTGGCTGTGGTGGGCAAAGTAGGCCCACCCTGTGGGAAGGCTCGCCATGCCCCGGAGGCACATTCATGGTGATATCGCCGGGCCATTTTCCGGAACCCCGACTCCACCAGCAGGATGTGCTGGTATCGCATGGCCCGGCGCTCAAATTCACGGACCTGGTCTGGAATCATGTTAGCTGCTGTGAAGACAAATGCAGATATGCTACATTAGTAACTGCATTGTGTGAAATGGCACAGCAAGTTAATCAGACATTACATCTACTGTACTTGTAACGGCTCATATCACGATAAAGAGCATTGAATGTCCCTGAGGAAGTATATGGCAGGCCAGACAACAAAGGTGACATCACACAAAGCACATCCATAACCCACAAGATGGGTAACAATTGGCTTTGACTTGCAATCTGAGTTCTGACAGTTATCATCTAAGAATCATGCTGCATATCCTCCACCAAGAGCTGGGCTACAAATGTCAGTGTACGGAAAGCAAAACTAAAGCCACATGGTCTGCAAGTTGTAACTGGACTTTCCAGTATGGTACCAAGTGCCAAACCTGAGTGTGTATACTAGTATGCAACCAAACCGTCACTTATTCACAGGTATATGTAACATACTGGTAGCATCAGTACTAGGTACCCCTTCACCAACCCATGGCCGTGTTTGAGGGGGTGCTGTGGATACACGACTATAATTTGTCAACAACATGTACACCAAGGAGTGTATACGAAACTCCACACATGTTTGTCTCTGCAGACACACCACAGGTAAGGTCTCTCTACAATTAGGAGTCAGCAAACCCTAGAGCACTCATAGGGTCAGACATGTCAGGAAATGCAGAACTTAGTACACAACATATACTTCCAGTGAGGCCTGACTTACATCAGACACAGAGTTGCTAGAACACCCATGATCATGAATTACATGCACACCTAGGCCATTACACTCAAGTTCCACAGACTTGATGCACTACATGTGGAAGTACATGCTGCTAGGAGGTTCTACCTACTGTTTCAAATTTACGTAGGTAAATAGGAAAGCAGATGTCTATTGGAAAGCTAATAGTACAACCAATCTTAGAGAATGTGGGTCTGACAGGCTGACTAAATAGGGGCTGACTTCCATTGCGACTCTTGGTGATACAAATGTCATACACATGACTATCCCCTGTACTCACAGTGGGGCCTACAGGGATGTCCTACAATCCCTACATGATACCATTGGATCCACATTGGAAAACTCAAAACATGTGACAACTGCATTCCCACTCATGGAACAAGTGAAAAGCTTGCCCAACGCATCACACCTTGCTATGCGTCTAACTCACACGAGTCCATAACCAGCAAACACAACACATAACAGACATATCAACACTTACTGGAGTGGTCGGGGTCCTCAAATGTCGCCACCTCTCCCACAGAGTAGGGTGCCGGTCCACCTGTAAGGTATGGAAGGAAGAAATGTGCTCAAAATCTGTGCACAGTGCAACAATTTCATAATCATTTACAATGTGTAGGCTGAATAAGGAAATGGCAGCCATTCAGACATGATGGTACTGCATCTGATATTTCACGGCCAACTTGTACATAGCATGGGTCTCCTGTGACAGTTACACACATATCTGCACACATACATTGGCCCTATCTATCATGTAGTTGCAAACTTGCCCCATAATTGGTGAGCACTAAAAAATATGGAGTGTAATCGTCTCATCATGTGCTTCCAAGAGAAACATCCAACGCCTGGTTACTTGAGGACTGCATTACCAGTCAAACATGCCTTGTGGCCATGACACATTTATTGCACATAGGCCCAATGTACATAGGGAGGGGCAGGGACTCCTGTAAGCCATCCTGTTGTTACAGTATAGTCAATAGATGTGGCCCAGCTATGGTGATTTGCACTAACCATGGAGATGTGAAGCCATGTGCATACACTTGGACTGCCATCCATATTTGGATTGTGGCTCAACTAATTCCAACAAACATCTTAAGATGTTAGCTGAGGGCACCTTACACCTTTTTACGATGTTTTCAAATCATGAACTGACATGTATCTAAAAAGATCAAGAAACACAATAATCATACACATTCATAGTACTTCTGTGAACGCTTTCCTTCCACACTCACCAGACTAACATGAGACCAACGTCTGAGCCAGTTTGCTATTATCAATTGACGTGAATGCAGCACTCATTTTCAGCATCATGTAGTGATTCTAAAGTCAGTCTAGCAATTGCGTCAACATAGTTGGCCTAAATGTTGGTACATCTGTACTTCTCTGTCAATAGTACCCTATATAGACATGATTGGCTCCTATTTTGTTAGCTGTGCTGACAAAAGGGCAGCACCAATTTCCTTCATGGTAATGTTACCTGTAAGTTTGCTGAGCACGTGCTACCTGACAGCTAGCAATTGTGATCCTTGCCATAGTGCATCAATGATCCCCTTATATTTGCTCAGCATTACACACAGTCATCAAGTTAGCTGGAAGACATTGCACTAATCCCCTGATGTCAATACAGAGCATTTAATCGTGCACATTAACAATAGTCGTACTCACCAACATTGCCAGCAATCATGATTCCCAGGTGGTCCAAGAGATCCTGCTCCCTGGTGATAAGGTCAGCCCACCGGTGCTTCAGCTGGTGGTCACTCCTCTGGCTGGCATACACACGCTGAAGGTGATGCAGCACCTTTCCCCACCGGATTCTGCGCGCCTCTGTCGGATACCCCTGTATGACCCTGCCCCCTGCCTGGATCATGAGCGGCAAGAAATGTGTCACCAGCCAGATGAAGCCCCCCAACTCCTCTTCCCCCATCCTGCCAAGACGTGGCCTACCAGACATACTTATAGATGAAGATAAGGAATAGGGGTAAAAGAAATAGAAAGGGGAAAAAGGTGAAAGTAGGGGTAAAAAGACAGAAAAAAAGTAAACCTAAACACTAAAAGAGCCCAACTATCCCCAAACTAACACTACCAACAACAGACTCCCACAAACAAGAAATACACAAGATAAATGGACAAATGTAGACAAAACACAGTACTACAGTATACACAAACAATATTTATTTCACAAAAGGACTTTACAGATAGCACACAGGACAAATACAGCACAAAATCTCTGGACAACACTCTCTACACAGCCACACAGTCTAGAAGGATTATAGACTGCAAAGTGAAAGTGAAAGTACACCCACTGTACATGATCTGTAAACAGGATATCCTATTACATCACTTCCTGTATGAAAAGTCCCGCCTTTTTCGCGTTATGCGTCATTTTTTGTTGCACAAAACTGTATTTGCGTCATTTGTTTTGACGCACACAGACGTGAATATTAACCCGCATCCACATAATGATACATGGACTGTACAAATATCTGGATGTGGGCTAAATTTCACTCCTGTGCGTAAAAAAAAATGACGCAAAAACAGTTTTGGTAAACAAAAAATGACGCACACCGCTAGGGACGTCAAAATCACAGTGCATTAACTGGTTTGGGGCATTTTTACTTGTTTTTGGGTTATTTTACATTTGGAACACTTCAGAGATTGGCTAATTGAAGACAGTATGGTGTTGATGATGTATGTTCACATGTGTGACATCATACTGCAGCGGAACATCATCCACTACACCCTTCACAGTATTTTTACAGTTGGCTGACGTCATAGATGGTCATAAGTGTGGCCTACATATATGTGTGGCACAAATTGTGCATGTTTGTCATAAGGAGAGGATAGCATTGTGACGCACATATGTACAATACCTAAATTCCTTTGGCTCAAAGTGTGTGCTGTGACAACTAATGTGTTGGTTGACCAAGTGTGTGTGTATATCACATGAAGCATAATTGTACATATGGTTGTATGAATGTGACATCCATGTGTCCAATCCTAGGATGCAAGTCAAATTTAAAATGAGCAAGGGCATGTGTTAGTCATACATGTAACAACATCCGTAAAGTATACTTCCAAGTTTTACGGTCACGTAGACACCACATGTGACATAGCATGCACCAGATGGATGGCAGACGCATGTTCATGTCAATGGTCCACATTTTCTACATCCTATGTCCTAGAGTATTGGTAAGAGCTTCCTAGGCACTAGTTGATGAATCCCACAGTGAGTCATACACATGCATTGAGGAAGTGGGTACCAGGTTGTTTGTACAGACAGACAAGGGTCAATCTCATATGTATGATGACACCACAGTTGATGCCATAGAAGTGAGCCCCAACTATCAAGTGGCTGTGGTGGACCAGCATACAAGACAGCACGTGTCCACATATTTCCAGTGATAAGTTGCACATAGGTGTCTTGTTCATGTGTGTGGTCCTATGATGATCCTGTAGATTGTTTGGGGTGTAATTTGTCACAGTTCGGACCAGGACTCATCATGAGTCAGTGGCAGCTATTCCTGTAACTACTGAGTATCCTTTGTTGATCAATGTGAGTAAAATAGATGTAGACATGTGAACCAACATGTGGATGGTCCCACCCTGTCACTAAAGACGTGTAATGAGACAGTCAACAGGGCAACCTTGGTGTGCTGAGTGAGATAATGTCTCAATTGTCATGTTCCGGCAGGTATCATTACAACAGTTGTACACAGGTTGGCCTCTGCACTTCCCACTGCATCTGGGAACATCATAGCCTCTGTGCTGTTTATTCTCGCAGCTATTCACCACACACAGCCCATCACTATGTTGTGTGCACTGGGATGCTGTGTGTGAACTGTCATGGTTCTGACATTTGTGTATTATTCATGGACATTATCAGAGGTTGCTGGTTGTGCTGAAAGCCCCGTACCCAATCCCTGCCTATGACCCTGGGACACTGTCACACTTTGTCATTCATGCATATGTGCAACCCAGACAAGGGATGGGCCATGAATTTTGCATTTCCAAGAGGATGCAACTCAAATGGTACAGTTAAAAGGCAGATGATGCTATACAATGTATTTGGGTATGCATGGAAGAAGCCCATGCCCAATGCCCCCTGATGAGTGGTACATATGTAGACACAGGGATACTTTAGTGTGACGCACAGACAGTTGCCAGTCAGGCTGACAGAATGTAAGGTGATTCAGGAGCCAGCTACTGGACAAGTTACATAATCAGTGGTCTGACTGAGACTTTTTGGAGGACAAACTAGACAGTTGACATGTCAAACTGTGTACGTCCTGTGTTTTTGAAGGTGACAAATGAACCCAAGGGCTGTGTTACACGGCTTAATTAGTATCTATGGTTGACGGTGTATTTGTCATAATGGCAACTCCTATGCTGTTCCAGGCATCATCAGGGGCATGGAGGTGATCACAGGTGTGGGCTGCATCTGTTTCTCACCAGTCCTGTAGGTGATACTTGCTTTCTAAGGGCCAACAGACATTTTCACAAGGGGAAGCAATCTACATGTGCTAACAGGGCTTTGAAACTAGAAGACAGTGTATAAATTGACCTGACGTCCATGCAGTCAGATGTTCTATGACAATGGCATACCTTAGGAAAGGGTGTAGCACACTTGTTTGCTAATGTTGGTCTGTGTGTGTAGAGGAGGTATTATCAGGGTACACATCTTAGTATTCCAGGGACCTCTTCCGACAGGTGGGTTGTGACCAGGTGCATGGGTGTGTCAGGAGTTAGAAAATGGGCTGACATGTGCATGGAATGTCATGTGCGCAATACATGTCATATATGTGGCACTTGTGCTGTCTATGTTCTGCTTCTATGGAACTCTAGTCACAGATATTCCTTGCATATATTGGATACAGTTGGACTAACTGTTGTCAAGGGTCTGGTCAGACATTCCTGTTAGTGATGCCAAAGCACATTGACTGCCTCATGTATGAGGCTTGTTTTCCCCTTTATGAGTGATGGTGTCATAGTTGTGTGCTATATGCTGCGTTGGACCTTGCTTTCAATATGTATGTGTGAAATAGTTGTGGTCCTCTGCTATTGGCCTTCAAAGGAGATATGTACATGATATATGTCATTAAGAGTGTGTGTGTATGTGACCATTGTATGTTAGGCATCACATTAGCTCTGGGATGTTCCGTGTCCTACTCAGTATCTCAGCAATGGTCCATGAGGCAACACTCTTATTCTGATAAGTAGAGATGAAGGTGTGCAAAAAGGAATAGCCAGACCATGTTATGGTGATTAGAATAGGTGTTTATTTAAATGAGTTAACTAAAGTGGTGAAGGTGAACATATTCAGAAGAAATTATTTACAATCTGTTGTCGCCTGCGTATACCAGCAGCTGTGTTCTGTAGTTCCCCCTCCTGTTGCAGGCCAGCATTCTCCTCTTCCTCCTCTTCAGGCATGTGTGGCTCTGGTTCCAGGAGGGGAATGTTTCTTTTGATACAAATGTTGTGCAATATTGCACATGTGAGGATGATCCTACAGACCATCTCGGGGGAATATAGGAGGCTACCACCAATGATGTCAAGGCAGCGGAACCTTGATTTGAGGATGCTGAAGGTCCGCTCGACAATGCTGCGTGTCCTCCTATGGGCCTCGTTGTATGCACGCTCTGCAGCTGTACTTGGGTTGCCAAATGGTGTCATAATCCATGGCTGGATGCCATACCCCTGATCAGCTGCAAGAGAAAATGAATGGGATCATGTTGATGTAGCTGGCACTATTGAAAAGACCTTTAATGGCAGTAGTTGTCTTGTGTTGTCTGTGACTCTTTTGTGTACTAATGTGACATCCTATGCTTGTAGGCTGTACCATCTGCATTGTGTTGATTCCTTGGCTGAACGAGTGTTTGTCTGCTAACCGTTTGTCAGCAGTATGTTTTGGGATTTGCAGTACAGTGTGCCATCCCTAGCATTGTGACTTGTGATACAGGTGTCCGTGTGTCTTCACTGGGGGTGAGATGATAGTTCCATGCAGAGTTAAAATTGAAAGTGTTAACACGTTCATATCAAAGTACCCTGGACATCCCATACCTTTAAACTTATGCAATGTATTAATGTAAAGGTCATTGGGACACTTACAATTTGCAAGGTGACATTTAGGCAACTACACTCATTGACGTCTTCACATTAGGCTTTACAGTAATTTCCAATGTGTGACAGGTTCAATGGTGACTTAAGAAACATGGCTAGTGATATCACGACCTCAGTGTGTTCCTGTTCACATGTTGCTGTTGTGGTGTATGTGTTGTGTGTCCTAGAGGGTTGCTGTGCAGTGAGTATATAAGTAGGTTTTTGTACTTACCAACAAGTATTCCATTGCCATACCGTCCATCCTGGAAGTATTCAATGATGGTGCAGTGACGGAAGATGTATGAGTCATGTACACTCCCAGGATATTTAGCCACAATGTTGGTGATCAATCCCTGGTGATCGACTATGGCCTGCACGTTGATGGAATGTGTGTGCTTCCTGTTGCGGTAGAGGTGTTCAGTTGCAGCAGGTGGCACAAGGCGTACATGTGTGCAGTCGATTGCACCAAGGACGTGTGGGAAGCCACTGATTGCGTAGAACCCCTGTTTTGTTTCCTGCTGCTTCTGCAGTGTGTTAGGGAAGCAGATGTGGCGGGGTGTCAGTCGAATGATGGCATCCAGTACTTTGGGCAAAAAGGCGGAGAATGATGGTTGTGATATTCCGCCAACCAGGGCACCAGTTGTTTGGAAAGAGCCACTTGCCAGCATGTGAAGTACGGCAAGCAGCTTTGTTTCTGTTGGGATGGTGCGGGGTGTCACCAAAGTGGGGGCCAACTGCTGTTCAATGTTGCGCAGCAGCTGCTGAATGGCCTGCCAGTTCAACCGGTACCTCTGAATGAAGTTGTGTTCCCTGAGGCCCTGAAGGGTTGTTCTTGGGCGTAATATCCTCTCCTGCCTTCTGCGCTGCCTTTGGGGTCCCTGCTGGTGTTGTTGTAGCTGCTGTTGTTGCTGCTGGGCTGCGTCTGCGTGCACGCTGGATTAGAATCACCTCCATGGCTCCCTGTTGCTGCTCTGCTGCTCTGCTGTTTGTTGTGTGTGTTCTGATTAAATACAGGTGTGTTTGTCCCATTTTAATCCCTGCCCTGACCCAGGCGTTAATTTTTTACGCAAATCGGGCTGTGAGTCATTTTCTGGCTCCGCCTCCCGGCCCTGCGTCATTTTTGCCCAAAAGCATAAATATGACCCACGGCCCTTTAAGCCATTTTTTGGACGGGAGCGCCTACCTTGCATATAATTAACGCAAGGCGGGTTGCCGCATCCAAAAAATGACGCACACGGCATCAGCCTGTCATCCGCGGGCTCGGGCGTCAAAGTTTAAATACGGGGCAACGTTTGCGCTGATTGTGCGTCAAAATTTTTGACGCACAATCGGCACAGACGGAGTATAAATATGCCCCTAAATGTACTCAGGGCCTGTAAATTAAATGTTACCACAGTGACTCTAAGGGCTAGTTGGCTGGCCTTCCGACTAGATCCTTGGGGACAGAAGGCTCCAACAATCTTGAACCCAGCACCTGGACTTTCCATTCTGTGAGTCATACTCTGCTAGGTTGTGCCATCCCAATCCTAGACCCTTTGAAGTGGTACTGAAGGCGCTCTGCCAGCCCATCTGTGGACCCAGCAGAACTGGCACATCGGATCTGCTGCAAGGGTTCTCTCAGTGCGACGATTCTGCATCGACCTCGCAGCCAGCATTGGAACTCCTGCTGTCCAGCTTTCCAAATGCAAGCCCTTGCATCGCAAATCTCTTTTCGATAGCTGCCTTAAAAATGACACCAGCACTTCAAAACTAGTGCATTGCCTCGACTGCAAGACGCAACCCTGGACTTCACATTGCAAGCCCTCATTGATGGGATCCTCGATGATGATGCAGGACCTCACATTGCAGCTCCGCAGCTCCTCAGGACCAACGCGCTGCCTCCACTTCATGACACATTCTCAGCACGGGACCTTACAACACTCCCCAACCATAATTTAAGGCAATCTTGTTCAGTGTATCTGACTGGGTCCCTGTAGTCAGCTTGCTCTCCATCACAGTCGGACTGAACTTGTGACTTTGTCCCGATCTAGCATGACCAGATATCCACAGTTGGTGCTTTGTGCTTTTTCACGCTATTTTCACCTGAATCTTTAAAAAACTACATACCTCTGGTTCCACTGATTGGATTTTTGTTGTTTTGGCCTTATTTCATTTACTAAATAATACTACCTTTTCACCTTTTCGCTCCTCCCCTTCCCTGCCAAAGTCATAGAGAAGACCGTCAACAAGCAACTGACCAAATTCCTTGAAGACAACAACCTACTCGACCCCTCTCAGTCCGGATTCTGAGCCAATCACAGCACAGAAACCACCCTCATCTCAGTCACAGACGACATCAGAACTCTGATGGACAACGGAGAAACAGTCGCCCTCATCCTCCTCGACCTCTCGGCTGCCTTCGACAACGTCTGCCACCGAACCCTAATATCCCGCCTCCGCTCCACTGGGATCCAAGGACAGGCCCTGGACTGGATCACCTCCTTCCTCTCCAACCGCTCCCAAAGAGTCTACCTCCCACCTTTCCGCTCAGACCCCACCGAGATCATCTGCGGCGTCCCACAAGGCTCCTCGCTCAGCCCGACTCTCTTCAATGTCTACATGAGCCCCCTCGCCGACATCGTACGCAAACACAACATCAACATCACCTCCTACGCCGACGACACTCAACTGATACTTTCCCTCACCAAGGACCCCACCAGCGCCAAGACCAACCTGCAAGATGGAATGAAAGACGTCGCAGAATGGATGAAACTCAGCCGTCTGAAACTGACAAAACGGAAGTCCTCATCCTCGGAAACACCCCGACCGCCTGGGACGACTCCTGGTGGGCCACGGCCCTTGGCACCGCACCAACCCCCTCAGACCACGCACGCAACGTCGGTTTCATACTGGACCCACTTCTCACCATGACCAAACAAGTCAACGCCGTATCATCCTCCTGCTTCCTCACCCTCCGCATGCTCCGAAAGATCTTCCGTTGGATCCCCGCCGACACCAGAAAGACCGTGACCTATGCCCTCGTCACAAGCCGCTTGGACTACAGCAACACCCTATACGCAGGAACCACCGCTAAACTCCAGAAACGTCTGCAATGAATTTAAAACGTCTCCGCCCGCTTCATCCTCGACATACCCCGCAACAGCCACATCTCCGCCCACCTGAGACACCTGCTCTGGCTTCCCGTCAACAAAAGGATCACCTTCCGACTCCTCACCCACGCACACAAAGCCCTCCACAACAAGGGACCCGAATACCTCAACCGCCGCCTCAGTCTCTACACACCCACCCGTCAACTTCGCTCCGCCAACCTCGCTCTCGCCTCCGTCCCTCGCATCCGCCGCACCACGGCAGGTGGGAAATCCTTCTCCTACCTGGCGGCCAAGACATGGAATTCCCTCCCCACCAACCTCAGGACCACCCAGGTCCACCTCGCATTCCGGAGGTAACTCAAGACCTGGCTCTTCGAGCAGCAGTAACCCCATCCCCCTAGCGCCTTGAAACCCGCACGGGTGAGTAGTGCGCTTTATAAATGTTTATGATTATGATTATGATTATGATCTGCTGTGGGATCCCTCTTGTGGTGTGGTTTTCATTTTCTTACTGTTTGAACTGTTGTACAGATACTTTAAACATTGCTTCTAAGTTAAGCCTTACTTCTCAGTGCCAAGTGACCAGAGGTTTGAGCACAGGTTAATGTAGGATTTGCTTGTCACTTTACCATGACAAGGATTGTGGTTGCTGCATGAATAGGTTTTCACCCCTCTCAACCAGTAATCCAATTTCTTACACAACACATTTCCGAACAGTGAGTGAAACAGTGCTACAAACAATTCACAAGCAAGGCTGGTTTTCAAAGTTTTATAAGCGCTGTGCAAAGCGATAGAATCACAAGAACCGAATGTTGTAGTGGGTTGGTGCACTCAGATGTGTTAATAAATGTGGGATTGTCTTTTGCCCAACACCTGAATACGAAAGGAAATTTCCAGATGTGTTAACCCATTCAGGGATTAATTGATGTAAATGTCAGGGAGTGGACCCTTGGGCAAGGATCTCTTCACAATAATAGAGGCACACCTTTTGGCCATTTTCTGCCCCCCAGGGGAAGATCGGCCGTACTTTTAGGCTGATCTGCCCCTAATCAGGGCAGAAAGCCACTACACACTAGCAATTCTTTTATGTACACGTTAGGGAGTGGCATCTTAGGCAAGGATTGCTTCCCATTAATGGGAGCAATATTTTGGCCATGTTTGTGGGGCCTTCTGCCTCAAGAGGGTGAGAAAACGTCTAGACACTAGGGATTAGGTTATCTGCACATCGGGTAGCCGCCCCTTGGGCAAGGGTGGCTCCCCATTACTAGGGCAAAACTTTGTCTGTATTCTGTCCTCGGGACAAATCAGACATTTTTAGACCCATTTGCCCCCATGGGGGCAGAAAACCACTGGACACCAGGGAATACATTTCTGTGTTTATGTGAACTGGAGATTTGCTGACAGTCTGCATGTACTGTCTTTTGGCTGACTGTGTGTACTGACATTTCACTGGTGGTGTGAATGAGGACTGACATTTGGCTGATGGTGTTTTGAATTGGGAATTTTGCTTAGAGTGTGTGTGAACTGGCTTCTGGTTGGCGATGTGTACGGCTGCTGTTTAGATGGTGGTGTGTGTGAAGTGGTTTTAGCTGTCTCTGGCAAGAGAGTGATATCATTTTTGAGTCTATAGATCTTTGTGTGCTTTGTATTGATTGCCGTTTCCTTCCAGGTTACTATATGCCAGTAATTTTACCTTTCTGTTTGATAAAGCCACACTTTGGTTATTATGTATTTTACACTATGCTGGTTATTGTTGAATTATTTGTTGTGTTACTTTTATCGGTAAGGATTATGGCTGGCCGCAGGATTACCACTCAGCCGGTTGTTAGTTTGCTTTTTTGAATCTTCCTCCAACCATGGTTCTGAGACTGCCTCTGCATCCAAGGCAGAGGGGGAAGTCCAAGATCCAGGTAGTGAATTTTCTGTCCGAAAGGAATCATCAGATGATGAAGCCACTCTCAGTGTGTAGGAAGTGCCTCTTTTAGAGGAAGACACTGATATGCTGATAGTGCAGCAAGAGGAATCTGGATTGTAGCGTGGGACTGAAGGGCTTCCCATTAGAAGTGCTAAACTCTGGGTTGCCCCAAACATGGTACAGCCTGTGTTGCCTGTCTTTAGTGGTGTTGCAGGGTGTAGGGTCAATACTGAAAACATTTTGCCTGTAAATGTCTTTCAGTTGTTTATGGGTGACATATTTTTGGATGAGATTGTTGACCAGACTAATTTGTACACTGAGAAGTATTTGAGGGACAACAGTGCCAGACTTAAGCCACACTCCAGAGCTAGCTGGTGGACTCCCACAAATCTGGATGAGTTGAAGTAGTTGATTTTGATAGGCTTGATGAGGAAGCTGTTGCTGTATTCACATTGGTCTGCTCTTCCCTTAATAGAAACTGCTATATTTCCTGCAACCATGAGTTGTGATCAGTATTTGCTCCTGATTCTGATGCTGCATTTTGTTGATAAAGCTGGTGCATTGCCACAGGAACAACCCTGATTGTGACAATCCCTTTAGCATTCAGAATGTCCTTTTTCTATTTGTAGGTCATTTTTCAGAGATCTATTTTCCAGGTAAAGAAATTGCTGTGGATGAGGTTTTATCCTGTTCAAGGGCTGTTTGGTGTTTGAAGCAGTACATTCCAAGCAAGAGGGCACATTATGAAATATGATGTATATGCTCTCTGAGAGTAATACTGGATAGGCCTGTAATTTCAGGGTGTACACTTATTGCTCCCCCCCTTTGTCTATCCACTTTTGGAGTCAGTGAGAAAATTGTGTGGGATCTTGTAAGAGGACTTTACCCTAACTGTAAAGGTTGCCCTGAAGAGCTTGTATTTAAAAGGTTTCAGAGGGGATAGTACACCACTGTGTGTACTGTGAACTTCTAGTTGTGAAAGATTCAGGCAGGAGAGATGTCCACATGCATGCAACCATTTGTGATGAAAGTACATGGGAAGTTTAGATCCTGTATATGAAAGGTTGAAGCCTTATGCTGCTGTTAGTAAGTCATACATTTGGTATAAGAAGTCGGCTGTCCATTTGTTTCATTGAGCAATCTTGAATGCTTTTGTTGTATTCAAGGTTTGTTCTCCATAGTCAAAGATGACTTTTGTTCAGTTTCAGAAGTCTGTGATAAGCAGCCTAGCTGTAGTAAAGCAGGCAAGTATTCCTAGAGTTGAAGTGGTGGAGGATGTGGCTAGATTGAAAGATGACCACTTTCTTGATTACGTTCCTCCCATGCCCATTAAAAACTTTCCCTCTTGGAGATGTGTAGTCTCAGTCCGAATGGCGTGCAGAAGGAGAGTCATATATATTGCCCCAAGTGTCTTTCTAATCCTAGGCTATGTGTCCCTGCATGTTTTAAATTGTACCACATGCAATTGAAGTATTGGGAGCAACTCTGAGCATAAAAGTGAACTGAATGGTCTATATTTTTTGTTCAGTTTTACGGTTGGCAGTAGTTTGATCTATTTAGTTAGACTTGGCATGTTTGTAGGTATAGTTGTTTTTTCATCTTCTTCAAATTGGTTTGTGTTTTCTTTTTTGAAAAAAAAAATTGATCTTGGTGTGTGTGGACTGGTGCTTGGCTAGAAGTGTGTGTGAGCTACCATGTGGCTGGTGGTGTGTAGTGACTTGCTACTGGTCACTACACACTCATTGCCAGGCTAACTTCAGTTTACACACATCATCAACTGACAGCTGGTGTGGTTGCTGTATCAGTTCTGTGGGCATATATAAGTGAAGAGCCCTTGAATTGTGCTGTCTGTTGATGTGAGTGTGGTAATTTGCTGGGCCTGCGGCTGGCAGTATGAATGGTTGTGTGTGTCACGCATCAAAGGTGTATGAATAGCTTGGAAAGTGGTTGGTGTCTTGTTGTGGCTTTACAGTTCACGAGCTGTGAGTCACCAGTTCAGTTTTTTTTTAACTTTAACAGTGTATTTCATTTTTGTGAAATCTCTTGTTAATAAAATGTAACATTTTAAACCTTTCACTCACCCTTGTGACAAATACAACCAGTATGTGTGTTTAATTGACAAATAGATGGTTGTGCAGTAATATTTGTATTTTCGGTCTTTCTCTGCCAGGGTGTACATTGTCTCTAGGGAAAATAAACCAACTCTAGATATTTTCATAAATTGGATACTGGGGGACTCAGGGTGGCTCACATGGATCCCTAAAAGTTCTGGAATCTGCTGGGAGCCACAAACTTCCTTTCACCCAGCATTCCTATAAGTCTTCTGATAAAAATGGTACCTCACCTATGTGGGTAGGCCTAGTGCCAACAAAGGTGCGGGGTCCAAGACGCAATGTGGCAACATCAACAAAAAAGGGAGCTGCAGTATTTGGGCCTGGGGTTGGCGTCCACCCAGGAAAACCTAGCAAATCCAAGCATTTCTGAAAATTAGGCACCCAGAGGAGTACGTGGTAGTATGCCTCTAATGGAGCCCATAAAGTTTTCTTACCCACAATGCCCTGCAAACGTCACAATTTGACTAAAGTCGTATATTTTTCCTTGATTTTCTGTGCCATATTCTTCCAGAATCAAAAGGAATTAATGGAATTCCTACCACCCATTGTTTTCCCTCTTGTTCTAATAAAAATGCTGCCCCATTTGTGTGAGTGGGCCTAGTGCATGCAACCGAAATATATCAAACTAACCTCAGCGGGAGTCCTCGCAAAGGGACCCTCAGTGACCTTGGTTTGATCTGTTCTGTCTACGGCACTAAGCCCAGCCACACAAGTGAGGTACCATTTTTATCAGATGACTTAGGGGCATACAGGGTGGAAGGAAATAAGTGGTTCCCCACAGATTTCAGAACTTTTCATCACAGAAATGTGAGGACAATGTGTTTTTTTAGTGAAAGTTTGATGTTTGCAAGATATTCTGGGTCACACAGTCTGGTGTGAGCCATGCAAGTCACCCATCCTGAATTCCTCTAGTTTTCCAAAATGTACAGGTTTTCTAGGTTTCCCTAGGTGCTGGTGTGCTTGGGCCCAAAATCCGCATCAAGGCATATTTAAAAAAAATAAAGAGTCAGTTTTCAGTGTAAAATATGATGCGACCATGTTGAGTTTTGGACACTTTCTGATAGTGGGCAGGAGGCCTACCCATACAAGTGTAGACCCATTTGTACTGGGAGACTTAGGGGCACACAGAATAGTAGAACAAGTGTTTTGTATTTTGTGCTTCCCAAATGTAAGACAGTGTGGAAGAAAGAATACATTTTGAGAAATGCACTCTAATTCACATGCTAGTATTGGTACCCACTGTCAGAGTCACCAGATCCTCGGGGTCTGTGCACGTTCCCAACACTTCCACCACAAGACAGCTCCAATACTCTGATTAGATTTGTCACAGAGTCTAAGAGAGTCCAAGTGGGGAAAAGGGGATTAGGAAGGGAACAGCTGGGAAGGAGACCTGCAGGAAGCAAAACACAACATCAAAATTACATCTCATGAAATCAGTACCATGCTATAACTCTAAGCTTTGTCATTTCTGAAAACATGAACAATCCTAGAATAGTCCTAAAACTGACTAGGCTTTAGATGACCAAATACTTGAGGAGGAAACAAGAAAAGTTAAATAGAACTTTCAGATTCAAGTACTTTCTTTAGCATGAGAATCAGGAAATACTCTGAGCAATTTCTAAACAATCATATGAATCTCCATTTAAGAATATGTATCAGGAACACACAGCATTACAGCTAGAACTTTGGTCTTGTTGTGTTCTTCTCAAAAATTTTGGAAAGTAAATTGCGCACATTGAAGGTTTTTATATGTGTATTAAACACCATAAAGGATTGTGCACCATGAAATCACAAAATGTAGGTTCAAGGAATAAATCACGCGACTTGACAACTCGAAATGCTACCAAGGAAATGTCCTAGAATGGTAGCGCACAGCAATTTACATTATTTATACACGAGGAAAGAATCGAGCATCTTGCCGATTCGAAAGCCACCATGAAAATGCCTCGGAAATGGTAGCGTACAATGAATATCAAGAATCACACACAAGGAAAGAATAGCGCGTGTTGCCGATTCGAATGCCACCATGAAAAATGCCAAGAAATGGTAGTGCACAATGAATAACATGAAAAGCACTCAAGGAAAGAATCACGTGTCTTGCCGATTCAAATGCCACCATTAAAATGCCTCGGAAATGGTAGCGTACAATGAATATCAAGAATCACACACAAGGAAAGAATCGCGCGGGTTGCCGATTCGAATGCCACCATGAAAGTGCCAAGAAATGGTAGCGCACAATGAATAACATGAAAAGCACTCAAGGAAAGAATCGCAATTCTTGCCGATTCAAATGCCACCATTAAAATGCCTCGGAATTTGTAGTGTACAATGAATATCAAGAATCACACACAAGGAAAGAATTGTGCGAGTTGCCGATTTGAACGCCACCATGAAAATGCCAAGAAATGGTAGCACAGAATGAATAACATGAAAAGCACTCAAGGAAAGAATCGCGCGTCTTGCCGATTCAAATGCCACCATGAAAATGCTTCAGAGCATGGTAGCCTACAATGAATACCAAGAATTTCACACAAGGATAGAATCGCGCATGTGGCAGATTCGAATGTCACCATGAAACTGCCAAGAAAATGGTAGCGTACAGTGAATACCAAGAATTTACACACCAGAAAAGAATTGCGTGCATTGCCGATTCGAAAGCCACCATGAAACTGTCAAGAAATGGTAGCGCACAATGAATAACATGAATTAATCTCAAGGATGGAATTGCGCGTCTTGCCGATTCAAATGCGTGCACACAAATGCCATGAAAAGTCTAAAATGCACAATTACACGCGCATGAGCAAAATGTTATTAACATCAGGAATTAGGCCCAAGAATTAGAACGTCATTGAATACAGGGTAGGGGGCCCAGCCCAACCTCCGCCTTACCTCCCTGACTAAGAATCACCACTGAAGAATAAAGCACAGAGACCTGGAAGTTCAAGGTAGGCCACCGGAACAGGAGCTCAGGAAGTTGCTGCTGCTCTGCACCAGGACCTCTGAATAGTGAGCACGTGGAGCTGGGCTGACTCCCTTTTATAGAGTCTTAGCCCAGCCCACAACCACACCCAGGCATGCTGCAGGGAAAGCTTCTAGAAGGCCCTGGAAAGGGACCACACCCTGACTCACTCTGAAAGCCTGCAGCAATACATTGCAAATGAACAGTATTTATAAGCACCTTAAGAATTAATCTTCTGGATTAAATTCTGTAATGCAAAAGGTTAAACAATAATATATCATCACAATGCATAAATTACATTATCTTGAGAGTGTTGGGTTTTTGCATTATAGACACCCGTAGAGCACGCACTGTCCTGGTGTTGACACCCACAAATTTAGAAGTATGGAACTAGCTACTGCTTCTAAACTCCATAACCACTTTTGAAAATACATAGGTTTTCTTGGTACTTATTTTTTACTAGGTATATTTTACCATATGAATTGCTCTATACCTAGTACACAGTGGAAAAACACTGCATGCTGCAGCTCAGTTATTGGCTCGGGGCACCTTGAGTTCTTGGAAAACCCACAAACCCTACATATCCCCACAACCAAAAGGGTCCAGCAGGTGTAAGTGAATATTGCTTTTGTAAATTGACTATTGTGATGAGAAGTTGCAAATAAAAATATTGTCATAAATAGATTTTTTCCAATGAATTTTAAATATGTTTGCTATTTCAAAACTCAGGGCCTCATTTAGAGTTTGGCGGACAGGTTACCCCGTCACAAACATGACAGATATCCTGGTGCCATATTACGATTTCCATATGATATTATGGAATAGTAATATGGTGGTCGAGATATCTGTCATGTTTGTGATGTTGTAACCCCATTATCCAAACTCTAAAGCAGAACTTTAGGAAAACCCTGATGGATCTACACAAGAGACCCCTTTCTAAATTCAGAATTCTGTCTAGTTTCCAGAAATGTATAGTTTTTAAGGATCCACCATGGGTTTTATATCCATTTCCAGCACACAGGAAGGAGGTTGAAAGCACAATAAATAGGGAAAATGGGTTATATCCCAGTAAAATGACAAAACTGTGTTAAAAATTGTTTAATCAAGTCTGCCTGCTCCTGAATGCTTGGAAGATGGTGATTTAGCAAACCTTTCATAAATGCCATTTGCAGAAAAAAACCAGACACTTGTTTCCCATTTTTCCCACAAAAAACAGAATGTAGTTAGGCTTTGGCTAATTTTTCAGTCCCCGTCAGGGGAATCCACAAACCATGGCTACCTTTGGAATCCCCAGGATGTTGGAAAAAAGGAAGCAAATGTGGCATGGATAACTTATTTGGACAAAACGTTTTGGAGGCCGAAGCTTGATCTACCCCAAACAACCAAAAAAAGTCTTAGCACTTGGTGGGGTGAAGGGCATGGCAGAGAAAAACTTAAAGAAAGTCATTGTATATTTTTTCATACCAACCCAAGGATTTATTGTCTTGACTATCATGAAAATGAAAAGCAGTGATTTGCAAAGGCATTACCCCATGCAACAGCAAAATAAAAATGTGGAAAATCTGCTACAGAGAACATATTGCTCTACATAGGTCCTGTTGATAAAAGATCACACAGTGCCTCCTTCTTGGAGATTGTTCTCTATCTTGAGGTGAAAGTATAGGGAAAAATACTTCTGATTAAGTTATCAGTTGCACTTTATTCATTTTCTGAGTTCATAATAAAATGAAATAAAATTTGTTAAGTGCAAAAAAACCTCATATCACAACTAAGCAGTGGGAACGAGAACTAGACTATAGATTGTGTGTAAAAATCAAAGTTTTGAGGTTTTTAAGGAAAAGTGAACAATCAAATGTTGTATGGAGTGTGAAGGCATATTGTTTTATAACTTTGCCTCAACCACTGTAGTTGAGCTGCTGCTCCGAGTAGTACGTTAAAAACTGGATGATTGTAGGATGAAAGAATTTTCCAATCTCAATGTGGTTGGGAAATAGAAAGAGAAGAGATTCTGAAGACTGATTGGGCCGTATTTGAACACCATATTATGAATGTGTAATAGGATTTTGAGCTGAATCCTTTTGACTACTGCCAGCCAGTGAAGATCCTTCAGTCTGACTGACACTGATCTATGGCTATAGATTTTAAATACTAGCCTCACTGCTGCTTTTGTTTACTAAAACGAAGTCTGTCAATAAGCATCCTGAATACAAAGCATTCGAATAATTTAGTCTTGAGGTAATTAATGCATGAATTACAGTGTTTCTAGCAGTAACAGGCAGACAAGGTAGCATTTCAAGGATATTTTTCAGCATACTAAAGAGATAGATGTTAAAGTCTGAATCTGTTCTTTAAAAGAGGGCTGAGAATAAAGCGTTACTCCAAAATTGCAATCTGAGTCACCATCGGGGAGAGGAGGAGTAGAGGAGGGTTCACGAGGGAGCCTAAGTTACACAACCACCAATCATCATTTCAGGTGTGGTGCATGGGGCCCAAGATAAGCAACTCAATCTTGTCTGAGTTGAGTTTTAAATGGTTCTGTTTCACCCACAAACCTACTGATCTGAAACATTGTTTGAATCTTTGTTTGAATCTTTGTTTAGTGAGACCTTCCTCACTGACTAAAGATATGATCAACTGGGAGTCATCTGCATTAGACAATACTTCAAAGCCATAACCAGAATGAGTTTAGCCACATACGTGTTAAAGAGAGTAGAACTCAAAGATAAGGCCCTGAGGTACTCCAGAGTCTATTAAAATAGATTGTAAGGTGTAAGAGGGGAGCCAAACTGCTTGACACCTGTTAGTAAGAAAATAAAAAAAACACTCTTAGACAGGCCCT
This sequence comes from Pleurodeles waltl, assembly GCF_031143425.1. NCBI lineage: Eukaryota > Metazoa > Chordata > Amphibia > Caudata > Salamandridae > Pleurodeles > Pleurodeles waltl. Next base: position 143,280,566 of record NC_090437.1, on the reverse strand, counting down.
TCAATACCGCTTTCAAAAAGACGATGAATAAGAATCTTATGAGAGATGGTGTTGAAGTGCCACTGATAAATAAAGCAATATAAGGGCAGCAGTGCCATTGTTATCCAAAAACTTAGTAGAGAATTAATATGCTTTTCTAACATCGTGACTGGTGTCAGCAGTAATGAGACAGACCTAAAAATGACAGAAACAAAAGATTGCCATGAACCTTTTTCAAAAGGTAAATCACAGCAGCTAATTACCAGGATTCTTGTAACAATGCTGAGGTGATTAAAGAAGTTAGTAGGGCTCATAGCAAGGACACTGAAACAGAAACACCTTGCTTAAGGATAGAAAGAGGTCAGGAGTCATTTGGTGATTCCGAAGAACACTTATTGAATTGTTTCAACAACATAAAGATAGTGGTAAATTCACTTAGGCTAGAACTACTGCTGGGAGTAATTACAAGCTTTGGAACCTCAAAGTATCTTTGAATGAAGATAATCCTCTCTTTGAAGTAGTGTGCCAATGAATCACATCTGGCTTGTGAATAATTGGCTTTTTTTCTTGGCTACTTCTGGGGAGGTCATAGATTTTAGTATCTTGAAAAAGACCTTAGCTGAATGTTTCACTGTCCCAATCTGTGTTGTGTAAAAAGCAGATCTGTCTGATCTAATCTCCTCATGATGGAGCTTTATACTGGTTATGTAAGCTTTTTTCAATCTGAGATTGTTAAGGAACAACACTATGGGGGTCATTACAACATTGGCGGTAAAAGCCGCTTACCGCCGTGCAGAAGACCGCCAATACACCACCGCGGCCGCGGAATTCCACCACAGCTATTATGACACACATCTCGGAAACCTCCAAAATTCATACACCCACACAACTCCACCACACCAAAGGTCAGTGTTAAACTGGCGAAAACAAAACCTCCACCTCCACACCAACAGAAACACGCCCATGCTATTACGACCCACGAATCCACGCGGCGGTCTTTCAACCGTGGTATTCCATTGGCGGTACACACAGCTGCGCTCAAAATACACACACACATCTCCAAAACACCGCCACATTGGACAATTCCAAATACACACACCTGATACACATACAAACACCACTCCCACACACCCAACACAATATAAAACACACACCCACATCACCCACAAACCCTTACGACCAAAAATTAGTCACAAAGGCCAGAGAGACAGCACTGATTAGACAATCCCAGCACACAGAGGCACACAACACCATCACTCACACACCATCCACGCACAAAACACCACACACCACTACACATCACTACACTCATCACCACATACACCACCTCACAAATCACACACACCACCCCATGGCACGCCAAAGACACCCCCGCTTTTCCGAGGAGGAGCTCCGGGTCATGGTGGAGAAAATCGTACGGGTAGAGCCACAGCTATTTGGCTCACAGGTGCAGCACACATCCATAGCCAGGAAGATGGAGCTATGGTGCAGAATAGTCGACAGGGTCAACGCAGTGGGACAGCACCCAAGAAATCGGGAGGACATCAGGAAGAGGTGGAACGACCTACGGGGGAAGGTGCGTTCAGCGGTCTCCAGGCACAACATCGCGGTACAGCGGACTGGCGGCGGAACCCCACCTCCTCCCCCACAACTAACAACATGGGAGGAGCAAGTCTTGACCATCATGCATCCAGAAGACCTCAGAGGAGTCGGTGGAGGAATGGACACTAGTAAGTCTAAACTTAACTATCAGATCCCCCACCCTACCTGTATGCTATCACACACCCCCACCCTCACCCCCTCACCTATCACTCCAACTCCTCACTAATGTACTAATAACACAAAGCACCCATCCCAACACCAAGCCCTGCATGACACAACTAAGCATGGACACCCCTCACCAAAGCATGCTCACTGCACATACCCAGAACAACCCCCTAACCATCATCACACAAGCCCCCAACACAGTAATGCTAGCACTGGGGTACACAAACACCCACCCATTGCACACCATGACACACACAGATGCAATAATCATGCTCTTATGCCCCTGCAGGATCACGAACGACCGTCACCACACCGCAGGGTCCAGATATGTCCACTCCACCCACAGAAGAGGCCCACAGTGACAATAGTAGCTCTGCCCTACTGGAGCCTGATGACCAGCCCGGACCATCGTGGGCCTCGGGACAGTCGGTTCCCCTTGCACAAGCACAGCCCAACACTGACCTTCCACCCTCTGGTAACAACAGCACAGCACCCACCCAGGGGGCCCAAACCTCCGTACCCAGGACAAGTCAATCAGCTGTGTGTCCACCACTACAGGGAACCCAGGATAACCCACCACCCCAACAACAACAGGGACCTGGGGGCAGTGGTAGTGGGCACACGGTCCAGGGGACGGAGGCACAGGAACACAGGGAAACTGGGAGGGCTGCTGTGCGACAGGGGGCAGACAGGCCAAGGGAACCCACTCTCCACGAGGCCCTATCCTCCATCATGGGAGCATACCACCACTCCCAGGAGACGATGGCGACGGTCCTGGTCAAGTTTCAGGAGACCCATCGCCTGCAGGAGGAACAGTATTTGGGCTTCAGGGAGGAGCTCAGGACCATCAGCTCCGCCTTGGGCACCATTGTAGGGGTGCTGAAGGACATACAGCAGACCTTGAGGGACACCGTGGCACTCCAAGGGGCCCCTGACACTAGCCAGGACGATGAACTGCCCACCACCTCCGCCGGCGCTAGTGGACAGGACGCCCGGCCTCAGGACGACCACACCAGCACCCCACCCCCTGCAGACGGACAACCACCACGCAAGCGGTCCCTGAGATCCAGGAACAGGACAGAGCAAGATGGCAAGACCCCCGCCAGGAAATGAGACCACCTTGATTGTCCCCCCACCGTCCCACTTTGTTACCCTGTCCATACTCTAACTGCCCCAGCTCCACCTCCTATGCCCAGATGGGCAGTGCACCTGTGAGACTAATAGACTGGACTCTGCCATGGACATTCCTCCACCATCACCCATCACCATTTTACAACCCCCCTCCATTTTTGAGCACTTAAATAAACACCCTTGAACCACAAAACATTCTGGAGTCAGTCTATGATTTTGTAAAATGTATTATCAATGACAGTGTCAAAATGCTTTTTTAGTTGTTAAGGCAACATACCAATGTCACACATCACAAGTCCTTGAAGGATGCATGCAGATGGCACACGTTGGTAACCACACCTGTGAAACCGTAATGGACATGAACAACTCAGTTACCAAATAATCCCATTAAATTACACACAGGATAGAGTAAGACGTGTGACAGTGAATTTAATGTTAAAAATGAAAATGTTCTCACCTGTGTGTCACTAGAAATATTGCTGTATGACTGACTCCCTGTTGTCGTTGTCTTCTTCCTCAGCTTCCTCCTCATCACTGTCCACAGGCTCCACAGGCTCCACAGCTGCCACAACACCGTCATCTGGACTATCCTCCTGCAGAAAAGACACCGGGCGTCGCAAAGCAAGATTGTGAAGCATCGAGCAGGCAATGAGGATCTGGCACACCTTCTTCGGTGAGTAGAATAGGGAACCACCTGTCATATGGAGGCACCTGAACCTGGCCTTCAGGAGGCCGAAGGTGCATTCGATCACCCTCCTAGTCCGCCCATGGGCCTCATTGTAGCGTTCCTCTGCCCTGGTCCTGGGATTTCTCACTGGGGTCAATAGCCATGACAGGTTGGGGTATCCAGAGTCCCCTAATAGCCACACACGGTGCCTCTGGAGTTGACCCATCATATCAGGGATGCTGCTATACCGCAGGATGTAGGCGTCATGCACTGAGCCAGGGAACATAGCATTTACCTGGGAGATGTACTGTTCTGCCAAACATACCATCTGTACATTCATTCCTGTACACCTGTTCACTCCTGTGGGGGGGGACCAGAGCTACATGGGTCCCATCAATAGCACCTATGATGTTGGGGATATGTCCAAGGGCATAGAAGTCACCTTTCACTGTAGCCAAATCTTCCACCTCAGGGAAAATGATGTATCGCCTTACGTGTTTCAGCAGGGCAGACAACACTCTGAACAGCACGTTGGAAAACATAGGCTGGGACATCCCTGATGCCATGGCCACTGTTGTCTGAAAAGACCCACTAGCAAGGAAATGGAGCACTGACAGCACCTGCACGTCAGGGGGGATTCCAGTAGGATGGCGGATTGGTGACATCAGGTCTGGCTCCAACTGGGTACATAGTTCCAGGATTGTGGCACGGTCAAACCTGTAGGTGACGATTAAATGTCGCTCCTCCATTGTCAACAGGTCCACCATCGGTCGGTACACCGGAGGATTCCGCCATCTTCTCAAATGTCCCAGCTGACGTCGCCTAGGAAGGACAACAGCGAGGATCGAGTCAACTTTTTTCCAGGTATGTACCCACAGTTACACAGAACACGACACCAAACACAAAACCCTTCCTGTATGTGTGTTGAGTGTAGGCCTAGCTATGTGTGACGCAGAATTAAATGAAGCCATGTGGGCCCCTGAAATGGCGGCTGCCTGACCTCTAAACTGGGACAATGGGATTGTGGGGTAACTGCGTTGCCGTTGCACACCGTCGCGGTAGGCGGTCGTAGACCGCGGCGCAATGCTGCATTGGTTAACATTGGACCCTATGGGTCCCAGGAGCCAATGAGAAAGTGTGCCGGCGGTGATGATACGCACCGCCGCGGACGTCACCACCGCGGACATCACAGCCGCGGACATCACCACCATTTTCTAGCTGTTCAATCACTAGATACCTGATCTTCAACAGGAGAGGACCTACACTGCAAGTGCTGCTGTGACCTCGGTCTGGAAGCGACGATGGCTGCTGCGTCTGGGGAAAGGGCCCCCTGCCTTCACTGCTCAGGAGTTGGAGAAACTGGTAGACGGGGTCCTCCCCCAGTACACGCTACTCTACGGTCCTCCAGACCAACAGGTTAGTACACAGGTAGCACGTTGTATGGGCTAGGCCTGGGTGGAGAGGGCTGGTTGGAAGAAGGAAGGGGGCAGAGTTCAGGGAACAATAATTCATGTGAATGAATGTGCCACATGGCTAGGGTAGGGAGGGGGGCCACGCACATCGACGGTGCGGTTGTTAATGACTTCTCTTCTTCCCTTGTGCATGTCATTTAGGTCAGCGCCCACAAGAAGAAGGACATTTGGCGTGCCATCTCCAAGGACGTTCGGACCCTGGGGGTCCACCAGAGACGGGGCACCCACTGCCGGAAAAGATGGGAGGACATTCGCCGCTGGAGCAAGAAGACGACGGAGGCTCAGCTGGGGATGGCCTCCCAATGTGGGAGGGGTGCCCGTCGCACCATGACCCCCCTGATGTTCCGGATCCTGACGGTGGCCTACCCGGAGTTGGATGGGCGCTTGAGGGCATCACAGCAGACACAAGGGGGTGAGTACAACATCATTCTGCTGACTTTGCGCGCAGTGGAGGGGTCTGGGTAGGGGAGGAGGCCTGTGGGTGTACCTAGGCCAGGCAGAAATAGGTAGACTAGGCCCCTCTGTAATGCAGGCCATGTGGCACTCTACCCCACTGCAGTAGAGTGCCAAGTACAGGTATAGATGCCCCTGTGGCATCCATGTGTGCAGATGTCCACCATAGCCATGTAGGCCAGATCCCAGAAATTGCATCTGCAGAGGCCAGGAGCACGGCGTAGTGCAGGGGGCTGCTGTGTCTGTATTGTCCGCCAACGGTAGCGGTATGCCATGCACTCAACCTGTCTTTCTTCTGTTCCCCCCCCCTTTTTTGTGCTCTCCCTGTTCTTTTGTGCATCAGCATCATCAGGCGGAGGTACAGTGGCACCGGAGCACGAGGGAGCTGCATCCCACATGGCCATGGAGGGCCACACCACGGACTCAGAATGCACCAGTGGGACGGAGGGCGAGGGGAGCTTCACGTCGGCCACCGGATCACCAACCAGCGACACGGACTCATCTGCCGATGGGAGCTCCCTTGTGGTGGCGGCACCATCTGTGCGCCCCACTTCTACAGGTACAGCCGCCACCTCCCCTACCAGCACCGCCCTCCCAGCAGCCCCTCAGCGTTCACCCCGTGCCCGCTCACCCAGGAGGGTGGGCATCACCTTCGCCCTAGGCACCTCAGGCCCTGCCCCAGTCACCCCTGCTGCCCTCAGTGAGGAGGCCATTGACCTCCTCAGGTCACTCACTGTTGGGCAGTCTACCATTGTGAATGCCATCCAGGGTGTAGAAAGGGAGTTGCAACACGGTAATGCATTCCTGGAGGGCATTCATTCTGGTCAGGCTGTCCTTCAGCGAACCCTGCAATCTCTGGCCTCAGCACTGATGGTAGCCATTGTCCCTGTGTCTAGCCTCCCCCCTCCAACCTCCTCCACCCAGACCCAATGCCCTGTACCCCATCCCATCCCAAGCACACCTACAGACCAGCATGCACACACGTCAACACACAAGGGAAGCTCAGGCAAATATAGGCACCACGCAACCCACAGGCACACACACAAGCATCACCCATGTGCAGACACAGCAACATCCACTGCCTCCACTGTGTCCCCCTGCTCGTCGTCTCCCTCCTCCCTCCCAGTGTCATCTACACTCTCACCTGCATGCACTACATCTACAGGCACAAGGACTCGCACCAGAACACCCAGCACCACACCCCGCTCACCTGCAATCACCACCTCCACTCCCATTTACACGTCCCCTGTGTCCTCTCCCAGTGTGTCTGTGACGCCCCCTCCCAAAGTACACAAACGCGGGCACCCACACACCCAACATCCATCCACCTCACGACAGCCTCCAGTACCTTCACCTGCACCCAAAACACCTAAAGTTACACCTCCTACAACCACCTCCTCTTCCTCCACTCCCAGACCCCCTCCAACTACCCACCCCAATGTTCGTCAGAAACTGTCCCTGTGTGAAGTTGACCTTTTTGCCCCCATCCCCCCTCCAATTCATCAGTCCCGTCGTAGCGCCTCAAGCCAAAATCCTCCAATACCAGTGGTGCCTGTTCAAGGTGTGTGGAGTGCACTGGCCACCAGGGCAGGCAGTGTGACCCGGAGCCAAGGCACTGGCAGCCCACCCCCTGTAAAGGCTCTGAAATTGGAAAGTGGCCGACGGGACCCTGTGAAGACTCCTGGAGGCAAAACAACTCACAGGGGTTCCAGGGGGATTGCAGAGTCAGCTGTGACTCCTCCAAAGGTGGGGAAGGGCCAGAGGAAGTCTGCACAGCCTAGTGTGAGCAGCACAGCAGAGAAGGGAGGCATCCTTCCCGGTGGTCGGGACGCCACCGCCAGCACCGTCGTCACTGGTCAGGAGACCACCGCCGGAGTCAGTGCCCAGGAGGGCCCAAGTATCGTCACTGGTCAGGAGACCACCGCCGTAGTCAGTGCCCAGGAGGGCCCCGACTACCACAGCCCCGCTGGGCAATGAGGGAACGTCATGCCACACACCAATGCCGAGTCCAGAGAACGTCATGCCACACACCAATGCCCAGTCCAGAACCGGCATGGCAAAGCACCGCTGAACAGTCCAGACACCGCCATGGCAAAGCACCGCTAAACAGTCCAGAACCGCCATGGCAAAGCACCACTGAACAGTCCAGACACCGCCATGGCAAAGCACCGCTGAACAGTCCAGAACCGCCATGGCAAAGCACCGCTGAACAGTCCAGACACCGCCATGGCACAGCACCGCTGAACAGTTCAGAACCGCCATGGCAAAGCACCACTGAACAGTCCAGAGACCGCCATGGCAAAGCACCGCTGAACAGTCCAGAACCGCCATGGCAAAGCACCACTGAGCAGTCCAGAGACCGCCATGGCAAAGCACCGCTGAACAGTCTAGACACTGCCATGGCAAAGCACCGCTGGACAGGGCATGCACCGGGGAAGAATGAAAAGGCCACCACATCAAGCATCATTATCCCATGTGCAGGTGGATAGTGACGGGACAGGAACTTCCATAGGGAGAGTAATCCAGTCTGGGCACCAGTCCCCCTCCAGAACCAGTGGAGGCTGTTATCTACTTTGTAAACTGTGGCTTTGCACTCTCTAGGATGGAACAGTGGGCAAGCCACCCACTGTATATACTTGAGAGAGACTGTGGCTTTGCACTCCCCAGGATGGTACAGTGGGCAAGCCACCCACTGTAGAGACTTGAGAGACTGTGGCTTTGCACTCCCCAGGGTGGTACAGTGGGCAAGCCACCCACTTGGGAGACTTGAGAGACTGTGGCTTTGCACTCCCCAGGATGGTACAGTGGGCAAGCTGCCCACTTGGGAGATTTGAGAGACTGTGGCTTTGCACTCCCCAGGATGGTACAGTGGGCAAGCCACCCACTTGGGAGACTTGAGAGAGTGTGGCTTTGCACTCCCCAGGATGGTACAGTGGGCAAGCCACCCACTGTAGAGACTTGAGAGACTGTGGCTTTGCACTCCCCAGGATGGAACAGTGGGCAGACCACCCACTGTATAGACTTGTGAGACTGTGACTTTGCACTCCCCAGGATGGTACAGTGGGCAAGCCACCCACTGTAGAGACTTGAGAGACTGTGGCTTTGCACTCCCCAGGATGGTACAGTGGGCAAGCCACCCACTTGGGAGACTTGAGAGACTGTGGCTTTGCACTCCCCAGGATACATCAATGGTCATGGAGCCCCGTCGTGGATCTGGCTTTGCACTCCTCCGGCTGAGGTGCCCCACCTTCCCTTCCCCCTGAGGTGCCTGTAGTATTTCTATCTGATGCCCCGGCAGTGTTCTCTCCGTGTGTGGACAGGTATCTTTTGTGGGCCTCACCCATGCATTTTTGGACTAGTGGTGCACGGACATTTATATGTGCATATCTGCACTACTTCTCGGAATGTATATACTTTTGTATGATTTTCTAATATATCTGTATATTTTTGAGACATGTATATTGATACATTACAATGTTTGGACTGATTTCGTTTTGTCTTTGCATTCTTCCGTGGGGGGGGTTGTGGGTTGTTACTGTGATTTTTGTGAATGCATTGGTGTGTGTGTTGTAATATGCGAGGGTGGGATGGGGGTGGGGGTGTTGCGTGTGTGTCCCCCTAACTTTTGCCTCCCCTATGTCATAGGTGCAGTACTCACCGTTGTCGTCGCCGGGGCAGGCGTTGCTCTTCGTAGATGAGTAGGAATACAAGGGACGGTAGGATTTGGAGTTCCGGCTCCATGGACTCCTCCTTCCTCGTGGGATGTGTTCAGGTGAGCGTTTTCACATTGCAGTAACTGTTTCTGCCATGTTTTTATCCACGGTGAATCCGCCCCGGAAAAGGTGGCGGATTGGTAGGTTGTGATACTATGGGCGGTACATTGTCTTCCGCCTGTCTGTTGGCGGTGACCACTGCGCTGCTTGTCTGTACCGCCATGGGGGGCGGTGTGTTAAAGTGGCCGCCTGGGTCATGATTCCCTTTTTTCTCCGCCGGCCTGTTTGCGGTATTACCGCACCTTTAACACCGTCCGCCAGGGTTGTAATGACCCTCTATTTTCCTTCAAGTTGGTGATGTTGTCTCTTTAAAGCCAGAAGACTGGGATTGAACCAGGGGGCACACTGGGTTATCGCTAGTGCTTTGCTTGATTTAAAAGGAGCTACAGTGTCAACAGTTGATGAGATCCAGACTTGGAAAACATTTCAATCCTTGATTATGTTGATCGTTAAAGATGTTTGATTTGCTGTCAAAAAAAAATTAAATTGGTGACCTTTGATGTGGTGCTGGGGCATTTAGAAAAAAACACTGCCTCCCTGTTACCCCTATTAGGCAATATGGTGGAAAAAGGAATGGCCAGATGATACAACCACATTAGTGGTTGGGGGGCTTCATGAATAAGATTCACCAGTTCCTAAAATGTCCAATGCATTTGATGCATTGGCCACATCTGAATCTGCCCTTGTTGCAAGAGATTCAACACTTTGAGAAATTGAGAGCAGAAGGAATAATGAGTGAGACTGTGCATATGTCCGGGGTACAAGCAACGTTCCCTCTAATTTATTTCTTCTCTGTGCTGCAGTGTAAGATCTCTGTGCGCTGTAGCCATATATATGTGCACCAAGGAACAGATCATGCATGCAAGTACAGTGCTCAGCTATATAAATCAGTGGCAATCGCTACTCCAAATGTTCATTTACAACAACAGTGAAAACAGGTGCATTTCATACATACAGCTCAAACTAATAGGGTCTTATGGCAGTTTTGAAATCTAGATACACACCATTATGGCACCTGCACTCCAGGTTTAGTAGACAAACAACACTCAAAAGATTGTATGATTATGAGATTTTACTGAAGGTAAAGTGTTGTTATTGTGACAATCACCTGAAAAGGTCAGAGCTAGATAATGCAGCTTTTATGGCTCTAGAATAGGGGCCTTTAGGTGGTGGTCCTCAACTGAGCCTAATGGTGAACAAGTCATAAGGGACTAATGAAGGAGGTGGAGGGCAGTCGCCTCATTTGGAAGAGCATGAGCAATTTCCCTGTACTCTCTCTAGGCTCTCCTCCTTCTGAGAAATCAAGCCCCCAACAAGGCTAGGTCTGTAGATCTTGAGCTCCACACATTATCCACTTTCTTACTAAATCTGTCCAATAAAACTGTCTGTGTCCCCTTACTCCTGACAAGATCTGCTACACTACTTTCTTCAGTGGTGTTGCTGTCTGCTGATCCATCATGAAGCTGAGACTGCAGGTGAAAGTATTTGTTTCATCATTGGTAAATCTCAAATAGGGCACAGCATACCTGTAATTGCTGATCAATTTTGAGAAATTCTTGGCTGGGCTGCCAAACTCGAATTTAAATGAGTTCTGGCCTCAGACTGTGACATTATTAAAAGCTTTTACTTGGAATCCTTGAATGTAAACATTGGGTGTTCCTAATTCAAATTCTGCGTGAGACGCCTTTACTTGTAATTTGATTGTTGGGTGAAATCTTACACGACAACATGTAGGATAAAAGGGGCTATGCAATGGGTAGATATTTATGAGAAGTGTGTTGTTTTATATGCAACAGTAGAGTGGACAAATTTGTTGTGTTCCAGTACTCATCATCTCATTGGGGTTGATTGCTAAATATGACAGATAATTGGGATGCTAGCTTCCAACAATAAAAACTATGCTAATGAAGTCATTTTTAACCCAGTCTGCCGCGAAACATAGACATGTTTCAGTGTTCCATTAGTTAGATACAAACACGATTTTCCTCCTGCGGGCAGGCCTAATGGAAAGTAGACTGTTTAAGAAAATTGCATTATTACAGATAGTTCACCAAAAATGGGGACACAGAGGTTAGCTGGTCCGGTGTATGTCCTCCCTACTCATAATATGATAATAAAAAAGTAGACTGTTCCAAAAACAAATATAAAGATTCCAAAGGTGTCTAGAATGGAATTACATCAGAAGCAAAGGCCCTCAGGTCTCATCATCAGGCTTGCTCCATGCCAGACTGGCACTGCAATGTCTGACGGGACCCTCGATGGGGTCATTGAGCCAAACTTCTGTGCAGAGCAAACAAAACAGTGGAGAGAAAGAAGAGTGAAAACAAACATAACAATAAAATTGACTCAACTCTCCTCAGGAACTTCCTTTACTTGGTGACAGAGGGCTTTGGTCAAGGTTAAAAACAACAAGAGCGTTCAGGGGAAATAATGGCCCTTTGCTCTTTCAAAGCCGTGGTTGAGAATACTGCTTCTGAAACCACTAAATAAGTCAACATGTTTCGCCCCTTCTTCCGTCTTAACAGATCTCTTTGTGCTTCTACAGGACTGTCAACAATCTTCTCCAATCAAAAAACAGACAAATTAATATTTATGCACAGGTATTGAATGGTGAGACTCTACTCACTCAATTATTCACTGAACTCCTGCACGTCTCCCAGACCTGGAATCAAAATAGCACAGTAACAGTCTATTGCTGGTACGTTAAATTATCTTTCAGATTGTACAAGACTGTAACATTAAAAACACACAACAAAGAAGACTGAGATAATAGTTGCACTTCTATTGAAAAAAACAAGAGAAACACAGAAAAGAAAAAAAGATGGCAAGCTTACCACCCAATCTGGAGGCACTGTATCTTGTCAAGTGAGGGCACCTTGACAATTTGCCATATTTAATGGAAAAGGAAGAAAATGTGTGCCCAAGAGCCAAAGGTAAAAAGCTTCTAAATATAGACAAACTCCTGACGGGAGGGAGCATAACACATCCCAATCATCTCCATTATATTGGTCTGTCGTGATAATAATCTTTTGCTCAGATCGACATTTTAGGATGAAAGAATACATAATTTGTAACATTAAACTCCATAAGTGAGTACTGGGAACAAAAGCAGAGTAAATTAGACACAGTCACTGCCATTAAAATAGCTAGAACCACTAAGCACCGAAAGGTAACAAGACCTACTAATCGATTGTTAAAAAAAAACAAGAAAATGACATGCGATATAAGCGTAAGAATGCGGATCCAAAAACATGCGAAGAGAATAACACAATGCGTCTACTTACAAAAATGAAACTTCTGTGTAAGTTTCTTGGCTGCCGCTGAAAGTTGGAAGGACGTGGTAGCCATGGGAATAAAGGACGTGCTCTAATTCGTCGTCCAATCGCAAACCCACAGGGAGGAGCGATGACGTGAAGACGGAATCGTAATAAAGAGAGGACTAAGCAGGGAAAAGTCCATTGGAGATTATCCATGACACCGATGGTCTGAGTTAGAAACAAAGAAAGAACTGCAGACTCAATCGGCAAATGTAGTATTCTTTACAGAATGGAGAGAATAACTCTAATAATGATCAAGTGTCCTCGTGTAAGACGAGAAAATTACAACAATGGTACAAAAAACAGCAGATACATACTATGTATTCCAAAAAAAAAGAAAAAAGAAATAAAACAATAGCTGCAAAGTAAGCTCAATGGTCGACAAAGGGTACCAAAGCAAGCGCTAAAGGACTAAGCAGGGACCACTACCATCGGATCGTATATATGACACCCAAGTTCTGAGTCAAGAGTCCAAAATAAAAATAGAGAAAGGACTATGAACTCCTGAGAAAGAATATAGGGGGTCATTCTGACCCTGGCGGTCCAAGACCGCCAGGGCCACGGATGACTGAAGCACCGCCAACAGGCTGGCGGTGCTTCATAGCCCATTCCGACCGCGGCTGTAAAGTCGCGGTCGGAAAACCGGGTCCGGCGGTTTCCCGCCGGATTTCCCCCGGCTGGGCTTATCCTCCATGGTGGCGCTATGGGGATTCTGACCCCCTTCCCGCCAGCCTGTTTCTGGCGGTTTTTACCGCCAGGAACAGGCTGGCGGGAACGGGTGTCCTGGGGCCCCTGGGGGCCCCTGCACTGCCCATGCCACTGGCATGGGCAGTGCAGGGGCCCCCTAACAGGGCCCCCAGAAGCTCTTCACTGTCTGCCTAGCAGACAGTGAAAAGCGCGACGGGTGCAACTGCACCCGTCGCACACCTGCAACACCGCCGGCTCCATTCGGAGCCGGCTTCTGTGTTGCAGGCAGCCTTCCCGCTGGGCCGGCGGGAAGGTCGGAATGGCCCCAGCGGTCTTTCGACCGCAGAGCGACCATATGGCGGTTCCCGCCAGGCGGGCGACCGTCGGAATGAGGCCCATAGTATTCACTGCAGAATGGAGAGGTCTCCTCTCAATTAACAGTCATTGTTCCAGGATGTAATCCTAAAAGAAAATTACGACCGTGATTTCAAAAGCAGCAGATATACGACTAGATGTTGCTAAAGAGGGAATACAAAGACCCAGTAAGATAGATATGCAATAGTTGTAGTAAGTCAGTCACTAAAAGGTAACCTCAAAGCAGGGCAAACCAATCTCAATAAGATTGCACTGAGAGAAGAGAATATTCACATTATTGCCAGGTAGAAGGAAGGATCTAAAAATGGAGTAACCTAAGGTTACGATCATCTATAGCTCCCCGCTTTACCAGGGTATCTCGTCGTTCAGCGCCAGAATGTGTGTACCTAGCTTGAACACCCAGCATTTGTGGTTTTGCTGGTGATTGCACAACCTCCAGGACGATCCACCAAAGATCATCAAGGGTGTGCTTGGCATCAAGGTAGCGGAAGCTTAGTTTCGTTGTCAGACGACCACACCTAATGTTACTCCTGTGTTCGATGATTCTATTTTTAACTGGTCTCAACGTCATCCCTATATAGCGTAATCCACATGGGCAACGGATCATATAAATACAGTATGTTGTATTGCAATTAGTATGTTTGTTAAGATACCACAAGCCAATGGGTTCTAATGTGATCATCTTCGTACATTCAGTCAGGGATTAGAGTTACCACATGGAAAATGTCCTTTAACCGGTGGTGAGGCCAACAGCCGGTTTTGGTCGCTGGTCTTGTACATGGATAATGGTCTAGTGTGTACTACTGAATCTTTTATGTTGGGTGTTCTTTTGAAAGCAAACAATGGTCTGGGTATCATGGTTCCTCCGCTAGTAAGGATCGACCAATGTTTTTGGATCAACTTTTTCAGAGAATTAGCAACAGGGGAAAAGGTTGACATACAAGTTAAACGAGATGAAGTATTTTTCAGAGTTGGCAAAAGTAAAGTTTCTCTGTTGTTGCGGGCACGTTTGAGTGCTGCACTCATAATTCTGGTAGGATAGTGTCTCCGTAATAGTTTTTGCAACAGATCATCTGCTTGTTGTTCAAACATAGACACATTGCTGCAATTCTCTTCACTAAACCTGGAAATGTCTTTCTGTAATTTGCAGTTCTTACAGATAAATGGGTGATTGTGTTACCCTGAAGACCACTGCACCTTCAACAAAGCACAGTAACACTTACACTTATTTTAGTCATGCCAGTCTTAGAGATTCCTACTTTTATCATTCCACTTAAACACTTGGTGACTAGTAGGATTTCTCCTTTTGCTGACAGCACAATTGAAGCATTATAAAATAGACTGAAGAGCTGACATTCTGTGCCATTGAAGGGGAGGGAGCACAAATTAACAGCTGTTTGCATCCCAGAGCAGAGCGAGGAGTGAGTAAAAGTGGACGAGCCAACAAACTGACCAGGAAGGCTGAGCTATGGGTAGGCCATGACTCTAAGAGCCCAGGCACAAGATGAGCCCTCAAAATACTTGACAAGTAAATTCTGCCACGAAGATCACTTTAGAATATGAGTTGTCTTCAAGATTCAAGAAAGGTTATTTTTTTATGTGCAGAAGCGGTTCATGGTAGCAGATCAGTTTATGTGAAAGGTGCTTATTAAAAGCAGTTTTTAAACATGAACTGAGATATTTTCCTGCCCCAAATCTGATGACTATGCTATATGTGAGCAAAGAGGCAAGCCAGTAGTCATGTATGCAGTATAGTGGCCAAGATTCCTATTAAAGATGGAACAACTTTATAGACCATTAAATAAACCACATGGTTTTTTTAGACATCCTGAACCAAGTACTTTAGCTGCTCTCATGTGTGATACGAACAAAAAGAATGCTCTGTGAAGTAAAGTGTTTGCCTAGGATCACACAATTTGGTCAAGCAGGAATTGATCCTAAATTGTCCAGTTTTCCGCTGATCAAGGGAGTAAGAGGTAGGTGAGGCATTCATGGGCTACATGACAAATTTTTATACAGTGAAGGTGACGGTCTCAGATGAGGGAGAAAGGGACTTTGTGAGGGACTGCTCTGTGAGGCTTTAGACCCCAGATCAGAGATGGGCATTGGAGGCCCAGTTGTCTGCGATGGAGGTGGCCTTGGCCCTCACACAAATGCAGACGGGAAAGGCTCCAGGCCCAAATGGCTACTCTTATCATTCTTTTGTAAGATGTCAACGAGGGTGGCAAACCCTCGCACTATATACTGAGGCATTGCAGACGGGTGAATGGCCCATAGACTGTCGTTCTCATTCCCAAACCAGGAAACCCCAGAATGAATGCAATTTATATAGACCAAAATTTCTGCTTATTGCAGATTGGCAACGGTATTGGCAAATAGGCTGTGTAATGTGGTGACTGAACTGACACACCCGGACCAAACTGGGTACATACCACACTGCTTGATGGGGCTGAGCCGTCGGGGCTACATAATAACCTGGCACACTGCAAGGTAGGAACTATGGGCCATTGTTTCTCTAGATGCCAACAAGGCCTTTGATTCGGATGAGTGGCCTTTTCTATTTGCAATACTGGCGAAGATGGGATTTGGGCCCCAAAACATCAGGTGGGTAAAGCTGCTGTATAGGTATCCACAAGCTAGATGAAAACACAATGATTTTCTCTCCTAAGAGTTTTGTATTGAGAGGGGCGCCGGACACAGGTGCCCCCTATCACCAATGCTGTTTGCATTGATGGTGGACGCATTGGTGGAGTTGATGAGGGGAGATGCCCAGATCTGGGGGTGGACAGGAAACTCAGCTTGGAGGAGAGACTATCACTGTATGTGTATTCTAACTGAATCTGACCAAAACAGATTAATCGCTTGTTCAACTGCGAGATGCCTCTGGATATATGGGGAATTCTCCTGCCTTGCAATTAACTGGGAAAAATCCCTGCTCTACCCTATGGGAGGGATGGGTGCAAGAGGGAGACTTGCCATTGCCACTAAGGATAGAACCCCACAAGTTAAAGTCTCAGGAGATTTGGATCATTAGAGAGACCGCAACCCACTATGGGGAAAATTTGCTGCCACTGGTTAAGGAGCTGGAAAGTGATATGAAGCACTGAAGCACACTGCTGTTGTGCCTATTGGGTAAAGTGGCGATGTTTAAAATGATTGCGCTTCCCAAGCTGCTTTGTGTTCCTCAGAATAGCTCATATAGGGTCTCAGAGGTGTTTTTTGCTGGGGTGGACGTTTTTGTGAGAACACTCCCCTGGGCAGGAGGTCAACCCTTAACCACTATGAAGGTCATACAGCATTCCAAATATGAAAGGGAAATAGCGCTGTTGAATGTCAGGAAGTATTACAACGAAACCCAGGTTAGCATTGTAAAATCATATGCAACCTAAGAGGATCCAGCCTTCTAGATTGGCACTAGGAGCTATATCTATGCATTGAATGGAAGGTGACTGAGCCCCTCGTTGAGGCTGGCAACAGTATGGCGCAGCCTGCAAAGAGAGGTAAAGTGGGAATAAGAGGCTTACTTCTAGACCACCACTGAGGGAAGGGAAGAGATTGGGGCTGGTAGTGGCACTGAGAGGCTTTCGTTGTTTGGACAACATAGGCCTCCTCACACTAGCAGATGTATGGAACAACAACATCATTGTCCCTTTTGAACACTTGAAGAGGGAATAACAGATGCCCAAAATGCAGTGGTTGAAATATGGACAGTTGAGGCATGTGCTCCAGGGGTGCATAGATAGGGATGAGGAGACCCAAGAGGAATTCCATTTAATGAGGAATCTGCTGGACAGCCATGTTCATAAGAAACGTATTTCGTTGACACATGGGACATAAACAAGAATGACGCACAGGCCACTGATGCAATTACAGGGTTACTGGGAACAAGACTTGGGGGACTTCGATGAGGAGGATTGGCAAATGGCACTCAGTTTCCCAGTGACAATCTAGAGGAGGTCTTGAATGATCCAATTAAAAATCGTTCACAGACCATACTACAAGAGGACACTGCTATATAAAATTGAGAAGGTGGGGGGTATGCTGTACTTGTATCAATGCAAGATTGAGGGCACACACTGTCACACATTGTGGCTTTGTCCAAAGCTGCACCATTTTTGGGAACAGGTCGCCAAATTGCTGGAGGAAGCCATCGGGGAAAGTATAGAGCTGCAGCCCAAACTGACTCTACCTGGGAAATGGAGACCCCCAGATCTCTAGTGGTATAAGAAAATACTAGTAAATATGGGATGCATGGTGGCAAAGCAAGATATAGACCAGAATACGGCAGCAGGACTCCCCTCAGTTTCGAGACTGAGAAGTGGACATGGAACGATGCAAGCTCGTAGAGAGAGATATATATACAGGTAGAGGCTGCCAGAGGAAATTAGATCATATTTAATGAAGCTGGGGCTCAGACAGTGCAAACTAGGGTGACAGACACATGGAGGGGGGTCGCAACTAGCTGGGAAGGGAAGGAGATATATGGAAGTTCCCAGCTTTATTATGTTGGGTGGTGCTACACACTTCCCCTGTAGAGGACAAGAAAGGTCATGTAAGGCTTACCCAAGGGATCTTGGCTTGGCCATCCAACATAATGGTCACTGATCTGTAGAGCTCCCCATCCTCGGCCAATACAACCTTGTGAGATCATCCTCCAGGGCCTACCATTGCCCGTCTTCCCATAGCCAACATCAAGATTGGGGCCGGGAGCAAAAAATGTGTCAAACAGATGAGCGTCTTGGCCCAACAAGGAGGATTAGTGGCGCCTCCTGCCAGCATGCGGCCTACTTGTCCTTCAACCCTCACAGCCTCGTGGGGCACTTTGCAGGGCCTGCTGCCCTATACCTTGAGAGGGGAGTTGGCTTAGAGGTAGTTTGTTAGGAAGGACAGGTGCCCTTCGGGTGCTGGGGTCTGCCCTGGATAGCTGCACTCAGTGGGATAATCCGGTGATGGGGCCTGTTGCGGCTCCTTTCGCATGGTGACTGGAAAGTTCATCCTGGGTGCTCCTCTTCCCAGGACTCATGACTGCTTCTCTGCCTCACCCTATGGATAGAGGGTGTTGAGAGCCAAAGACCCATGGAACAAAGGAAGAGCCAGCCGTGTTAGCAATTCTGGAGACCCTCATGCCAAAGTTGTAATACTGATCTCGTCCCTCAATGGCCCCTGGATCACAAGGCCTTGCGAGGAGACACAATCTGCCTGTTCGGCATGTAATATGAGTGACCCATGCCTCATCCTCCCCACCAGCGAGTAACTCTGACTGTCAGGACAAGAAGTGAGGGGTGGAGGGGTGGAGCCTGGCAGAGCAGACCAGTGGGTCTGCTGACAGCCTATCTCCTGAGGGGTGGGGGGCAGTCTTTGCATAAAGTAAGCAGGCTGCTGTGGAACCATTTGTTTTGCTCTCTACCCTCACTGCCAGTGACTTGCCCTAAGGGGACGTCCTCATCCCCATAATTAGTGGGCGACAAAGCATGAGAGAGGGGGTCCCTCCAACACAGCAGAAGGAGGAGAGAACCTTGCTGTCCACCCCTGGAGCAGCTCATCGCTGTCTGGCAGCTGGCGATATAGGTGATCGCAGTCATGAGAGAAAGCACTGGTTCCTCGGAGGACAAGATGGGACCCACATCTTCACAACCAATGAAGAGTCAAACACAACGGAGGGTCTTGCCTTGGCTTCCAGACTCCCCTGCTGGTCATACCGCAGACGGCACACACCATAATCTGAAGCTGTTGTAGTACCCTGACCTCCCTATAGAACCTTATCCAGTCACTCTACCTTATCCCTCCACTCCCTCCTGCTCCCTTTTTCATCCTGATCTCATCTCATGTGTCAGCCGACTACTGTCTGCCCTGTAAAATTATGTGGCTGCCCACTGCTCCCACTCTGCCCCTTCCCACTGCCAAGCCATGACCCCACCTTCTGATTTAGTACTGGTCTGCAGTTGCCGCAGGCCCAAACTGTTGTTTTTTGACACCATCCTCACCGTTGCTCAATGAGGCCAGACCAGGATTGTGCCACTGCCTTTCCCCGCTACCTACTGGATGTTGATCGGGGTCATACGCATAGTGACTGGCCCCCGCACCTCCACATGACATGGCTTCTCAGGCAGAAACCTGGCTCTTGACTTTGAACATCTGGGGGATGTAAACAGCACAGAAGAGCTATGCCAAAACTCTTACAGAAAACGTCAAAACGCCCAGATCATTTTCCTCCAAACAACACACATCATATTGCCAGAACTAGATTGTTTGTGAAAGTGCTGGAGGGGACACATCATAGCCACTACCTACTCTGCATGTGCATGGGGCACTCTCATCTGGAATGTGTTTGGCGGGCACTCAGCCTTACTCAGCATGTTGTTGCATACAATTTCCCCCTGCAGAGCCTCCCATACCCTCTTAACTCCCACTCATCCAGAGACCTCAAACCCTGGCATAACTGTTCTATTACCACCTTAGGAAACGTATTCCAGGGTGGCCAACTCCTCACCGTCGACCACTTAATTGATGATTTCATTCTCCCAAGGGGGCAATATCTACAGTTTTATCAGATGCGGTACCTGCTACGCACCCAATGATCCATAGTGGATACAGAGCCTCCTACTGAGTCTATTATACAGTCCCTGGTAACCATGGGAACTGGACACCACCTGATACCGAGGCTGCACTGGGCAATGAAGAACCAGAAGGGGACCTCACTAACATCACTCAGAGACAAATGGGAGGCAGATTTTGGATTGGTACTCATTGACACTGAATGAGACAGGGGCCTCGAATTCCAACATCGAGTCTCTAACAGTGACAGATTTCAAAGCATTCAATGTGCCATACTCCATAGAGCCTACCTCACATCACATCAGCTCAACCGCTTCTTACCCAGAGCTCACATCGGCTGCCAGTGTTGCCATGAACTCTTAGCTGACCTTCAACACATGATATGGTCCTAGCCTGCCTTCTCCACATACTGGTGGCCAATCCACTAGACGCTCTGTGAGGTGACGGAACTCCCAGACATTGACACCTGGGAAGCCTGTGCTGTGGGCATATTTAGGCATCATAAGCACATAGCAGTAAGGGCACCCTTTGCCAGTCTTACGTTTCTCCTCGGTAGGTGGGCTGTCACCCTCCACTGGTGATAGCCACAGCACCCCAGACTGGAGGCGTGGGAGTGATACATATCCACAGGTGCCCCATCTCACCTACATGGGACGCTCTCCTCAACCACTTCAAGCTCACCCGGGATAACAATCTGCCCCTGTAAATCTAGGGATGCAGCCCATCATTGGCCAGAGCACCCTTCCCCGCTCCGGATCCTACTGATGTGCCCCCTCACTGGGGGCTTGCCCTCCACCCTAGCCACATTCCAGGTGGCACATTGACTTCTATTCCATGACCTGCACCCAGACCAACTGCACCCCTTAATCATGACGCACCCTGGTCTCCCCCCCATCCCCCAACCCTATCCAGAACACATGCCCCCCTTTAGGGGTAAGACTTGCTTCTAGATTTGGGGGTAGGTTTGTAATTTTCACAGGTGATCAGCAACAAGTTATATTTATGAACAGTGATTTGTTGGAGAACGATCTACAATGCAATTATGTCTATATAATTTCTTATAAAAGATTATTTTGCTAAAAGTGCACTGAGCCGCTCCTGTAGCCAAAATGAAAACCTCAATAAAAACACTTGTTAAAAAAAGTACAGGGATTACTTAGTTACGGGAACTGTACAATTTAACCAGAGTAGGCCGGTTCTGTACACTGTATGTTGTGTGGGAGGAGAACCAGTTTCGGCCGAACAGTGCTGTGCAATGGTGTCATTACATTGCCGTATTGTTTTTCTTTGTTTCAAAACAATAAACATTCATTTTAAAAAAACAATGATAAAAAAACACTCAAACTGCACAATTTCATTTTAAGATCCTTAAGATGGAGATAGAAAACGGAAAAGGAAAAAGACAAGACAAAAAATGCGGCAGCTGCAATGGTGTCAGTTTAAAAGCCTGCCTGTACGTTTCTACGACACTAAGGCAGGCTGTAGAAAGAATGAAACACCACATTTCATCTTCAGGCTAAATATGCAATTGATACATAGAGAACAGATTCCATTTTAAGAGTAGGATGTAATTGGTACAGTGCTTCATAATAAAAGTGCAACAGATATTTGTCTAACAAGAAAAAACAACAACATATGGAGAAAACTAACAATCATCATAAAATCTAGCCAAGCAGACTCCTTGCCTTCATCACCAACCTCAGGAAAATAAATATGGTAAACAAAATCTCATCAGAAGTCAAGAAATGCAAGAAGTGCAATGCTTTAGTGCAATGACGCGGGAGTACTTAATCATCAAAGGTTTTAAAACGCGGACCCTGCTGTTGGAATAAAAGCTGCACAAAAATGCTGCATGTACAGTGCTCTGTGCTGATTGCTGACTGCACGTGCGAGGTAAAAGATCGTGGGACCAATCTTTTCACCGTGGAAAGGTGACTAGTCTACGAAATAGGCTAAGTCGAAACTCAAGTATAATAAGGTGCTAAAAGTGCTGTGCATCATGTAACAAAAATGGCTGAATGTTTCTAAGTGGCTTTAGCTGTAAATGTAAGGAAATGGAGGAGAACTCAGTTATCTTTGACCACTTATTATCCTCCCAGTGAGTATAGCACATGCCCCTCAGCATTTTTTTGTCCACTGTGGAAAAAGTTCAAGATGGGTCTTCAAACAAGTCCCTCCTGCCCAAGGCCATGGTGATATTCCTGATACCCCTCAGCCTGGGACATGGACAAACAGTCCTCAATTATCAATCTGTTTATGGATAGGACCTCATTAGTCCAAACCCTACACCACAGCACTATTGAGTGTGTCCCTAAAATATCTTTGAGACATAAGAGCCCCAGCTCCCTATGACAAATAAAAATAGTAGTGGATGGTGGGAGGCTAATAAGCAGTGAATGCATTTATTTTCTGTAATTTGCAAGGATCTAGCCACCTGTATACCCCAAACCCCTGCACCGCAGGTTGCGATACTACCACATTTTGCATGATAGATGGCCAGCATGTGGTCAAACAATCTTTTTCTCAGTTTGGCAGCAAAAGAAAAGAGGGAGCTAATACCCCTTGCTAGTTGGCTGTTCCTAACTTCTAGCTATGTGACCCAGGAACTTCTACGGTTGATGGTTAGCCCTAGGTGGCTAAAATTGTTTGTGTGTTTTACAGGACTGTCGTGAAGCTTAAATTTGGTTTTGGGCCCCTTCTATGGCCACAGGACATTACAAAGGACTTAACAGTATTGTTCCTCATGTCAAGCCCCTCCATGAATGAGGTGAAGGCATCTAAGAGTTGCTGCAGTGCGACAGGAGTACAGCTCATGATGACAGCCTTGTTGGCAAATAGTAAAGCTGGTATAGGACTCTTTGCAATCTGGGGTATGTTCTCTCTCCTTGTCACTAACTGCCTCTCCAGGTGGTTAAAGTAGACGGAGAAGAGGAAAGGCACATAGACACACCCTTGCCAGACGCCCCAGCGTACCCTAATATCCTAGATAAGTCTTCCTCCAGCTCGAACTTAACTGCAGCTTTAGAATCACTGTATATTTGCCTAATAGTGTTAATAATGGTTCTGCTGATGCCCATATTATCCATTATGCCCCACAGTTTGGCATGAGATAGACAATCAAAGGCACTGGACAAGTCCATAAAACCCAAGTGCAAGGAACCGAGCTTAATGACTATGTACTTCCCCAAAAGAAGCCAAAGATTAATGAACTAATTTTCCTTCCCCATCCCTCTCCTGAACCCATGATGAAAATCCAAGAAGGTATCATTCTCCTCCGACCATGACTCAAAATGAGAGAGTAAAACATAGCCCATAACCTTCACTGTGGAGTCGAGGAGAGAGATCGGCCAGGCACAACTGGGTTCCTCTTGATTCCCTTCCTGAAGACTGAGACAATAGTTAGTCCAACCATGATGTGACAATAGTGGTAGCGCTTACTGGTCTGAAAACCTGGCTATTGGGGGGGGGGGGCACAAATCAGGCTTACTCCTAAATAGATCTAAAGGGACCCCATCTGGGCCAGGATGTTTTCCAGAGGGGCTAGATCTAATAGCTGCTATCACTTCATCCAATGAGGGGCTATAATTAGGGAGGAAATACTCCTTTGCTGCAGTTGGGGAGCCTCTGTCAACTCCCAATTCTTCACTAGTGTAGTAAACTTTCCTGAAGAATGTCGCCTATTTATAACCAGATATAGTGGATTTTATCAAAGGATCTTCAGGGCTTTTGAGGGAAGGTTGAATTATAATATTCCAAAAGGCGTTTTGATCTTTCTTATGGCATGCTTCCAGAAGATCCTTTGAGGCCTGTAACTTGAGGGCATTTTTCCTTTCTGCCATTTCCCTTTTATAGGCCTTCCTACAGCGAGGAACTTCAGGGGCAGACATAAGCTGCTTGTGAAGAGAGGCCATTAGCTCATTATGGGATCTGGAGAATGCTACATCAAACCATCCCCTTTTCTTCTTAGAACTCTCATATGCTGGACTACATAATGCTCCCGAAACTGCCTCTGAAAAAGAAATACACACTCTCTTTATATTAGCCACATCAGCCTCCTTGTCTGAGCAAATATCAAACAAATTATGAATGCCTTTAACCAGTTAAGATGTAAACATTTCAGCGTTGACACATTCCCACTGAATACGGGTGCCCTTTTTCTTTCAAGCAGAATTATAGGTGACTCTCCTTGTAGAACAAATCAGCTCTTGCCAATTAAATATGTCTATGACTAGGCTTTGGGGGAGGTGGTTGCATAAGGCAAGGTTGCTTAATAGCTGATCTTGCACCATGGTAATTACTAAGTTGGCAGATAATATGAAAAAATCAATTCTGGGCCCTTCACCCTTACCCACAAAAGTTTTAGGAAAAAGGCCATGCATGGTACTATATTCATTAGCAAAACACATATTAAATTTCATCAACAGATGTTTAATATTGTTAGCAACATGTCAAGGGAAACTGGAACACTAGATTCCCCTCAGCATCCATAAAGCCATAGGCATTTCGATGCACGGGGGACAAAGGCGGATATTAAAATAACCCACCCCCAGAGCAAACCCAACTCATTGCTACCTTTCAGTTTAAGGGACTCCAAATCAGAATCCATTTTTGACAAAACATAACTTCTGTTTACTATTGGAATGTTGTTGTAGGGGTTAACTATGACCAGATGGAAATCCGACAAGAATTCAAGTCCGAGTATCTGATAAAATGGTGTGCTGGCTACATAACGGAAGGGTTTGGCATTGACCATTACCGAAATGTAGACTGCAGCCTCGCCCTGGGACAGCAGCATAAGGACAGGATGGCTGCTAGATGAAAAGTTTTGAAGCCGCTAAGGTGGACAGGCCATGTTTCCTGGAAGAAAAGAATCACAAAAGAGCACACAAAATCGGACCATGTCTGATTCTCGAATTTTCCACTGATGCCAGCCACGTTCCAAACCAAAAAAGGAGATTTTGGGGGCATTGCTGGTGTTGTTAGGATAGTCAGGCATTGGCTCGCAGCTACTTAAAAACTGGGGTGGTGCGATGTCATCCTTGGCTCGTGCCGGGCTTGTATCAAATTCCTGGTTCCCCTGGAGACAGGAAATACCCGAGACTTGCTGAGAGGGTAATAAAGAGGGAGTGCCACATTCAGTTCCTTCTGGTGGAACTGGGACTGCGAGCAAAGATGCCTAAAGACCACATGACACGGCCCGTTTGTTGACAGGGTAAATCCAGGAGATGGAATTGCACACACGAGGGCTTGTTTTATGTTTCCCACAAAAGGTTAATGGACGGGAAAACAATTGTGTTCTTCATGCGGTATCATTGTCGGCCTGATGTACTTGGGAGATGACTTCATGGTGACGTCACCCTACATCAGTGCTTAATTTGTGCTTGTTGTTTCCGGTGCTGAGCACCGGCACTTATTTTTGAGGGCGGGCGCTTAGTCTTCTGCCTCAAGCAATTGCTGGGAGCAAAATACTCATTTGGGAAAGAAGGAGCAAAAAAAAACGAAAAAGCGTCACAATGAGAGAAAGCAGAAAGCTGCAGGAGTGAGCTGAAGGGGCAGGGAGTGGCTTTATATGGATTGAAGAGGCCCGAGATGGCTTCAGGATTAAGCTGCCTCATTATTCCGAGTTTGCACATTTAATTGCGGCAGCCGCGTGTTTAAGAGGAGGGCTTTGGGCACCGGCACCTTTTTATTTACAAATTAAGCACTGCCCTACATGTTCACTTATGGCTGCCAAGGGTGAGGATAGATGCTTCTGAAAGTCAGAGTGGCTCCTCTCAAATCTCGCCACCTGGGGTGTTAGAATAGCTGGAGCTTGGTGACAAATGACAAAGGATAATGACAAAGGATAACAAGGCAGGAGCACCTGCAGCAGCTCAATTCCCCCATAAGAAAAATGTATCTTCATCCTGCCAGACAAGATTGGCTAGGTCTAAGGAAGACCAGGTGGTAATGGTAGTGGCTCTTCCTTCTCAAGTTGGATTTTCCCTAAACTCCAGGTGTGTGGTATTATTATGCGTAGTGCGAGCCATTGTCCAAAGAAGTTTCAGAATTGTGCTCCTGTTTAAAATGTCATGTTTTCCTCTAGAAGCATTATGTGGGACGAACGCCAAATAGTTAATTGGAAAGTTGGAATTACGTGTAGACTTCTTTCCTACAGCTTCTCCTAGCTCAGTGCTGTTTTCCAAATTTCTTCCTAGATCTGGAATAGTCTTACCTGAAAAGAAGTAGGCCTCTAACGAATCAGTTATTTGGTATTCTGTGCACGGATGGAATGGCACAGAATCAACATTCAGCAAGAGAGGCTGGTAGCGAGGTTCTGACTTTGCCATTAAGCAGGCTGGTGGTTCCATTGGAAGTTGAGTATGTGCGAATATCAGATCTTCATTCGATGTAATAGGTATATTTAATCCTGAGGTGGTATTAGTAGAATCCTTAGGATGTGTGTTAGCAATGTAAGGGTTCATGGTTGGTAAACTGGCAGCAGACAGAGGTGCCAAGACTCTGGCAACAGACTGGGTGCTTGAAGTCAGGCCATTCTTGTCACTGTTGTTATCTATCTTTTGTTCAAGCTTTAGTGCTTGGGTGTTCGAAATCAGGACATTCCTGTCACTGAAGTTATCCACCTTTTGTTTGAGCTTTAGTGCTGTATTGCGTTGAAACATCAAGTATCTACGGGAGTCTCATTAGTGAGATAAATGCGCTGCAAGAGAGTCGCTACTGGCACTACTCTTGTGTCTTGCATTCCGTAGCCTATTACATTCCTTGTTCGTGGGTAGCTTCGCTGTAGCTATCTGCTGGCCTGAGTGCTCCGTCCCATGGGTGGTGAAGCTACTGTTGCCTTCATCTGGGTAAACAGGAGGTACACTTGGGACACCTTTGTTCCCACTGCTAATGCTGACAGGTGTAGATTTGGGGATAGTGGATTGCTCACGTGCTCATCCCTTTGCTGTCTTGACAACATCCGATCAAGTGAAGGGACAAGATAAACCTGCAAGCGATGTATATTCGGGTGTGCCATTTGAGTAGGCTCCATTGTTTCCCTTTGAACTAAAACAGAGCCAGTCTGCAAGGCTGCATTGAAATCCGATCCACGATAATGTCCAACATTTGAGGCATCCGTGCAAGGGAGTCAATCGTACTACATTAAGGCCAAGAGTGCAATGCAGCGACTGGATCTGACTGGACTCTTGCAATCAAATTGCTCAAAGCCAAGAGGTTTGCATCAATTCTCATGATGTGGGCTGCCAGGGCACTTAATATATCCACCTGCACATCGCATTTGTCAGACTGATATAATAAAGATGCGGAAACTGCCTCCAAGTTGTTGAGTAAGGCTCTCCAAATGTTAGCTTTTGAATTATGCTGATGTTTACCTTCAGCCTGGCTGCTATGAGATTTGTTTTGTGAATTACATTCTTCCCATAGGAGCATTATATCGGAGTGGTACAATGAATATTTTGTAATTCCTGAAGTTCTCGTCTGCAGGGGAGCAGTTGGTCAGGCCCTTTGATGTACTGATAATCTAGGTGTGTTAGACAGTAGATTTAACCTGATATGGCTTAATGGGGTGGAAGGGAACAGATGAAAGGCAAAGTTGCCTGTGGTATCATCCCAGTCTGTCATTTGATCAAGTGGACCTTGCATTATTGCATTAGTCACTTGATGTACCTTCAGGGGGTCAGTGGTGTTACTGTTAGGGCTAATCACAGAATTTGATAGTTTGCTCCCTTTAGTGTTTCCCACACGCTCAGACTCTACTTCCAATTATGATGGGAAGGAGTAGTCAAGTTCAGTCTCCAAGAATGATAAATTGCCATCCTGGCGGTCTGTGGCCACTGCATGATCACAGGCAGAGATAGTCAAAGTTGTGTACCAGGAGTACCAAAGGGGATAATGGCCCACTTGTTGCCTGGAGATGCAAGATGGTTGCCGGCTGGGGGTCGTGAAGCTTGCTGAGAGGGCTCGCAGCCTCAATATTGACAGCTGGACTATTTGATTTTAGGTAATCTGTAACCTTAGACTGCTTGGGTGGAGTGGTGATCAAGAGAGATATGGAGGCAGACAGAGTAACAGAAGGCTGCACTGGTATCAAAATGTCACCTACCAAACTATCTGTGGACACAGACATATCTTTTTCACTGGACTTCCTAAGTGCCTTTCTACTGTCCCCCCTTCTTATTAATATGATGGCTTGGTTCCCGGGTGCTCCCTGAACGTATTGTATTTAGACAAAGTCAAAGCCAGAGTCAAAAATGTAAATTTGATATTGAAAGCACATCCCTAAGCTAAGCTATACATAACAGTATCATAGAGGTCCATCGAATGATCTTAGAAGTTCTCACTGATAAAGTCAATAATGGGGTGGAACAGCATGCACATGGGTTACAATCACCTGTAGAGAGCAAGCCAGACCAACCTAATGATGGCTGCACCACACTGTCTAGGGTTCTGTAGCCTAAGCCCACTCAACGCACAATTTCTAACCAGGCAAGAGCCGCAGTGATACCTTGTTTAGACACCAAACCCTGGCAAATCTGCACAACTTGCTTGCTGCGAATACCAGCATAAGAGAGGGCAAGAGTTTCCAGCAATCTTTCAGTTTGATTCCATTTAATTCCTGTGACTAGTGCCTCCGCATCCCCCCATATATGGCACAGGAGAGTTTGGGTGGTGCACAAGTGTGCTTCACAGAGTTTGATGCTACACCTGAGATATTCCTGCTGGATCATGTGCTTGGTGTTTACTGATGTCCACTTTTTGTCCTCGAACTGTATTTGCACCAACCTGCCTCTCTTGAACACCAAACCACAAATGGTGGTCAGGAAAATCATTTCATGCTGTTTCTAAAGGCTGCAGGCTTATTTTCTGAGTAGTGTTTCTTGAGTGGCCAATCAAATGGCTCCTTTGATTTTACTATTTTTGTACCTCCTATATGTACCACAGTGCTCCTGTATCATGGAGTGAATGTGTCAGTGCTGTGGGAATCCTATGTGGGATTTACTTCCTGTTGCAGGTCTTGTGGGAGTACCACAGTATCAGGAATGTTTTTTTAAAAAGTTGTGTTTGCTATGAATGGGTCATTTTATTAAAACTTTGCACCTCATAGGCACAATCTTGCAGGCTGTCTTCCAGTTTTTAGTGACATTTCTGCATTTTTAGATGTTGAGGTATAGTGTTATCCAGAAATGGTACAGCAGTACATGTGACTCACTATAAACTTGATTGTGATTGATATCTATCCCTGTGTTTATTCCATCTTGAAATAGTTAATTACAGATCTGGACTTGAGAGACGTCACATCTAGTACAATTTACTTGTAGTTTCTCCTTTTTAGTAGGATCAACTATATTCACAAATAACTATGGTATCAGGAGGAGACAAGGGCAAACCTTAGAAGCCTCAGGAAGAAAAAGAAGCAAAGGAGAGTACCAATCTTCGGTCTGTAGTCTGGGGCTCTAGTAGAGCACTATAGCAGGCAATACTTTCCACTACAGGCCCACACTAGTGTTATAGGCCAAAACTAAACGTAAAAGTCTATGACAAGAGAATGGTACTTTGATGACAGGAATATTCGGCTCCAGTGGGCTGCAACATTATTTAAACATTTTATCCCATGGAAGCAGAGTGTTCTAATAAAATTTTATAGTCTGTTAGACTGGGCTACACTAGCTAATAAAGCTCCACTCCAGTGTTGTAGGCCTCAGCTGAAGCAATATCGGCCATCTTCAAAGCTTACAATGCTTATAGTGCTTCAATGGCCTGGCCCTGTGTCTAACCCCCTCAGAGCAGCCAACCCCTACCTGCACACAGCATTCAGCTTTATGCAATGGGGAGTTAGCTGCAGGGTCTGTGGCCAACACAAATGAGTAAAAACCAAAAGGATGACTGAAATTCACCAGTTCTAGTTAACTGAGCTAACAATAACTGTGCCCTACCATGAATTACTTATAACCTTACATATTACATCACTCATAACAAGTTAAATGGCATTATTGATGACATCCCAAGTGACATCATCAATGATTACATCACTAATAACACCATAGGCATATGAAGCATAGAGTTACTGAAGTACATGTCTTGGTCTATAGCATGGAAATATCCTAAGCACAGGCGGCTAGTGTGAGTATGCATCTTGAAAGTTATATGGTGTTCAAGTATCTAGTATTAGTGCTTGTTAAACAAGGTAAATACTGAGAGCAACTGATGTAGGTTGCAGAGGTTCCCTTGGAAGTAGCTTGAGGCTTAAACTCAAAGGCTGTTCGAAAATATGTGAAAATGGTGAACCGATTATAGATTCTCAAACAGTGGAAATCTGGGCATATGACTGTTATTTATCATTGTAATACAATGCTGTATACATATTCTATGTAGCAAGGACAATTATAAGGTGTGGGCGTTTATTTCCAGAACTTCTCTGAAACATTTGAGGAATTGTATATTACTGAATAATAAAGAATAGAGGTTTTTTTCATTTAGATGAGTTAATTAACTATGTCGTCAATGATGGCATTTGAGATGTCATCAGTGATGTCATCAATGATGCTACTGAATATCTCATGAGTGATGTAATATGTAAGATCATATGTAGTGTGGGGGAGCAAGG
Source organism: Pleurodeles waltl (assembly GCF_031143425.1). NCBI lineage: Eukaryota > Metazoa > Chordata > Amphibia > Caudata > Salamandridae > Pleurodeles > Pleurodeles waltl. Next base: position 143,249,784 of record NC_090437.1, on the reverse strand, counting down.
TATAGTTGTCACAGTAAATCATAAATGGTGACTTTCAATGTATTTTTGTAATTATTAGTTATTCTTTTCAATACCTAACTATAACATCAATCACCATTATTTTTTTTTCTTATGGAATATTGAAGGCTTGTTTAAAGTAAGCTAAGATTGTATTACCATACATGTGAGAAAGTGGAGCAATAGTTGAGAGGCGTGGGGACCTGCCTAAAATAATAATCACAGTGCTTGTCAGGGAGAACCACAACAGTCGCTCATTAAAGAACACACATGCTTAATTCCCTGGTAGCTTGGCACAAAGCATTCAGGCTTAACTTAGAAGCAATGTGTAAATTATTTATGGAGCCCTTAAATAGCAAAGAAGTGAAATCACAACACAAAAAACTCTAATCAATTTAGAAAAATAGAGCATTCCTTAATAAATAAAATGACACCAAAATGACAAAATTCCGATAGGTTGAACTGGAGATAGGATGAATAAATTGTTGAATTAAAAAAGAACTGAAAAAAGGACAAAGACCTGACCCCGGATGTTTCGATGCACTGGCCCAGGTAAAGTTAAAGTCAAAAGTTAAGGCTGAACACAATGGAGTGCAGGTCGATCACAGGTATTCCAACATTATTATTTTTTTATATCCTGTTTTTCACATGTTACATTTATGGAATATTCTTTTAGGCCAACTAGATATTTAGATTATTGATATGTTGGGAGGTGTAGTGTATGCTTGTAGACTAAAATATGATCTTCTCATTTAGAACAGGATTTTTTTAAATTAAAAAATATTTGTTTTTTTTAATGCTTTGACTTAAGTGGATTACTAGGGTAGACTGCATGAGATGTCCAGATTGGTAATATATTTAGGGTGTTGTTGAGTTAAATACTCAACCTATTTAAACCCACTATGTATCGCTTTTCTTGTTTGGAAACAGGACTTTTTTCTGGAATTAATTTTTTTGGGTTCTCTGCGTTTTTTTTTTTCATTTGTGTGTCAATAAAGGTCCGGTTAGGAGTTTACAAAGCTAATAGCTCTAACTCGAGCAAATGCAAGACCAGTTGCATTGAAAATGCTTGTTTAAACTATGGGAAGTTGTAAGAAAGATAGAAGGGAACCAATTCTTTGTTTTGGAAAATACTCAAAAGGATGAAGTGTTAGGCAGAACAGTATGTTAATTTTATGTCCAAAATGAATCACATTTGGAAAAGTGTTGGTCTTTGGGAGAGGCAGGGTGCATTTACGATTTCCACTTCAAACGTACCCACTTTGGGGAAAGTGTTGGACTTTGGGGGTTAGATCTATTGTTCTCACAGACGTTGGAGGGGGTTATTCCCACTCAAATGTAACCATATTAAGGAGAGCATGATACTTGGACTTGGTAAGATGTTCTAGTTCCGTTCCAAACTTAAACATATTTTTGAAAGTTTTGCACTTTGGGAGAGAGTTTATTCTCACTCCAATCTTAGGCATATATGGGAAAGAGTTGGTTTGGGGAGAGCTGGATTTATGTTTCCAATTTCAAATTTAGCTATGTTGAGGAAAGCATTGGACTTTGGGTAGACTTGAATTTACTATTTTTACTCTAAACCTAACCACATTTTAGAACATGTTGGACGTTTGATGAGTTAAATATACTGTTCCCACTCAAAGTTAGATTTATGTGGCAAAGTGCTAGAATTCGGAATGGGTTGGATTCACTATTCCAATACCAATCTACCCACATTAAGCACGACTTAGCCTTGGTGAGGTTAGATTTACTATTCCTATTGCAAACTCACCCATTTTGGGGAGAGTGTTGGACTTTGGGGTAGTTAGATTTACTGTTGCTGTTAGATCTGACAGCCTTAAGGTAGTCTTCCCACCAGCTTTTTGCCTACCTCTTCTATTTTTCTGACCTTGTTTGTGCTGGTTTTAGGACTTTGTGCACTCTACCACTGCTAACCAAATGCTTGTGCTTTCTCCCCAAAACATGGTAATCTAGGTTCATCCCCATTCAGAATATTTAATTTACCTCAGAGTCGCTTGAAAAGAGGTACTATATGTACCCAGGGCCTGTTAATTAAATGCCACTAGTGGGCCTGCAGCACTGTTTGTGCCACCCACTCAAGTAGCCCTTTCACCACGGCTCTGGCCTGTCATTACAGAGCATGTAGGTGTAGTTTTACACTGCTATGTCGACCCGGGAAAATAACCCCTTTGCCAAACCTAAACCTCCCCTTTTTATACATATCCGTCACCGCTAATGTAGGTCCTGTTCAACCCACGTCGGAGAATGCAATGTATTTACAAGGTAAGGCATGTACTTTTAAGGTTTGCTTGTCCTGGTGGTGAAAAATTCCCAATGTCTTTTCTCACTACTGCAAGGCCTATCCCTCCCATAGGGTAATTTTGGGATTACCTTATTACATTTTAAAAGTATAATTCATAATCTTGAAAGGATAGACTTTTGAAGTTTGGTGTATCTGGATTTAAAAATTAAAATCACAATTCATGGTGAAATCGGACTTTAAATTGCAATTCTGAAAATTGCACTTTTAGAAAGTTACATTTTCTTTACTTTAGCCACTTGGTGCCTGTTGCTTGTCTCTGCTCAGATGTCTGGTGTGGGGTAAAAGCTATGCTTTGTGTATTCCTCTTAGACAGCCACACACTATCGGAGATTACATGTGACATGATGGTCCTTGATGGCCCATCCTGGGCATTTTGGGAGCAAGGGGCTTTGCACAGCCTCACTTATATCTGAATAGGTATTCCCACACAAAAAGCTGCATACCCCCTGCAGTGAGTCTAGAGCCAGGCCAGGAAGGGCAGGACCTCTGTGCACTTTAAAGTTCCTCTTTGAAGTCTCCTCTATGTCAAAGGCCAAATTCGGTGTTAGCAGTGGACCTCTGACACCACAACTTTAGTACATTTCTGTACCTGTGAAGACTCTCCTGGAAAGAAGAACTGCTGTGCTGTGCTGCTGAAGGACTGCTGCTTTGCAGACCCCTGCCTTGCTGTGTTGCCCTGCTGCCTGCTGCTTTCTTACCTGGGTGTGAATGACTGGACCTGCATCACTTGAACCCAGAGTGACTTCAAGGGCTAGCTACCTTGCCTCCTGATTTGAAGTCTCAGGGGCCATTAAAGACTTTCAACCACCCTGCTTCTGCACCTGCACTCTGCTATCTGTGAATCTGTCCTGTCAAGTGGTGTCACCCCAGTCCTGGACTCTTGGAAGTAGACCTAGGTGCTTTGCCCCAGTGAAATCAATGCATTTCCTTCTGAACTGTTGCATTCTCTGCTGTGGGAGCACAGCTGATGCATCGCCATTGCTGCGTGGAACAGAACCAACACATCATCTATACACTGGGGGATGGAACTGACACAGCAGACTTGCACTGCCACTTCATTCCGTCTCTTGGGACCGACGTATCGCTCAGGCATCACAGCTGTGCGATACAAAGTCCATGCATGCCCGTTGATGGCAGACTCAATGATGACCCCAAAACTCCTTATCACAACCACTGCACTCATTGGAACTTGACTGCACAACGCATCCTCAACACGGGTCTTCGAATTGCAAGCCCAGTCGTCTTGATCCTCAACGTCGATGCATCAGGACCTAGCACCGCTGCCTTGCCATATCTCAGAACTGGCACATTGCCTCTGCTGCATGGTGCATTGTTGCCCCGAATCCATGCAACGCTTCACAACCTTGAATTAAGATACTTTTGTTCAACGAGCCTAACTAGGTTCCTCTATTCGGCCCGTGCTCCATCGTAGTTGGCATGAAGTTTTTTTTTAACTTTGTCCTGGGCCAGCTCAACCAAATAATACATTTTAACGCTTTAAACTTCTTAGTGCTCTTTTTACATAAAACTTTAAAAATAAATATCTCAAGTTCTTGCTTTGTTTGATGAAGTCAGATCTGTTTTTCTAACTTGGTGTGGTATCTTTTTGTGTTTGTGTGATGTGTTCACTGTTATACTGTTTGAAGTGTTAAACAAAGACTTTCCACACTGCCTCTAAGTTAAGCCTGTCTGTTCTGTGCCAAGCTACCAGAGGATGATCAAAGGTAAAATTATGTTTGCCAGACACTTACCCTGACTAGGAATGTGGTTGCTTTTTGATTTAGTGTTGGAAATGGCCCTCTCTGCAGTGTCACCCTCAAACTTGTTGCCTTTTTCCCTCCATTATTTTGCTGAATTTGTTTTTAATGGCTGTAGGACTCTGTGCGTGTTACCCCTGCTAGCCAGTGCTAAAGTGATTGTGCTCTTCCCTTAAAACATGATCAGATTGGCTTATACAAAATTGACATATTTAATTTACTTATAGGTCTCTTGGATACACCATATACCCAGGGCCTTTAAACTAAATACTACCAGTGGGCCTGTAGCACTTATCGTACCACCCATTTAAGTAGCACGTGAAAACATGTCCTAGGCCTGCTACTGCAGCCTGAAGGCAGTGTCACTCTGCCATTTTGACTTGGCATCTAAACCCCCTTGCCAAGCCTTAGACAGCACCTTTATTACAAATAAGCCACCCATACGATAGGTACGAGGTAGCAAATACAGCAGGATACTGCGTAATTAAAAAGTAAGGCTTTTGAGTTTTACATGTCCTAGTTGTGAAACACTCTGGCATTTGTTTTTCCCTACTGGGAGGCGTATCCCTCCCATAGAATAACATTGGCGAATCCTTCTTACATTTAATAAGCTGTAAGTCCTAATTGGGAGGTGGTAGATATGTCATAATCCGTACCTATAACATTGTAATGATAAACTCTCTTTAATGGTAAAATTGGATTTATTATTACAATTTTAGAAATGCCACTTTTAGAAAGTGGGCATTTTCCTGCCCTCAGTTGTTTTGCCTGCAGGCGGCTTAGGTCACATGTCTGGGTGTATTTGCAGTTAGACGTTTGTGAATTCCCCCCAGACGGTTCAACAATAGTGGGATTAGATAAGCCCGAATGTCCCATCAACTGGCAGGATGGGGATGCTGAACTGAGCACAGCCGTACTTGGGCCTGAATAGGCTGTGATGCCTCACAATAGGCCTAATGACCCTGTATTGTCAGTGTAACCAGCTTGGAGCCAGGGCAGTGGAGTCAGGACATTTCTAGAACTTCAAAGAACCTTTCTAGAAGCTTCTACCACTTTTTAGGAGAAGGGCAACAGAGTATAAAAATAGGACCTTCAGACCCACTCTCCAGTTCACTACTGATCCTGTAGAAGACCTTTCAGAGGGCTGCATGCTGCTGTGACCTACTATGCATCCTGCCAGACTGCTGCTGTATCTGGAGGGACTGCTTTGCTGACTGAAACCTGCCTTGAACCCTCTGATGTTATCCTTGCTGTTGAGCTATGCATCTTCACCTGAACCCAGGACTGCCTAAGGTGACTTCAAGGGCTAGTTTGCTGGGCTCCTGTTCAGAGCCACAGGGATATAACAGGCTTCCACCATTGTGAACCCGCACCTGGACATAGCCAGAGTGATTCCTGAACTCCCATAAGGTCTCCATCCACTCATGGACCCTAGATTATGGTGTCTAAGGTGCCCAGATGTCAAATTTCCAAAACTGAGTATACATACAAAATTTGGCCAAAAGGTGCTCTGAGATCCAGAAGAAGACCGGGAACAAGCTGCTCGGCTATTTGCCGAGGTGCGCTGCCGGTGGGATTTGACATCATGACTTCTCCTGCTATGTTCTTCTGCGCAACAGCAAATCTGTTTCAGTGGTCCTTTGCCAAATGGGTATCTGAGCTCATGGAACTGCCTTCGGCTACAGCCTTCTGCTTTGTCCCACTGGAGATTTTCGACTTCCATCTTGATGGATAAATCTGAAGAAAGATTCTTCTCTGTGGCTCCACTTGAGACCATCTGATAATGCTTCCTCCTTGGACACTCCTGCAGCCTTTCCTGGATGAACCTTTTCTACCTTCTCAGGCATTTTCTCTTCAGAATTTTTCTAAGTCCGAAGGTAAGTGCTGACTAGGCTGATTCCACTTTTTGTATTCAAACCGTGCTCTATCGTGGTCAGCCTTAACTTTTGACTTGGCCCAGTCTCATGCAACCAGATGTCCATGGTTGGAGCCTTTATGTTTTAGGCACTAATTTGAAACTTAAACTTTAAAAATTCATAACTACAGTTCTACTTATTAGATTGTTTTGCTTTGGTGTCAAATACTTTATTACAGTTTATTCTATTTTTCTATATTGGTTTGGGATTTTTATTGTATTGTGTTTTCACTTTATTGCTGTTGGTGCGCTGTATAAATACTTTATACATTGCCTTGAAGTTAAGCTGGACTGCTTTTTGTGCCAAGCTACCCAGGGTTAAGCACACGTTAATTTAGTGACTTTTTGTGGTTCACCCTGCAAGGGATTGTGGCTGTTCCTTGACCAGGGCTTAAACTCCAACCAACGACCCAATTTCTCACACTTTGGTTCACACCTCAGTCAACCAGCAACCCAATTTCTAGCAGTTCCCACCGGAAAAGTAGCCATAATAGGGAATGCGTTTGACTTTATGATGGTTGGATTTACTCTACTAAAACCAAACTTAACCACATTAGAGAAAACGTAGGAATTTGGAGGGTGGCAAAGATTTAGTATTCTTATGCCAAATTTCACCACATTTGTGAAATCATTGGACTTTGGGGAGTTTAGATTTACTATTCCCATGCAGACCTTAGCTACATTAGGGAACGTGTTGCACTGGGGGCATAATGAACTATTCTTATTCCACTTTGGGGAAAGTACTGCACTATAAACCTATGTTTACAAACTTTGGCCCCGATTTACTAACATTTTATGTTGTGCTGCACCACTTTCTGGTGAAGCCATGGCACAAAATGTTAGTTAATATTTAGAAAGCACTCCGCTCAGTTCAATCTTCATTCGATTTTAAAAGGAGTAAAACCATAAAACTGCATATCGTAAAAACACATGGTTAAAAGTATTTTTCTACAAAGAAGTTAAGTTCATTTCAAAGCTGCGTTCACATATAATCACATATGAGTTTCAAAGAAATAAAAATGTGTTATGTTTCTACAAATGACATGAATTTTCTTTCTCTTAAATCATCTACAATATATGCAATAACAGTTTTATATGTGAGCACATCATTGAATCAAGACAGGAACCTAAAAGCTTCCTGATAATCGTACAACTTCTCCCTCAGAAGTAATATCATTAAAAATGCTTTCTATAAACAGTGTAGAATATGCAAAAAAGTGTTATGCATAGTTGACTGTGTTGATCTACTTTCACAAGGGCAGATGCAGCCATCAAGTACCTAGCACCCCATTACTGGGAATGCAACTAAATGATGAACTGTACTGACGGCGGAACAGCAGGAATTCTCCCTAGAAATTTTTTCTATTTTCTCTAAAGCGATGAACTACTTCCTTGGGCTCATACACATGTGCCATACAGTGCTGCTAAGACTGATTTCACACAATAAAGCTCAATATTTCTTTAATGCATTTGGTGCCCAACTTAGTAGTAAAGTTAAATACCCCCTCCGTAATTCTCACCCTGTTGCTGATGGCTATTTTCTGTGTGCTCCAGGTGTCATTCGAGGGAAATTGGAAACCTAAATAGCAAAAATTCTGGATGTTTGTTACACAACTCCCTTCTATATAAAATGGACGTGCTTTTAGTCTCCTCATGCCATGGCTCATAATAAAAGTTTTCTTTAAATTTATCTTCAAGTCTTTCTATTCCATAAATTCTGTAAAAGCAGTTATAAGATACTGAAGATCTATAGGAATCTGGGAAAACAGGACCGCATCATCAGCATACAGGAGTAAGGTTAAATATCTTCTTCTGACTTTTGGTGCATCAGTCCAAAGAGATTGAAGTGTTCTATCCACCCCATTTATGTAGAAAAGAAGAAGAGGGCAAGTACACATTCCTGCCTAAATTATCTTGCAATTTTTTTGGGTTGGTTAGTTTTCCTGTTGGGCCAAAATATACTCTAGCTGTGAGTTTATTAAACATATGGGCTAGGAAGCTGATTATTTCCTTGGAAGCGCCCAGTTTGTTCATAATAATCCACAGTTTATAATGGCTTACTAGATCAAAAGCACTACTCTGGTCCATAAAGCACATCTGAAGTCTACCCTCCTTTGCTCTTGTATACTTTTCCACTAAGAGATTTAAATTAAATCATTGCTCTATCATTACTAGCCCTTGCCTAAATCTGTCTTGTACCAGAGTTTGCATTGCGTTATCTTATGCCTATAGCTTCAGCCTCTCTAAAATGATTCATTCTTCCTACTGATTTGGTGGATAAATTGAGCAATGATATTGGGTGGTAAGATTATGGATCATTGTTCAGCCCCTTTTTAGAAATTCTGCCCAGATGAAGGGTATATTGCCAGTGCCAGCAGCATTTAGCTTCATCTTTAGCAAGGGTGCCCATAATGATGGTAAATGTTTATCAGTGTCTGGGGGGAGATATAATCTGGACCAGAGCCTTTGCTTGGGACTGTTATACAGCACTCTTGTGACCTCCTCAAGGCTAAAACCAAGTGAGATGACAGAAGGCACACAGCATACTGCACCGTTTGCCTCTAGCCTAGTAGGTAAATTGAATATCTCAGTAGAGATGTACACTGTGTTATGGACTTTTTTGAGGAGGCCGTCAAGCTTTGAGCAAAGTACTGTGCTGCTGACAAAAATCTTGCTACCTCTTTGTCAATAGGTAGAGCACACATGCATCAACCAGGTGACTTGAAGGGAAAGAGGGAAGGGGGAAGAGAGACACCACATCAATTGTCACCTTTTTTGGTTTCAACAAGGAGGTTAACAAGCTAGGTAGTTGATGTGATTGTTATTCACAAAGAAATCAACTAAGTAGTAAATATTGAATCTTTCTTACCAAACTCCACGGCAGATGTGCTTTAATGAGCTCCACACCTACCCGGTACAGGCGTGGAACCCCGTGGTGCCAGAATAGTCAAAGACAGTGTTAAAGTTAATGAATTAAAGAACAGGTGGACATGCAAGGACCCTATCTAACTCTGATTGCACATGGTAACTGAAAAAGGTCTGTTAGAGATGACAATCTTTTTTTTTCGTGGTGCACCATTTAATTTTTGCCCTGTCTGTTTTTGCTGACTATAGAACTCTGTTCCCTTTACACCTGCTGACCGTTGGTAAAGCGTCTGTGCATCTTTTCAGCATGATAAAATTGGTATTGTCCTAATAGGCATTTTTAACTTGCCTATAAATTCCTAGTATATGCTACAGAGTGTACCCATGGCCTGTAAGTTAAATGTCACTAGGGGACTGCATCACCTATAGCCCACATCCACTACAGTGAGAGTATAAAACATGGCTTCAGGCCCACTCATTTTGCATGACTAAAGAAGCTCTTAAGCCACCATTAGACTTGTCAAATTAAACCCTTTGGGCAGGTCTACACTTTCCTTTTACATTTCAATACATCACTCCTAAGCTGCCTGTAATGCCCATAAAGCAAGATACGTAGTAATTAAAAGTAGGACTTGTAGAAATGCAATGCTAAGCATATCCTTACAGTAAAAAGCACCAAAAGCTATTTTCATTGTACCAAAGTTGGCTTTTCCTTAGAAAAACATCAGGATGCCGGATAGGAAACAGATGGAAATTTAATTCTTAAACTCTGTAATATTTATTAAAACAAAAAAACAACTCATTGATTCAAAGTGACCACAGAGGAGCAGTTGATCATATCCTTGGACACACCTCTGGAGAGGGCACATAAGCTTTGCACAAGTAAAGAAGGGTTTCAGCATCTTGGATTTAGGTAGAGAGGCGCACTGTGGGATTGTTTGTTGTAGGGCACAGAGAAAATGCTGCAAAAGTGGGTGAGATTACCCATTGCTTAGTGAGGGGCACATAGTTGTTGTGGAGCCATTTAGTGGTGCCTTTGGGTATGTTATTTTAGCACTAGGCATGGTGCTTGTACCCTTTAGCCTAGTAATATTTTTTAAATCTGCTTCATTTTATTATTTTAGAATCAGCCACATTTGTGGTGATGTTTTATTTCCTTTATCTAGTTGTCCTTTTGCCTAGGAAAGCATTACATTTCCTAGCACAGCATTCTTTCACTCTGTGTGTTCCTCAAAGCTGCAGCGAGAAAGGATTGTTGACACAAGTGGTACACTGCGTCTCTAACATTCACAGAGATACACATATTTTTACTTGACAACTTTTTCTCAGAATATCAGCTGTTTTATTATAAAAACATTTCCCTCTCCCAGGCACATTAGACCATGCACGTTAGAGGGAGGTTGCACGCTAAAAGACCAAAACGGCGTGCTGACTGACTTCGTTACAGCTGCTCTCTGAGACCACCGGATCTCTGGGATATATGGGGATGGTGTCTCCTTAAATAACAGGCTTCCTGGCTACTGTCATACTCACATATGGGGGATGATAACTTCCCAGATGAGAATCCTGAAGGGCAGATTAGGGTTTATCCTGCGGTGCTCTAACATAGCTTAGCTAGGAATCAAATTGTTGTGTAGCCATTTTAGCTGTGGCTCCATGCACGTTATTTTAACACACTAAGCCAAGCCGCTGTGCATTGTAACCTAGGTACATTTTATTCTGCTTTATTTTATTGTTACAATAGCTACTTTTACAGTCTTGTTTTATTTTCTGTTTATCTAAGTGTTTTTGCCTCGGCGAGCATTCTGTTCTCAAACAAGACATCCTTGTTCACTCTGTGCTTCTTCCAAGGCTACAGAACGGTACATTGCTGGTGAACGTGGTATAAGTTTAGTTTCCGACATTCATAGAAAACACATATCCTTACGTAGGGACATTTTCTCAGAACATCAGCGGTGTTGTTATAAAAACACTTCCTTGTCCCTTACACGTTAGAGGGAGATTCCAGCCAGAGAACCATGACTGTATGCTGATTGTTGGATGCTTTGCTACAGATGCTAACGCAGACCACAGGCCTTTGCTCAGGTATGGGGGATGATGTCTTCCCAGGGTAACCTGCGGCGCAGAATTAAAGCTTAACACGCTGTGTTCTATCATAGCCTAGGTAGGAGTTAGTCTATTGACCGTAGTGACAATATGATAGCGTTATTTCTATGCTTCACTCTCCTTGTCATGGATCAAAACCCGAAATGGAGCGACAAGTGTAACCCGTAGTGGGTCAGACTCAGTCTCCCACACCATGGGCGATTCTGCCGCTCAAAATCCAGTAGTCTTATTAGAATAATGAGAGCCTACACGACATGGCGCCCAACGTGGGGCACCATGTCACATAGGCTCTCATTATTCCAATGAGACTACTGGATTTGGAGCGACAGGTAACACCCATAGTGGGTCAGACTCAGTCTCCCACACGGCGGGTGATTCTACCACTCAAAACTTTTCTTGTCACCATTTTGCTTATACTATGTTTCATCATTCTAAATATTGCATTTAATGCCATTTTATCTAAGATGCAGCTGATTCAAAAAATCTTACTGGAACATCTTCTGCCTCTGTTTGTCTTTGCATGTACAAGACTAATATAACTGACAGAAAAGGATGAGATCTGATCCCCCACAAGTTCCCTGAGAAGTCATCTTGTTATGCGCCCGGTCACCACAAATTGTCCCTGCTCTTGGGCAGAGATGAGGAGCTGCTAGTTGGCTGGAAATGGATTAAACCGACAGTTGTCATTTGTCGGTAGCAACAAACACCGCGGCGGTAACCACTAACAGACTGGCAGAAGACAATGTACCGCCCACCCTATCACAACCCGCCAATCCGCCAGCTTTTCCGAGGCAGTACCAATGCCATCAAAAGCTCGGCGGAAACAGGAATTGGAAGGGAAACCACTCACCTCTCAACACTCAACAAAGAACCAGGACACCCTGGAGCTCGAGTTACAGGTCCTGCCCATGCTGGTGTATCTTCTCATACACAAGGAATATCACAGGGGGCAGAGGCGACGACCACAATGAGTACTGCACCGAGCACACAGGGGAGGGGAGGGGAGAGGAAAACGAGAGTGACACACACGCAACACCCCCACCCTCACCCACAACACCATACACACAAAATCATGCAGCAACATTACATTTACACCCCGTAACGACCTGAAAGAACGCAGGGACAAAAGGAATAGAGTGTAAATAGTGATATTTTGAAATATGCAGATATAGTTAATGATTAGAAAAAACAGTATATACAAATATTTACGATATGGTCATGGTGCTCCCCTCGCCCTCCATCCCACTGGTGGCTCACCATCGGTGGATTCGGCCTCCAGGCCCATGTGAGATGCATCTCCCTCCGTCACCGGTGCCTCTGCTCCTCCGCCAGATAATGCTAATGCACACAAGGACAGGGCAACAAAACAAAAAGGGGGGGAGAGACAGAGGATACACTTGGTCAATGCCAGCAACAATACTACCGTTGGCGTACACAACACACAGGGAGCTGCCCTATGCACTAGGCCATGCCCAGGCCATCTCCTGCATCCCTGGATGGCTGCCCCCTGGGGATGCTGCCACTGACAGTTGTGGCATTGGCTGGGCATGTGACAATGCAGATGGTGGTGCAGGTGGCGGTGCTTGCGGCAGTGTCTGTGGCGGGGATGCTGCCGGTGCTGGTCGGGGTGCAGGTGCTGGTAGTGGTAGAGAGAGACACCAGGCCGTCACCTGCAGCCTCGGACAGCTGCCCACTGCGGATGATGCTGCTGACGGTTGGTGCTGCAGGGGCGGTGCAGGTGGCGGTGCAGGGGGCGGTGCAGGGGGCGGTGCCAGCAGCGATGCCTTCCGCTGTACAGGTTGCGGGGCTGTCGGTACTGATGGTGGGCACCAGTCCCTCACCTGGAGCTTCTGAGGCCTAAAGTGCCTTTCCTTGGGTTTTCTTCCCCTTCCCCACCTTGGCAGATGCTGCTGGGACCTTGGCACTGGCAGCTTGAGTTGTGGAGGAGGCCTTGCTGAATGGGTCGTGCTTCTTGGCCGTGCTGCATGCTGGCCCCTTCTTCACTTTGGCAGGTGGCGGAATGGGTTGGTCCTTTGCAGGTGTCAGTGGCACACTGGCTGCCCTGACGGGTGCCCCCTTTGATCCTCTGGGACTTGCACATACCACACCGGATGCTGACTTGGTGGCTGAGGTGATGGCCTGGGATCTTGACACCCTGGCCCGAGGGGAAGGACGGGGGGGAGGGGAAGGGAAGAGGTCAATTTTTGCCAGGAAAATGTTTTTAGACACACTGGGATGGGAAGATGGAGAGGGTTAGGGAGTGGAGGAAGAGGGAGTGGTTGTGGGAGGTGTACGTCTGCTGAGTTTGGGTGAAGGTGCATGGGCTGGATGCTGTTGTGAGGTGGATGGCTGTTGGGTGGATTGGTGCTTGCGTTTGTGTACTTTGGGAGGAGGCGGTACAGACATACTACGAGATGACACAGGGGATGTGTGCATGGTTGTGGGGGTGGTGAATGCCAGTGAGGGGCGTGTAGTCACGGGCGTGCTGGTGATGGAGTAGTGGATGAAGATGTAGTGCATGCAGGTGTGAGTGGAGACGCTAATGGGAGAGAGGTGGAGGAGGAGGGGGACAAAGTGGAGGCAGTGGATGTTGGTGTGTTTGCATGGGCATGGTGCTTGTGTAAGTGCCTGTGAGATGAAGTGTGGTGCTTATGTTTGCCTGAGCCACTTTTGTGTGGTGATTTGGGTGCATGCTGGTCTGACGGTGTGCTTGGGATAGGCTGAGGTAGAGGGGATTGGGTCTGGTTAGTGGAAGTTGGAGGGGAGAGGCTGGACACAGGGACAATGGCTGCCATCAGTGCTGAGGCCAGAGCCTGAAATGCTCTCTGTTGGGCCACCACGCCAGAGTGAATGCCCTCCAGGTATGCATTTGTTTGTTGCAAATGGCTCTCGACACCTTGGACGGCATTCAGTATGGTTGACTGCCCACAGAGAGGGATCTCAGGAGGTCAATAGCCTCCTCACTGAAGGCAGCAGAGCTGACTGGGGCAGAGTCTGAGGTGCCTGGGGCAAAGGAGATGCCCACCCTCCTGGGTGAGCGGGGACGGGAAACATGCTGAGGGGCTGCTGGAAGGGCGGTGCTGGTGGGGGAGGCAGTACCTGTTGTTGGGGTGGGCACAGAGGTGTCCGCCATTGCCAAGGAGCTTCCAACGGAGGAGAAGTCGCTGTCTGTGGTCTCCCATCCTGTCCCCGTCATGGTGCTCCCCTCGCCCTCCATCCCACTGGTGGCTCACCATCGGTGGATTCGGCCTCCAGGCCCATGTGGGATACATCTCCCTCCGTCACCGGTGCCTCTGCTCCTCCGCCAGATAATGCTAATGCACACAAGGACAGGGCAACAAAACAAAAAGGGGGGGAGAGACATAGGATACACTTGGTCAATGCCAGCAACAATACTACAGTTGGCGTACACAACACACAGGGAGATGCCCTATGCACTAGGCCATGCCCAAACAGTCACTAATATAGTCACCAGCCCACTGGGTACAATGCCTAACCCCAGCATCTGCACACCTGACACCCATAGGACCCTGCCCAGTAGTAGATGGCCACTTGCCCCATTGGGGTAGGAGTGTGCCAGAGCCTGCACACAAGGGACCTACCCTGTGTTGTTCGCCCTGGCCTAGGGGCATCCACAGCCCACATGCCCCACCCAGCTACCTCCTAAAGCGCGCAAAGTCAGCTTTCTGAATCTGTACTCACCCCCTTGTGGCGGCTGTGATGCCCTCACGCGCCCATCCAACTCCGGATAGGCCACTGCCAGAATGCGGAACATCAGGGGAGTCATGGTGCGACGGGCACCCCTTCCACGTTGGGGGGCCAGCCCCAGCTGGGCCTCTGCCGTTTTCTTGGTCCAGCGGCTCAGGTCCTCCCATCTCTTGCGGCAGTGGGTGCTCCGCCTGTGATAGACACCCAGGGTCCGCACCTCCTTGGCGATAGCACGCCAAATACCCTTTTTCTGTTGGGCGCTGACCTGGAGGGAAAAGACAGCAGAAAAGGAAATCAATCACACGTCCGGACCAGCATACCCATTGCCCACCAGTTCCCACCCATGCCCTGATGCACATACACTGACCACCTCTCATGCAGCACTCAGGCCAGGACGCCTCAGCACCCCCCAACATGTGGCTTACATCCACACCACTCCAAACATGCATTGCCCACACATCATGGTCACAGTGTACTCACCTGTATGTCTGGAGGGCCGTAGAGTAATGTGTACTGGGGTAGGACCCCATCCACCCATTTCTCCAACTCCTCCGCTGTGAAGGCAGGGGCCCTTTTCCCAGACACTCTAGCCATTGTCGCTTCCAGACTCAGGTCACAGCAGCAATTGCAGTGTAGGTCCTCTCCTGTTGACGGTGAGCTAGCAAGTGAGTGAATAGTTAGAAAATGGCGGTGACGTCCACAGCGGTGCGTACTGTCACCACCGGCGTACATCACCATTGGCCACTGTAACCCATAGCGCCCAAGGAAAACCAATGAGGAGTTGCACAGCGGTACTCGACCACCTCCTGCAACGGCACACAATGTCAGCAGAATTACCTCATTTCCACATGTACATCCACAAAGGACAGACGGACGCCATTTCGGGGAGGGCAGGCCATGGCACCTAATTGCATCACAGTACACATAGGCACCATTTGGGCCTATCCAACAATATTGCGTTACAGTCACAACATGCAATGCAGTGTAGTGTTTGAAATTGTGGAATACTGACCAGCTGCTCCCCGTTTTGCCCCCTAGATTACAACCGCAGCGGATGGATAGGAGATGGAGACATCCGCCCTTGTACAGAATCCTGGTGGACTTGGCAACAATGGAGGACAGGCACATTATCCTCACTTGTAGACTGGACAGGGCCACAATCACAGAGCTGAGTGCCCAACTGGTGCCTGACCTGATATCTGCTATCCGTCACCCCACCGGGATCCCTCCTCTTGTGCAAGTCCTATCTGTGCTCCATTTCTTGGCAACTGGCTCCTTCAAAGTGACAGAGGGCTTGGCAGCAGGAATGTCACAGCCAATGTTCTCAATAGTGCTGACCAGCATGTTGGCTGCCCTGATTAAACACATGCGCAGCTACATCGTTTTCACCCAGCTAGAGGATTTGGCCACAGTGAAAGCTGACTTCTATGCAATGGGACATATCTCCAACATTATTGGGGCTATTGATGGTACACATATTGCATTTGTCCCCCCCGGCGAAATGAACAGGTGTTCAGAAATGGAAAGAGCTTTCACTTCATGAATGTGAAGATAGTGTGTCTGGCAGACCAGTACATCTCCTCTGTCAATGCAAAGTATCCCCAAATGTGATGGCTTAACTCCAGAGGTACCAGGTGTGACTAATAGGTGACCCCTGGTTCCCACCCAGTGGATGTTGGTGTATGGGTATGGTGTTGGCCACAAGGGTTAGTGTGTGTCTAACAAGAGTCCCTCGATATTTCCAGGTAACTCTGGTTACACCAACCTCTCATGGCTACTGACCCCAGTGAGAAATGCCAGGGCAAGGGCAGAGGAACGTTACAATGAGGCACATGGGCAGACAAGAAGGATTATGGAGAGGACCTTCGGCCTCCTGAAGGCCAGGTTTAGTTGCCTCCATCTAACTGGTGGATCCCTGTACTACTCACCCAAGAAGGTCTGCCAGATAATCGTGGCATGCTTCATGTTGCATAATTGTGTTGAGACGCCAGATGCCTTTTCTGGAGGAGGATGAGGCTGGAGATGGGCGTGTGGCAGCAATGGACCCTGTGGACAGTGAAGATGAGGAGGCAGAGGATGAGGATGAGGACAACAGAACAGCAATAATACAACAGTACTTCCAGTGACACACAGGTAAGACACTGTAACTGCACTTTACATTGACAGTTTTGTGTTGGACATTGTACATGGCAGGCTGATTCTCCCAATTCTATGGCCAATTACTGTACCCTTCGGCATCTCTATTTTCAGATATCTGTGCCTCACTCTGGCACCTGGCGTGTAGTGCAGCCTACTACAGGTCATTCCTATGTATACATTCCTGTCCAGTTATTTTGCAGTGTTTAAAGCTTGTTAAACGAATATATAGCTCAATCATTTGACAGACTCCACACTTTTATTTTTTTAAATGGTGTTTATTTAAGTGCCAATAAGTAGAGGGGTATGTGCAATGGGCTGGAGTGATGGTGGAGGAAGGTCCAGGATAGAGTCCAGTCTATTTGCATCACAGGTGCAGTGTCCAAGGGGGCATAGGAAGTGGAGCAATGGCAGTTCGAGGTGGACAGGGTGACAAAGTGGGACACAAGGGTGACAATCAGGGGAGTCCTATTTTCTGGCGGGGGTCTTGGCAATGTTCTCTAGCTTCTGCCTGGATTGCAGTTACCGTTTGTGGGGTGGTTCTCCTTCTGCAAGAGGGGAGCTGGTGGCCTGTTGTTCCTGTGGCCGGCCTCCTGTCCACTTGCGGTGGTGGAGGAGGAGGGCTGTTCATTGGTGTGGCTAGTGTCAGGGGCCCAGTGGTTTGCCACTGCCTCCCTGATGGTGTTGGCCGTGTCTGCCAGCACCCCTACAATGGTGACCAGGATGGTGTTAATGTCCTTCAGGTCCTCCCTGATCCCCAGGTACTGTCTCTCCTGCAGCCGCTGGGTCTCCTGCAACATGTCCAGTATCTGGTCCATCGTCTTCTGGGAATGGTGGCATGCTCCCAGGATGTTGGGGAGGGCCTCCTGGAGAGTCGGTTCCCAAGGCCTATCCTCCCCCTGTCTCACAGCAGTCCTCCCAGCTTCCCTGTTGTCCTTTTCCTCTGTCCCCTGAACCATGTGCCCACTGCCACTGACCCAGGTCCCTGATCGCCCTGTGTTTGTGGGGTGTCCTGGGGTCCCTGTAGTGGTGGACACACTGCTGATTGATGTGTCCTGGGTACAGAGGTATGGGCCCGCTTGGTGGGTGCTGTGCTGGTGTTTCCTGAGGGGGGAGGCTCTGTGGTGGTATAGGACTGTGCCTGGGTAACCGACTGTCTGGAGATCCCTGATGGGCCAGGTTGGTCATCCAGATCCAGCATCCAGAGCTGCTGTCATCACTGTGGGCCTCTTCTGTGGGGGAACTGGATGTTGCTGGCACCTCTTCTCCGGTGACGTTGGGTGGGGGACCTGTGGGGATGTAAATGCAGTGTTATTGTTTCTGCGTGTGACATCTTGTGCATGGGTGTGTTGCCTTCTATGGTTGTGATTGCCCAGTCAGCTTTGACTTGTGTGAGTAGTTATTTTGTGGGCTAAGTGATTGTCTCTAGTTTGCATGCTTTAGTGATGTGTGTCCATACAGGTCTGTGATGGGGGTCAGTGCATTGGTGTTACGTGCAGGGCTTGGTATTGGGATGGGTGGGTTGTGATGGTAGGGTGTATGTGAAGTGGTAGAGTGATGGGGTGGGGTAGGGGGAGGTATGTGATGGCATGCAGGTAGGAGGGGTGAAAGTAGTAAAGAGTTGACTTACCCGAGTCCAGTCCTCCTGCTACTCCTACCAGGCCCTCAGGAAGCATGATTGCCAAGACTTGCTACTCCCATGTTGTTAGTTGTGGGGGAGTAGGTGGGGGTCCACCGCCAGTCCTCTGTTCTGCTATCTGGTGTCTTGCTACCATAGAATGCACCTTCCCCTGTAGGTCATTCCACCTCTTCCTGATGTCATCCCTTGTTCTGGGGTGTTGTCCCAAGGCATTGACCTTGCCCACGATTCTCCGCCATAGCTAATCTTCCTAGCAATGGATGTCTGCTGCACCTGTGATGCAAATAGCTATGGCTCTACCCGGATGATTTCCTCCACAATACCCTCTAGCTCCTTCTCTGAGAAACTGAGGTGTATTTGTGATGCCATGGGTGTAGTGTGAGTGGTGTGTGTGAGGGTGTGTGGGGTGATGTGTTGGGGTGTGTGCTGTAAGGTGCGTGGATGGTGTATGGGTGATGGTGTTATGTGGCTCTGGTTCTGTGTGGCAGGTGTGTGTAGTTTGAATTGTCCAATGTAGTGTTGTTTTGTTTGAGTATGTGTATTTTGAGCGCAGCGGTTTGTACCGCCAATGGTTTACCCCAGTTGAATGTTCACCACGTTGATTCGTGGGCCATAATGTTGGCGTAGTTCTGTTGGTGTAACGGTGTGGGTTTTGCTACCACCAGTTTATTACTGACCTTGGGGCTAGCGGACTTGTGTGTGTCGATGTACAGTGACAGATTGCTATGTGTGTGTCATAATGTGGGTAGCAGTAATCCGACACGCCTGCGCTATGTTGGAGGCTGTCAGTATGGCAGTAAGCGGGACTTACCGCCAATGTCATAATGAGGGTCATAGTGTAGGGGAATTATGCCAGCAATGGTTAAAATGTTCCTCACTATACGTTGTTAAAGAACATCCCAGTCTTCTGTCTAAAAACAACGACGTGCAGCTTTCCTGTTAGGCCTCAGAAGGCAACATTGTAGTGGATCCTATTTGGTTTTATTGGGAATCAGGAGATAGCTTAGCCTTCTGGCTTGCAGGCCTGTGCCCCTGTCACCCAGTGACTTTTAACCTACTTACTCTGCTCTGTTTTAGCACATTTATTTAATTATTTCTTCCAAGATGGCTGTTATGCTTATAGTTAGGAAGATGTTTTGATTTCACGTTATCAGTGCCAATCTGTGAAGGCGTCACTATAAGCTTCAAAGACAAGTGATAGACGTAGGTAGTCACATCATGTCCCTTTCCCACTTACGTGTGACAGGAACATAATGTACTTTTGGAGGGAGTTGTTTATATAATTGCTGCACCAAGCATGCCTTCTAGTCTATTGTTTGGGAACATACCGGTGACAGGGGTCCTTTAAGATCTGTCTAAATACAACTCAAGCAGACAAGGTTATCAGAGGGATTCCCACCAGATGCCATCAACGTTATCTAGGCTACACGTTGCCTTGATGCAGACCCAGCCTTTGTGCCTCCGCAGACTCTGATCCAGAGACCTCGGGCCAGATGTTCCAAACGTTTTGCACATCGCAAACAGCGAATTTCCATTCCCCATTCCCCGTTTTGCCAGTCGGTAACCTGGTTACCGACTCGCAAAACGAGACTGCGAGTCGCAATTAGGAAGGGGTGCTCCCCTTCCTAATTGCGAGTCACTGCGCGATGCTGTATTGTTTTGTGACCGCGAACGTCTCACTGGTGGTAACCCATTTGCAAACCCATTCCCCATGGGACCCCGTCCCCTTTGTGAATGGCATGACATTTTTTTTTTCCTATGAACCACTGCCTGCTCTGAAAAAATGAAACGAAAACGTTTCATTTTTTAGTTTTGTAATGCATCTCGTTTTCCTTTAAGGAAAAGGGGCTGCATTACAAAATAAAAAAAAAACTGCTTTATTTAAAAGCAGTCACAGACATGGTGGTCTGCTGTCTCCATCAGGCCACCATCCCTGTGAGTGCTGCCACTCGCAAATTGCGACCCATCTCATTAATATTAATGAGGTGGGCCTTTGCGACCCCCTTGCGAGTCGCAGATGGTGTCAGGGACACCATCCTACATTCTGGATTGTGACTCGCAAATTGCAAGTCGGTCTGACTCACAATTTGCGAGTCGCAATCCAGATTTGTACTACATCTGGCCCATCATTCCAAGGTAACAAGGGTTGGAGGCATTTCTCATGGACATGGTACTGATAGATTAGGTTTAACACACCTAGCTCTCTTTAGATTAGAGATTAGGCTCATCATGCTAAGATATAAGGGATGTTTTACATTTAATGATATTGCAAGATGGTGAGGGTCTTTATATTCACAACTCTCGTTTTTACAGTTCTGTTTCTTGCATTGTTCATTAGCATAATCATTGCAGCCCACGCATTTTACAGTAGATTGCAGTCTTGTTAATAAAACTTATTAAAAACGTTGCTACATCTCCTTCTTTGCGTGTGTGACTGAGACTTATTGCTCATGTGAGAAGAGGATAATCTCTGTTTAACCACAACTCCCCTGAGATGTCGCACTCTTGGGGCCATGTGTAAAGGCTGCCACAAATCACCTTTTACTAATTAGGGTTTTGGTTAGGTACTGCTTGTGAGCTGGGAGGGTTAGGCCGACAGTTGCGACTTGTTGTAGGATTCGCTTAGCCGCCTACAAACAAAAGTGCTGTCATCCCTAAACCAGCAGTCTTGTCTAGAGCAAAAGTCCAACTACGACAATGTAAAAAGAGCTTCTTGTATGCAGTTTATAATTAAATTTGAAAACTTTCTCCATAAGAAGCTGCTGCCTGGTTAAGGCAAATAGATCAGGAAAATGTATAGAAAGCATTAGCTGTTGTGGATAATGCGATTAACACCTTGTCCGACCACATAAACACTTTAAACTCATTGTTCATCTGCAATAGACATTGGGCAAAGTGACATGTCATTTTTACATCATGGACAGAGTCAGCTAAGGTCCCATTATGCAGCTGGGTTGGACACTACGAACACTGAAATCTGGTTGCATTCCCTGGCAACATGCCAGCATCCGGGATATATTTTCAGCATTTAATTTGACGCAATAGCAACAAATAATGGTTAAGAAGGAAGTGACTTATGTTATGTTAAACATCAAGAAATTAGAAAAGTTGCCTTTTACTGTGGCTGAAATACCATATTGTATGTTGAATGGTTAATACACTGGTTTATTAATCTGCCTATTTCAACACTGCAATTTGTAGGAGGCTGGCCTGGTTTATAGTGGGTACCTAAGGTACTTACACCTTATGCCACATCCAGTTATCCCTTATTAGTGAAATGTAAGCAGTGTCCTAGCAGCTTAGGCTGTCTAGGGATAGCTGTAGCAGAGCAGCTTAGGCTGAATTAGGAGACATAGCTCCTGCAATAACATTATAGTTACACAGTACATATACACAATAAAAGACAATACTCAGGGGCACATTTATACTCTGTTTGCGCTGAATGTGTGTCAAATTTTTTGACGCACATTCGGCGCAAACCTTGCCCCATATTTAAACTTTGACGCCAGAGCCCGCGGACGTCAAAATTCCTCTGTGTGAGTCATTGTTTGGATGCGGGAAACTGCCTTGCATCAATGACATGCAAGGTAGGCGTTCCCGCCCAAAAAATAACTTTAAGGCCTGTGCGCCTTATTTATACTCCCGCGTCATTTTGATGCACAGGAGAGGGTTGGCCTTAAAAAACGGCGCATAGCCTGATGTGCGCCATTTTTTAACGCCTGTGTCAGGGCAGGCATTAAGGGGTCTGTGGGCTCACTTCCATGGTCTCTAGAAAGAGTCCAGAGGCGTCTTTCCCTGTCCCCAGGAACATCCCCTGCCACCCACCCCTGGATGGGGGCACCCATCCCAGGTAAGTACAGGTAAGTTGAGGTAAGTTTTTTTTTTTTTTATAAGTGGCATAAGGGGGCCTAATTTGGGAAACCCTACGTGCCATTATGCACAGTGGCCATGCCCAGGGGACAGAAGTACCCAGGGCATGGCCATTGGGCAAGGGGGCATGACTCCTGTCTTTGCTAAGACAGGAGTCATTTCAATGGGGGTTGTGCGTCACAAAATGGCGCAAGTCCGGTTTGAGGCATGATTTTTGCCTCAAACCTGACTTGCACCATTTTTTGATGCACAACCCCCATTTTCCCCTATGCCGGCACTGCCTGGTTTGAGTCATTTTATTTTTACTCTGACCAGTCCGCAGTGCCGGCTGACGTCATTCCTTAAATATGGTTTGCGTCAAAACGTATAAATATGGGCCTCAGTGTTAACAAAAATAAAGGTACTTTATTTTAGTGACACAAGGCCAAAAATATCTTAGAGGCAATACTCCTTCTGGAGGTAAGTATTATACATAATATATATACTAGTAACCAAAATCAGGTAAGTAAACAGTCATAGAATAGTGCAAACAGTAGAAAATACCATAGAATGCAATGGGCCTAGGGGCAACACAAACCATATACTAAAATAGTGGAATGCAAATCAAAAATTCCCCACTAGGCAAGTGTAGTGTGTAGCGGGCACTGGGAGTCTAAGAAAATACCAAAGTTAAGTAAAGTACCCCACCCCAAAGCCCAGGAAAGTAGGAGTCAAGTACAGCAAGTTTCCTCAGGACACACTACAAGTTGTTTTTGCGATTTTGCAAGAACCAAGCAAGACTGCAATCAACCAACTGTGGACTCCTGGACCTGAAGACCTGTGTAGAGAGGACACCTAGTCCAGAAGTCGAAGAAGAGTCCAGGAAGGACAGGAGCCCCTGCCAACCTAGAAGATGGTGAAAGAGTAGATTCTCCGGTAAAAAGAAGAGTACAGAAGAGCACCAAAGAAGATGGCTGCTGGTTCCTGCGTGGTGCACGAGATGTCCCACGTTGAGTTGTTGGATGCATGCTGTTTGTGTTGCTGGATTCCGTCAACAATCCTTGGTTCACGCAAGTACATTGTTTGCATCAAAATGGAGCTGCCTGGATCCAAGAGGGACCCGGGGGTCTCAACTCCGACTGAGGAGACAGAGGGGGCTCCCACAGTAGTGCCAGGACATGGGAACAAAGAAGAGGCAAAGTGTGTCTCAGCAAGGTATGCGTTGCAGGATGGACTGCTGGGGACCTGGGCTACACTGTGCACAAAGGATTCTTGGAAGAAGTGCAGAGAAGCCCAAGGAGCTGGAGAAGATGCAGTGCACATGGATACTGTCATAGCACATGGGAGGCAAGCTCTTACCTCCACCAAATTTGAACAGCTGGACCTTAGGACAGTCTGGGTCACGCCAGTCCAACATCTGTGTTCGAGGGAGCATGCTCGTCGTCAGGAGCGGAGCCCCAGAGTACCATTCGTCATCGCAGAAGGGTGCCTGAAGAACCAAGGAAGTGACTCCGTCACTCCATGGGAGATTCCTTTGGTTCTTCTGGTGCAGGATGAAGACAGGAAGTCCTCAGAGTGTGCACACCTTGGAAACTGTTGCAAATGCTGGCTGGAGCTGAAGTCATCCTGCATATTCTGCATCAGAAGCTGAAGCAGAGGATGCAGAGAATTTCTGGAGGAGTCTTGCAAGCTGAATCTGAGGAACACCCAGAGGAGAGACCCTAAATAGCCCTGAGAGGTGGGTTGGCTACCTACTTAGGTATGCACCTATCAGGAGAGGTCTCTGATGTCACCTACTGGCACTGGCCACTCAGAGGTCTCCAGAGTTTACCCACACCCTGGAATCCAAGATGGCTAACGCCAGAGACACTCTGGAGGAGCTCTGGGCACCACCCCTGCTGTGGTGATGGTCAGGAGAGTGGTCACTCCCCTTTCCTTTGTCCAGTTTCACGCCAGAGCAGGGACTGGAGGTCCATGAACCAGTGTAGACTGGCTTATGCAAAGAGGGCACCATCTGTGCCCTTCAAAGCATTTCCAGACGCTCTGGAAGGCTACCCATCCCAAGCCTGTAACACCTATTTCTAAAGGGAGAGGGTGTAACACCCTGCTCCCAAAGGAAATACATTGTTCTGCCTTCCTGGGATTGAGCTGCTCAGTCCTCAGGAGGGCAGAATCATGTCTGCGAGGTGGCAGCAGCTGCAGCTGCAGTGGAAACCTCAGAGAGCTGGTTTAGCAGTACTGGGGGTCTATGGTGGAGCCCCCAGGAAGCATGGGATTGGCCCCCCAATACCAGATTTGGAATGGGGAGACAATTCCTGATCTTAGAAACCTCACATGGCCATATTCAGAGTTACCATTGTGAAGCTACATATAGGTATTGACCTATATGTAGTGCATGCCTGTAATGGTGTCCCCGCACTCACAAAGTCCAGGGAAATGGCCCTGAACTATGCGGGGGCACCTTTGCTAGTGCAAGGGTGCCGTCACACTTAGTAACGTTGCACCTAACCTTCAGCAAGTGAAGTGTAGACATAGTTAGACATATAGGTGACTTATAAGTTACTTAAGTGCAGTGAAAATGGCTGTGAGGGCACTATTTCACTCAGGCTGCAGTGGAAGTCCTGAAGAAAGGTTTGTCTGAGCTCTTTATGGGTGGCAAAAGAAATGCTGCAGCCCATAATGATCTCCAGGAACCCCAATGGCCTGGGCACCTAGGTACCACATACTAGGGACTTATAACGGGGTCCAGTGTGCCAATTGGAATTGGAATATGAGGTCACTAAACTATAGTGACAAATTTGGTAAGTAGAGAGAGCATAAGCACTGGAGTTCTGGTTAGCAGAACTTCAGTGACACAGTTAAGCATATTGACAACACACACATTAGGCCACAAACTATGAGAACTGGGGTCCTGGCTAGCAGGATCCCAGTGAGACAAATAAAACATACTGACAAACAGGCAGAAATTGGGGGGTAACATGCCAAGAAAGATGGTACTTTCCTACACAATTCACGTCCTGCTTGAAACACCATCCA
Organism: Pleurodeles waltl; assembly: GCF_031143425.1. Taxonomy (NCBI): domain Eukaryota; kingdom Metazoa; phylum Chordata; class Amphibia; order Caudata; family Salamandridae; genus Pleurodeles; species Pleurodeles waltl. Next base: position 143,224,450 of record NC_090437.1, on the reverse strand, counting down.
GTAGGCACACATGAAAGGCTAGGAGAGAGTCACATTCGACGTGTGGGAGCTTCCCTTCTCACACAAATGTCTCAATGGCATGAATGAGGCCTGTCTTAGTCTTGCAAGACTTCTGTGAGCCATTTGATGTTTTTTCACCAGCTGTCCTTGCACGGGGCATGTAACGCTTCGGCAGATAATTTAGGTTGCTAGTCCCCTTGATTTGACCTGCATTCCGGGTACTCTCTAATAGAAGCTATGTGCTTCTGAAGAGTGATAGCTGTTGTGGAATGCGAGCTGGAATAGCTCACATCGTTTCCGTCTCCAGATTGTCACCTGCTGAGGGAAGGTTCCTTTTCCCCTTACGCAACGGACAAAAGTAGCATGTATTTGGCCTCACATTGCTGCTTCAAATGTGAATTTTGACAAGTTGAGCAGAATAAAGACATTATTGTTTCAAAAACTTGTGGCGCTGACACCTGCACGTGAGACCTATGACCTCTAAGTGGCTAGGTCATCTGCAGGAATACAGACCCTTTTAAATACAAACTTTCAGAGACACTTTTGTGAACTCATAGGACGCATCTTTAACGTGTCCAGTACTACTGGCTGTTGGTTCTGGTTTCATTAACACCTTCTCCTCTATATTTGGTTTAATACCTTCAGCCATATACTCAATATTTTCAACTATTTTTGGGCGATTTCTGATCACTTTGGCTATAATAGGTGGCATCTTGCTGTTGCTGTTTTTTATTCACAATGGCTGTCCCATTGCTGCAAGGAGGACTGATGATGCTTCCACTGACTCTGCTTTGGGAACAAACTGAGAACCTGCCTGACTCTCAGTTCGAGGCCCTCCTCCACCCACAGGATCCCGCCTGCACCACATCCCTGGTGGCCTAGTGGCTATCTGCAAGTAAGTATCTTCAGTCTCTCCCTTTCTCTCTTTACTCCTGCTATTTACTTCTGCCTTTCCCTCTGTTTTTATATTGTTTTTATTTTTCTGTCTTTCTCGTTACCCTCTTGCCTCCTTTCTCTCCTGCGCTCTTCCCACTCCGCTGCTGCCTTTGCAGCCCCACCTCCCGGGTGAAGTGCTTTACCTGCCCTCCTGCCTCCCATCTGACCGGACACCTGCCTCCCTCCCCTTCTTATTGGGGGCCTCGGCCTGAGAGGGTGACTCCAATGAATCTCCTGGTCAGCATCTGTTGCCCTCCCCAGCTCCTCTTCCTGCTGCTGCCTTAGCCTTGGGAATAAACTGAAAGCCTGCCTAACTCTCAGTTCGAGGCTCTCCTCCTCCTGCAGGCTCCTGCCTGTGCCTCATCCCTGGAGGCCTAGTTGCCATCTGCAAGTATCTTCTGTCTCTCTCTGTTTCTCTTTACTCCTGCTTTTTTACTTCTGCCTTTACCTGTTTTAACATCATTTTTATTTTTCTGTCACTTTCTTGTCACCTTCTTGCCTCCTCTCCCTCCCATGCTCTCCCCGCACAGCTGCTTCCCCAGGGAAGTGCTTTTGCCACCCTCCTGCCTCCCAGCTGAGCGGTCCCCCCCACCTCCCTCCCCTTCTTAGTGGCAGCTGCAGCGCGGCTGCGCAGCGGGCTTGCCACTGGCATGCCAAAGGTGTGTTAAAGGCAAGCCTGTATGCGCACATCCGTGCCTGAACTGCGCCAAGCACCACAGACCCTGGTTCTCGTCCCATCTGCTGGTTCGACACCAGCACTCTACACGTCGTCAACCCAGGAAGATCTTCAGCCTGCCACCAAGCTGACCTCCGGAACACCCATGAACCTTTTTCTTGCTGCGCCTGCTCCCGCACTCTCCAAGAACCACCACTTGTTCCGGCACCAAGCAAAACAGCCACCTCAAGTGCATATTCCTCAACACAACATCTAACAGACATGGACGTCACCTTCTTAATGGAGACCTGGAAAAAACCCACCACTTCCCCAGACATTACCACGGACATCCTGGACAACTAAAAAATCAAACTACAAAATCATCCACAAGGACTGGAGGTGGCATTGCCATAATCTACAAGAACAACCTCTGCCTGACTACCAGCATCGAGTGGCAGTCTCAGTCAATGCTTGAAAACCTACATTTTCAGATCCAGACCAACCCAAACACCTCCCTACAGGCCACACAGACCCCATTCCCAGTTCTGCGAAGATATTGCCGACCTCTTTGCCCCACAAGTGCTCACTCCCTCCGACTACATCCTACTCGGGGACCTCAATTTCCACCTTGATACCCTCGATGACCGCAACACCCCAAACCTCCTGGACAACCTCACAACTCTCGGCCTCAAAAAACTCGTCAACATCCCCACCCACAGAGCTGGACACATTCTTAACCCCATCTTCTTAGCAGGGGACAACATGACCATCTCCCACACCTCCTAACACCATTGAACCGACCACAGACTCTGGGGTAAAGTCACAGAAGCACAGCTCACCAACGCTCTCAACCATTGCCTCTCACCAGATGCAACAGACGCTAATGAAAACGCAGGCAACCTGCACCGTTTACTCTCAAACTGCACTGACAACCTAGCACTCCTAAGGAAATCAGCAGGGAATCAACAGACCAAAACACCCAAGTGGTTTACTCCAGACCTACAGGAATCCAAGCATGCCTGCAGACAACTGGAACATAAATGGAGGCTCTGCAAATCCACCGAAGACTGCGCAGCCTACAAAATAGCAGTCACCACCCACCACCAGAACCACCAAAAAAGCTGCCTTTTCATCCTCATTCATCCCTCCCTCCCAAGACCTCGGCAACGACCTTGCCACCTTCTTTCACCATAAGATCCAGGACATCTAATGCTCACCCCCACAAACCTTGCACCCCACCATATATTGAACTCCTGGACCCCCATCACCATCAGATCCATGCCCTCATCACATCCTCAACTTGGCCAGAGTCTCCACAGCACTGGAGCTCTGCCAAACCATCAACCTATCCTTCAAGACAGCCACATTTCCCTCAGACTGGAAACATGACGAAATCAGCCCGCTACTCAAGAAACCTACTGCTGAACCTATGGAGCTGAAGAACTGCTCCCTTTCCCAGCCAAGGCAATGGAGAAGACCATCAACCAGCAACTCACTGAGTTCCTCGAGACACACTGTATCCTGGACCCTTTCCAGTCCAGTTTCAGAAGTAACTACAGCACTGAAACTGCACTCTTAACAGTCACCAATGACATACGCATCACACTGGACCACGGAGGCACTGCCACACTCATCCTCCTCGACCATTCCGCTGCAAATGACACCATCTCCCACTCCATCCTCTACAACAGACTGCACGACGCCGGAATCTGAGACAAAGCCCTGAAATGGATCAGGTCCTTCCTCACCGGATGAACATAAAAGGTCAGACTACCACCGTTCACATCAGAACCTAGAGGCACTTGCTGTAGAGTGCCCCAAGGATCCACACTCAGCCCGACGCTTTTCAACATCTACATGTCCCGCTCGCCATGATCACCAGACAACACAAGATAAACATAGTCTCCTACGCTGGTGACATCCAACTGATCCTCTCCCTGTCCAAGGATTCTGCACAAGCCAAGAGAAATGTCCTTAACGTGATGAGAGCAGTCGCCGCCTGCATGGAGGAAACCTGCCTGTACCTCAACTCAAACAAGACAGAGACCCTTGTGATCGGCTCCAACCGTTCTGCCTGGAAAGACTCCTGGTGGCCTCCCGCTCTGAGTAACGCCCCAGCCCCCACAGACTATGAGTGCAACCTGGGCATCATCTTGGACTCCACTCTATCGATGACCCCCCAAGTTAACGCTGTCTCCTCATCAAGCTTCCACACCCTCTGTCTCCTGCAGAAGATTTTCAAATGGATTCCCCCGACACGAGGAATATAGTCACCCATGCACTCATCACCAGCAAACTGGACTACGGCAACGTACTATATTCCGGCATTACCAAGAAACTTCAATCAAGACCACAGTGTGTCCAGAATACAGCAGCCAGACTCATCCTGGACATCCCACGACACAGCCAAATCTCCTCCCACCTTAGAGACCTACACTGGCTCCCAGTCAATAAGTGTATCACATACAACTCCAGATACACACCTTCAAGCACAACATAGGACCAGCATAACTTAACCATTGCCTCACCTTCTATGTACCCAACAGACGCCTCTGTTCCTTCCAGCTCACCCTTGCAGCCTTCCCAAAGATCCCAAAAAGTACCGCAGGAGGAAGATCCTTCTCCTACCTAGCACTCCGGACATGGAACACACTTCCCATCAAACTCAGTCAGAGCACATCACTGAAGCAGTTCAGGAAGGACCTCAAGACCTGGCTCTTTGACTGAGCAGAACGCTTACATTCAGTGAATTGAGACCCTATGGATGATAAGCCACACTTTACATATCCTTGATTGATTGGCCTGCGCAACTGTGTCATGAACGCATAATGCAGTATTTTGGAACATCACTCCTGGAAGAACTGGAGTGCAACTGCTCATTCTGACCAGTTTTGGTTTGTGTGCAGCCAGTGTTTCAGTGCCTCTGGTGCCTTTTTGAATGTACACTGAAAGTTTCCACACAGCACTTACTTTCTTTGGATGCTGATCTGTTGATGTTCTCGCTGAGGGCTGATTATCAGACATGTGTGTTGAGGGTGTGTTTGCTACCGGAAGCCATTAATGAGCTACGCTTCATGGATCATGCAGCTCTTAACTTACCATCGGGCACAACACGGAATGCTGCTCCCTCAGCTGGAGCTCAGGCTTTGGAACATGAGTGCACTCTGGTTTTCCTTGGGACCAATTTGGTCACACTACCACCTGCCGAAGTGGAACATTTCCTTGCTTCAGTTGGCCCGGCTGTAACAGGAGATTTTCGAAGTGACACTGGTTTTTAAATTCAGATTTACTGCAGCCACTGCTAAACCTCTAAAGTGACCTCTTCTAATGTATTTTTGACCTGCTTCAGTGTGTTGTAACTTGTCACTATTGATATTTATGTATGCATGTTTTAAAGCCTTGCATTTTAGTTGCTTTACTGCTTGTGCCCATTAGCAGAGTAACATTTTATTCTGCTTCATTTTATTATTTAGAATCAGCTCCATTTTTGGTGATGATTTATTTTCTTTATCTAGTTGTCCTTTCACCTAAGAAAGCATTACATTTCTTAGCACTGCATTCTTTCACTATGTGCTTTCCTCAAGGCTTCAGCGAAATAGGATTGTCGGCAAAACAGTCTCAGAAACACACATATTTTTACATGGGGACATTTTCGCAGAATACCAGTTGTTGTATTATAAAAAACATTTCCCTGACCCAACTACGTTAGAGGGAGGATCCAGCCAGATGAACAGGACTGCATGCTGATTGACTTTGTTACAGCTGCTCGCTGAGACCACCTGTTCCCTGGCCTGCATGGGGATAGTGTCTCTTTGGATAACAATCTTCCTCACTCTCTGTCATACTCAGGTTTGGGCGATGATGTCCTCCCAGGGAGGGAATCCTGAAGGGTGGATTAGGGCTTAGCTCTAACATAGCTTAAGTAGCAATCGCATATACTGTACATTGTGACAGTATGGTGGTACTTTTCCTCTGTTTCACTTTACTTGTCACCGTTTTGCTTCTAGTATGTTTCATCATTCTTATTGCATTTCATGCGATTTGATCTAAGATGAAGCTGATTCAATAAATCTTATTAAATCATCTTCTGCCTCTGTTTGTCTTTGCAAGTGATGGACTAATATAACTGAGATAAAAGGATGAGATCTGATAAACCACAATTTCCCTGAGAATTCATCTTGTCATGCACCCGGTTGCCACACATTGTCTCTGCTCTTGGGCAGAAATGAGGCACTGCTAGTTGGCCGGAAACAGATTAGGCTGACAGTTGCCATATGGAGTAGGATTGGACTTAGTTCCCCACAATTCAGGTGATGCTGCCGCCCAAGTCCAGCAGCCTCATTAGTATAATGAGAGTCCATGTGACAAAGTCCCCATACGCCCAAGCTAGTGGCAAACATATATATGGCAAATAAGACACCTACTCTCTTCAAAACACTACTTGGCTTGTGTAAAATTAGAAGATGACTGAGAGCTGACAAGAGCTCTGAAAGACTGAGCCTGCTCTCCCTTTTGTATCCAGGACAAAGAAGTGGACTCCCCAAGTTATAAGGCTGATGTGTTCAAGCTAAAAGGACACAAAAAACTACAAGAAACAAGAGGTCTTTCCTGCAGCTTCCCAGCTGACCAGTTTCAACTAAACCTGCCCTGGACCCTGCTTGTGGCTCTTGCTGGAGTGAGTTTTGAGCCCCAAGTGCTGTTCTTGAGATCATGGAACCATGGTATGTCAAAGTGTACTTCACTCACATTCTGAGAAACCTGGGACTTGGAAACATTTTGATTCCATAGATCTCGAGAGAACTGTGAAAAATATGCTTAGCTGATCGGACCACCCAGATGCCCTACCACTGAGCTGAAAATTCAGGTTTTCCCCAATCAGAGCTTTTTCATTTCACCAAATACAATACAGAGGGACATCGTGGAGAAGGATCCAGCCTTGTTGAGCCCTCTTCAGCTACAGCCTGCAGCTCTATTCCACTGAGGAATCCGAGCTTCGAAAAAGAGGCTGTTTGTAAATGTAGATATTTTTATGGGCCATGTGCCAAATGTATTTGTCTGGTGAGGAACCATCTCTGGGCATGAAATTCGAATTCCTCCCACTTGGAGCTTCTCTGGCAAAAGTCAACAGCTTTATCAATACCTCGCCCAACAACTAGGAAACCTCATGGTTCCCTCCTTGGCTACAGCCTACTGCCTTGACGTACTGAAAATTTTGGACTTCCATTTCAGAGACTGAAGGTAAAACTTCTTACTGTGTCAGACCTGGATTGTCTAGCCGACCCAAGATTATCACAGTTGACCTCAAATCGCACCTAGGTCCTAGTATACCTTGACCAGTTGACCAAAGTTGGTGCTGAAAACTTTTTGCAGCTATTTTTGTTTAAGACTTTAAAAAACCCATATCCATTAACTAATAATCATTATACCCCGTATTGGATTTTTGTCATTTTAGTGTCAATATATTTCTTAAAATGCAGTTTATTTTTCTAAATTCATTTCTGTTTTTTCTTTACTTTGCCTGTATTAAGATATTGGTACTACATAAATATTTTACCCATTGTCCTGAGCTAAGCCTGTCTGCTACGTGCCATACCTACAGGGGCCTGAGCGCTAGTTTTTTCAGTGAAGGGAGCAGTAAGGGTGGTGACTGATTGGATTGTGAATCCATACATCCAAATTGAGTTTCCAGGCAATTTTCTGAGCCTTAACTTAAATACTGCTGCTGCCTAGGTTGCCCCGGAAGTGGTGGCCTAACCTTGAAATGAATACCTGATCAATTTTGTGGTCTTGTTCTTACTGCCTACTTCCATTGCCATGTTCTTCACCACTTCCAGTCTACTTCAAAGCCTCTAATTGTGGTACTTGTGGGTGTATTTCAGAACTGTAGTCTGACCTGTGTCTTAAATGTATTGTCTGCTTTCTCCACTTATGGTTCTTATTATCCTTTCTTGTAATGTTACCTTGACCCTGACTCACATTCCTTTCAAAGTAATTTTTAGGGACATTATACTTTGCAGCTCCAATGGGAGGGGCTGCCCTTTTGCTTTTTTTATGGCCAATTTGCATATCCTTGTGTAACACTGGAGAAATTACACTTGTCACTGCAGTCATTTCACTTTTTCCATTGATGTCTTTACCATTGGAGGAGTCAGATAGCCTTCTCTTATGCAGCTGAGATCTCAAGTAAGCAGGAAGGTGATAGTTGAGTGTGATGAAGCTGAACGTGTGTGAAAGTCTATGGAGGTTTTTAAAATTGTACAACTGGTACTGGTGGGCAGGTTAACATTGAAAGAACTGATGCAGTGGTGTCTCCAGATGACAGGAAGATTTACTTTCCAGTCACTGTGTAGGGTCCTGGTGAGGAAATGATTACATCCAAAGTGTGCCTAGCTGAGTGCGTTGTTGAAGAGACATTTTGGAAGAAGCTGAGATCCTTCAGTTTGATAGGGTGGTTTGTGCTTGGGTGAGTTTGATTGGTTAAACCAGATGTTCAAGGTTCTCAGGATGCTGAGGTTCTTGTGGGATTTGATTACTTTGAGGAGAGCTGAGGGAAGGGTGAAAGAGCCTTGTAGATAGAGTGACTCTTCCCCAAGTCATTGTCATCATCCCATGCACAGCAAGTAACTGCCATAGGCATGTTTCCAAAAGGGAGAGAGCAAGAGAAAATCATTAATGAAGAGACCACAACAGAGTGGGAGAAGGAAAAAGATAGATTTTATGATGAGGGGTGACAGTGAGGCAATTGTGGATGGCAGAGAGTGTTTTACTTTCCTTCTAGTTATCTTATGACCGAGCTTACAAAAATTCTCTGGAATGCACTTCTTAGTTTAAAGAAGACATTTATTGTTATTATTACTTCACCACGAGGTTTCTGAAAGATGAGATTAGTAGGTTGGAAGCACACGTTTAAAAGTAGTTGCAGCAATGAAAGCAAGATATATCAAAGTACTTCTCAGTTGCAATGTACACAGCAAATACATGTGATTATATTATAGCATAACTTCAAAGCAAAGCATAAAAGTCAAAATTGCATCACCGTAGGGCCTATCACTACACTTCATCTTTCTAAGGGCTGCAAGTTGATGACTCCGGTTCAACCGCGAGAAAGAGATTTTGCACCCAAATGGGAGACAGGCAACTGACGTCCATTCCTGCCTGAAGTCAAGATCTTTTCCTCGCTGTTGCCCAGGGCCATCGTTACAAGCAAAAATGATTGCTCAGTGTGGGAACCGAATAAACTTGGAGAGTGGCCAATTCTCCAAACTTCACTCGTTCCCAGGCTGGATTGAGAGGTAAACACAAAATCTACTTATTAGCTAGGGTTTGGTGTGAAATCAATTTGAAAAACACAGCTTGGTCAACCATGTGGAAAACCACAGCTTGGAAAAACACAGCTCATCTGCAATGTCCCACCTGCAATGTCTAACTCCACATTAAAGCCAATAGGCAGCTAACCTAAATTCCAAATGTAATGTCTAATGCCATGTTAAAGCCAATAGGCAGCTGACCTACATACCAAATGTAATGTCTAATGCCATGTTAAAGCCAATAGGCAGCTGACCTACATACCAAATGTAATGTCTAATGGCATGTTAAAGACAATAGGCAGCTAACCTAAATACCAAATGTAATGTCTAATGCCACGTTAAAGCCAATAGACAGCTAACCTAAATTCAACATGTAATGTGCTACTGGTGAACATTGAGCAACTAATATGCGCAGTGATGAAACACAAAGTCATTGGTCAAACACAATTAATAGCAGAACAGAGAGGGAGAGAGAGAGAGAGAAAGAGAGTGAGAGAAAAGTAGAAAAAAGGGCAGAAATATTTGAGCAGGCCAAAGAAAGCCCCTGAGTTGAACTGACCACTCACTCCATAGAATCTAAAGGCAGGGCTCTCATAATGGTTATGTTTAGCTAAAGATGTACCAGGAGGAAATGTGGGAGAAAGAGACTAGCTTCTTTGAGGACAGAGACCAATAGGGTTAGAAATGCATTGTCTGTAACTATAGTTTAGGATTATGGGAATCAGAAGACTGGGCTTACAAGAGAGGAAATGGTTGGAATGGAGATTACTCAGTGTAGGTATTTTCTGTCTTAAAGTTAATGCTTCCTTCTCAAATAAGTCATGACTAGAACTTCAAAACTGAAATGAGGGTTGGATTATATCTGCATGCACTATTGCTTAACAATTTCTTGAAAGGTATTGCTACTTAATAATTTAATCCTACTAGACTTTAAGGGTGTTTTCCAAATGTCAACGCCAGTTCTATAATTCAGTGGGCATTCATTTACTAAAATGCCAGAATTAGTTGAAGTGTCTTCACCCACTTTCATTGCCATAGGCAGCACAGGGTGACCATTTGAAACAAAGGAAGCTCTTCACCATCTAGGTATTTGCTGCCCTCTCTCCAGGTGGACGGAAAAGCATATAAACTAAATAACATAAAGCAACAGGGATTTTAGAGTGCTTTTACTTTTTGATCCTGTCACTGTCATCACGATTCCTGAGATAATTTGTAGAAGGAACAATACCATGAGTACAAAATGGTAAACTAGGGCAGCAATTGCTACACCTGGTAAACCCTAATGGAATTCGATGTATGACCTGGGGCAGCATAGCTTGTTCTTCGGGCATGCTATAACAGCGATTCTTTCCAAATATTGTTACATCTCAGTCTATTTTCCTACCGAACATTTAAACCAAGAAAATGTAATGGGAGTTAAATTAGTACCAATGAATACATTTTCAAATTTCTATGTGTTACAGTGCTTGGACATGAGACATGTTCCCATCAAACAGCAATAGAAGGGTTTATTATACTGAAATCCTATTCTGGCAATAGCACACAAAAGTACTGTGTGCAGGTAAATACAGCACTAACAGTACAGTAACGCAAATGTACTTAAACTGCACTGTTTTCTACCACTCTTCTAAGGCTTCTTTTGGGAAAGGATACTCCAATATCTTGTTAAGAGTGTGTTTCCGTTTAATTCCGAATGGGTTGATGCAACCTGCTCAGTCTGTTTGGAACACATAATGTGTCATAGATTGGCGTTTACAGTAGAACCTGACATTCTATATCACACTACGTCTAATATACAATATGTAAGAGATTGGAATATTTGCCATTCATTGTGCTACAGTTCATTGAAAAACCCTAAAACCTAACTAATGTTTCTTACCCAGTGTGCTTGAAAATGCTTACCACATGTAGATGAGAAGAATGACCAACTCTCCCGTGTTATATGATGCCCACAACAGCAAAGGGAGCCCTGAATAGCTCATTTCGCCATGGCTATAATGATGTCTCCTCGACCACTGCTTGACATCTTAGAACTCCCCACTCCCTAAAGCTTGAGTCTAGTTGCACCCATGCTTGCCTTGAATAATTTCCAGGTTTTTTTAAAACTGTGAGCCCATAGTCTGCATTTGTGTTTCACACTCACAACCCACTATTTGTTGTGCCACCTGGGTAGAGCTGTTCATCTGTGCCTTTTTATGGGCGAGCACAAAGTGGTCCGTCCATTCTGTAATCTCTCTTTAGCCTTGAAACCACGCCCATGCCACGTCAGTCACTTACATTGGTTCGTGGGCTTGCCTTTTAAAATCCGCTTTCTTTCATTTGTGAAAGGCATACGTCATGCCTTTTCCGGTGTTTAGCCCACCTACACAGCACCGGTAAAGTACCAAAAACATACGAGGCTCGATGTTTTCAGCCTGGAGTCCAGACTACTTTATCTGTTTATTTTGCACGCAGCGCAATTGTGCTGCATTTTACATAGTGCGATCGCGCTGCATTTTTTTGTTTTGCTTTACAACACTAATAGCTCTAACTTGAACAAATGCGAGACCCCTTGCATTGAAAATGCTTGTTCTTTTTAGAAGGCAGAGGTTGCACTGTAGAAGACGAAGAGATCTTAATCAGTGGAGGGGGTGATACACATGTATTACTCTTGGAATTCGTACAGGAGTTTGCTGTGGATGAGCCCACAGGGTCTCTTTTTCCCTACTCCCAAAAGTCAGGGCCTCCGTTACTGTGTGTTGTGTTTAGTCTAGCTTTTCATCCACACTTACAATTTCTTCATGATTCAGGTCTATGGCCCCAGAGAGATAATTTATCATGGAGCTTGTGATGGAAGTTGTTTTCCATTGGTAGTTTACTTTTGACTACCTTAGAAAGAAAAAGGGTGAGTTTTGTGCCTATGTTAAAAGGTTAAAGTGACACAAAGAGCACTATAATGCACTAAAATAATACTTATTAAAAGGCACTTACTTTTGTTAAAACTTGCTGTATGGGGGGTGGCCCAGCCAGGCCACTTTAGGATGCAGACAGGTGCAGATGGGCCAGCTATTGGTCAGGTCTTCGCGCGCTTAAGTGCATCCTTGAATGTGGCACCAACTCCTGTGGATTGGGGAGTCCTAGAGCATGTAGTCCTAGCTCCTTGTAGCCCCCAGCAGCCCAAAGCGGCAAGTAAAGCATCCCTAGCCACAGGGGAAATAGCAGTGCTTTAAGTGCACCCATGAACATTGCTCCATCTCCTGGCGATCAAGGAGTCCTGGGGCATGTAGCCCCAGCCCCTCATAGGCCTACAGTAGCCCACAGAGGCAAGAAAAGTGACTCAAAGGATGATTTTCACCACCTTGTGTGGCCTGGTTTATAAAACTAGGGTCTTGCATTTCTCCAAGTTACAGCTATTAACAGTTGTAAACTCCCACCTGGATTTTTCTTTCAACATTGAAAGGAATAAACAGCGCTACAGGTCACTCGTAATGAAACCTATTGGCAAAAGTGCAATTATCTACGTAACCGGCAAAAGTGCAATTAACTATGTAACAGGGTCGATGTTATGCAAAGGGCTCGACTTGTGCCAAAAGAGGTATTGCTGCGAACAAAAGATAAAAAAGTAGTCCACAAAGCAGACAGGAAACAACGAGCCTTGCATGTTTTCAGTGCTTGGTCGCTGCGCTCGAGTAGGGCTAACCACCGGAAAAGGCATGATGTATGCGTGCCTTCCACTAATGAAAGCAAGCAGATTTTAAGGCAAGCCCATGAACCAATGAAAGACATCTGACATCAAGTGTACGAGGCTTCGAGCCCTTTTCTAACTCCTAAAGCATCTCGCAAGCAAAACGCATGCGCAAGCGCATGCTACGCAAGCTCGACCCTAAAAAGATGTAACATAAGCCAGCAACTTGAGCTGCATTGCTGTACACTGCATCAGGTAGGCTTTAAATGGTTGGTGCATGGGAGTTCCCATAAATCCATCCATGTATTTTGACATAAACTCAGATTTACAAAAGGCAGTAAACCAGGGCTTGCCCAAAAAGGGGTACCATCCTGAAGGAAGCAAAACAAGGATAAATATCTTCATTTCCTTTTTGCTACTTCCTCTTTCCATGTGTACTGCATTCTGCAGCCCACGTAGAAAGAGGAATATGCCTTTAAGGATTGTTTTTGTGCAGGAAGGTATCCCTTCCTGCACAAAAAGAATGCTGCCCATAACGCCGGCACCCTTGCACCAAGACGCAAAGGTGCAAGACTTGGTGCTAGGCTGCCTGAAGTGTTTCAGTACTATGAGAGAGTAGAACTGCACCATATCTTAGTAGATATAAAGCATTTGTGCTCTCTCACCTTCACACAAAGCAGTGCAGCAACTAATAAATCCAGTCCCCGCTGACAGGCACTCTTTATTATAATCATTCTTGTAGTTACTTTTAGTCAGTAGATTAACCAGAGTTTGTGTGGATTTTGAGGTCAGTTCAACTGTCCTTTGAACATGTTCAATATTATGTAATGCATTATGCTCCTGGTGCCTATTTTCTTCGTGTTCCAATTTTTATCATTACATTTTAAAAATAATTATTTCTCAAAATTTGTATATAATTTTAAAATTGTATTTTTTCTCCAAAAATAATAATTTAATCGAGTTTTCATATATTTTCATAATTCGTCAATTTTGTGCTCCTACTTCCATGCATTTCAGGCCACAGCAACATTCTTCAGGAAGCCAAAATCATCTTACTGAAATCAAAATACATCAACTAAACATTTCATTGGTATCTCAATTGCAAGTGCAAGGAATTGCCTCTCAATATCAAATTGCACATGTTGTTACTGTAGGAGGCTGGCCTGGTTTGTATTCGGTACCTTGGGTACTTACACCTTATACCAGGTCCAGTTATCCCTTATTAATGAAGTAGTAGTGTTCTAGCAACTTAGGCGGGTGGAGGTAGCTATAGCAGAGCAGCTTAGGTTGAACAAGGAGACATGCAAAGCTCATGCAATACCACTTATAGTTACACAGTACTTATAAACAAGTAAAGACAATACTCAGTGTTACCAAAAATAAAGGTAGTATATCTTAGAGGCAATACTCCTTCTGGAGGTAAATATTATACACAATATATACACTAGACACCAAAATAAGGTAAGTAATTAGACATAGGTTAGTGCAAACAATAGGAAATGCTATAGCATGCAATGGGAGAAAATAGGTCTAAGGGCAACACAAACCATATACTAAAAGTGGAATGCGAATCACAAATTCTCCCCTAGACAAGTTTAGTGTGTGCAGAATCACTGGGAGAGTAAGAATACAGTAAGGGTAAGTAAGTTACCCCACCACAGAGCCCAGAAAAGCAGGAGTAAAGTAGTGCAAGTTTCCTTAGGACACACTACACCTCGTGATTGGGATATTGCAGTAACCAACCAAGTCTGCAAACAAAAACTGCTGGATTCCTGGACCTGAAGACCTGCAAAAGAAGGGGACCAAGTTCAGAAGTCGAAAGAAGTTCCAGGAAGGGCAGGAGCCCCTGACAACCCAGAAGAGGATGCAAAAGAAGAGTCCCCAGTTGGACGAAGACTGCAGGAATGCACCCTAGGAAGATGCCAGCGGGTTCCTGCATAATGCAGAAGATGTCCCACGACGTGAAGTTGGATGCAGATGTGATTTAGTGTTGGAAGTCACCAACAAGCCTTGGCTATGACAAACATGCATTTTGCATCAAAATGGCGCTGGCTGGACCCAGGAGGGACCTGGGGCCCTCAACTCTGTGCCAGGAGGAAGAGGGGGCTCTCAGCACTTTAGAGAGCCCTCAGGATGCCAGGCAGCACCCACAGGAGTCCCAGGACACGGGGACAAAGGAGGTGCAAAATGGGGTTGGTGCAGCACAACAAAGGAAGGTCCCACGCCGCCGGAGAACAACTTAGTGAGTTGAGCATTGCAGGATGGAGTGCTGGGGACCTGGGCCAGGCTGTGCATGAATTAATTTTTCAAATAGTGCACAGAAGCCTCATGAGGTGAAGAAGACGTGGTGCACAGGAGTACTGTAGCTCTCAGGGCAGGCAAGGTCTTACCTTCTCCAAATTGCATCAGGTGGACCTCAGGACAGTCTATGTCTATGGGGTCCACCCTTTGTGTCCTTAGGAGCATGCTCGTCTCTGTGAAAGGAGTCCAAGGGTACTGGTCGTCGTCTTGGAAGGTGCCAGTGTGAGCAGGGGAGTGACTCCGTCACCCCACAGGAGATTTCTTCGGTCCTTCTGGTGCAGGAGGAAGACAGGGAGTCCTCAGAGCGTGCACACCATGGAAACTGTTGCAGTTGCTGCCTGGAGCTGAAGTTGCAGAAGAAAAGTATCCTTTCTGGATACTTTGTTGCAGTTACAAAGGTTCCTGGAGCAGGCTGCAGTTGATCCGAGGTCAGAGGATGAAGTAGTAGTTACAGAGGATTCCTGAAGGAAACTTGGAAGCAGAATCTGAAGAGAACTCACAGAAGAGACCCTAAATAGCCCCGAAAGAGAGATTGGCTACCTTATCAGTTAAGGACCTATCAGGAGGGGTCTCTAACGTCACCTGCTGGCACTGGCCACTCAAAGCCCTCCAGAGTGCCCCCACATCTTGCAAAGCAAAATGGCTGAAGTCTAGGACACATTGGAGGAGCTCTGGGCACCACCCCTAGGGTGGTGATGGACAGGGGAGTGGTCACTCCCCTTTCCTTTGTCCAGTTTCGTGTCAGAGCAGGGGACAACGGGTCCCTGAACCGGTGTAGACTGGCTTATGCAAGGAGGGCACCATCTGTGCCCTTCAAAGCATTTCCAGAGGCTGGGTAAAACTACCCCTCCCCAGTTTGAAACACCTACTTCCAAAGGGAGAGGGCGTAACACCTTGCTCTCAAAGGAAATGCTTTGTTCTGCCTTCCTGGGACTGAACTGCTGTGTAGCTGCAGTGCAAGCCTCAGAAAGCTCATTTGGCTGTACTGTGGGTCCATAGTGGAGCCCCCAGGATGCATGGAAGTGGCTCCCCAATATCAGTTTGGAATGGGGACAATTGCATGATCTTAGACACCTCACATGGCCATATTCGGAGTTACCATTGTGAAGCTACATACAAATATTGACCTATATGTAGGGCATGCGTGTAATGGTGTCCCTTCATTTACAATGTCCGGTGAAATGGCTCTGAATTATGTGGGGACACCTTTGCTAGTGTAAGGGTGCCCTCACACTTGGTAACTTTGCACCTAACCTTCAGCAAGTGAAGGTTAGACATATAGGTGACTTATAAGCTACTTAAGTGCAGTGAAAATGGCTGTGAAATAATGTGTGCACTACTTCACACAGACTGCAATGGCAGGCCTGTGGAAGGGTTTGTTTGAGCTCCTTATGGGTGGCAAAAGAAATGCTGCAGCCCATAAGGATCTCATGGAACCCCAATGTTCTGGGTACCTAGGTACCATATACTAGGGACTTATAAGGGGGGGTCCAGTGTGCCAATTGAAATTGGTAAATGAAGTCACTAGCCTATAGTGACAAATTTAAAAGCTGAGAGAGCATAAGCACTGAGGTTCTGGTTAGCAGAGCCTCAGTGACACAGTCAAGCACTACTGACAACACAAACATTAGGCCACAAACTATGAGCACCTGGGTCCTGGCTAGCAGGATCCAAGTGAGACAGGCAAAACACACTGACATATAGGTTTTTATCTATGAGCACCTTGGTCCTGGCTAGCAGGATCCCAGTGACACAGTATAAACACACTGACACACACTCACAAACAGGCCAAAAGTGGGGGTAACCATGTTAGAAAGAGGCTACTTTCTCACAGTTACAGACACAGAACAAACTGTTACTGTTATGTACATTGAATTTGGTTGCGTGGCTTGTTTTATTCCATTAAAGTCAATGTGAGTACCTGGTCCATGGGACATAATTGCTGAGTTTAACTAAAATGAGTGATCAAAATATCTTAAATTCCATATCTTCATCGCAACACTGTTCCTCAGTGCTTACATCACTGGAAAGATGGCTTATAAATACTCTGAAGTACCCAAAAATTGTAGGAATCCTAGATCTACAAAACATTATCTGCATACATGGCTAACACTGGTAATGTGACTGAACCCAATTAGGAACAGGTGGTAACAGGTGACAACAAGAAATGTGTTTTAGAGACCCACAGGATGATATTCAGTTGGAGGGCAAATGGGTGTGCATGAGGTAAATGAGTTGGGCAGGGTGATGTACACAAAGGGAACACAGAGTGATAGTAGTAATACTATTCAAATATATGTCATATAACACACATAGAAACAGATAATAAAACAATAACTATAAACACTAAGTTAAAAATGCAGCTTCTTATAATACAGTATTCATCATTAAAATCTAAATTGTACAATACTGAGATGGTCAAAATTAAAAACAGAGTTGGTTCCCTGAACTTTTGTCTTGGCTGATTAATCAATTTTCAGGTAGAACTGAAGATTATGCAGCGAATACACCAAGTGTATATTAGGTATCATGAAACTGCCTTCACAAGCCATTCTGTTTATCTGATCTAAAAATGTGAATGGCCTCAACAGGTTGGGAAACAGATAATAACCTGTAAGTTGAAATAACCCATCTCCTCCTGTTTTTGTATGGCTCAGGCAAAAATACAAGAAATGGTCCATGGTCTCACGGGAACTATCACACACAGGACATACTGGTGCTAAACAGGACATGCTGGTGCTAAGGTGCTTGGCTTCCATTTTTCTTTCCACCTGTTTACGGAGAGATTCACATATTCTGTCAGCCTTTTCATGGTCCCCATCATGAAAAGGCTGACAGAAAAGCAGAGCTGGAACCACAGGGGCCCTCCCTGTCAGCACCCTTGGAGTGTGCACTGTCTGGCTAATTAAATGCTCTCCTTCAACTATTATTCAACCTGTCATAAGCTGCTTTCTGGATGATATACTGATTTTTGTTTTATGTTTAATACCGCAGGTTTTTTTAGTAGTCTTCAAATTCCGCTAAAGAAAACGCAGACCATTGACTGATAAAAGTGCATTGGAAAAGCTCTCTCTTTTGAAGACTTCATTCAGAATTTTTATGGTACAAATTGACAATATTTCCAACACACAACTAACCTCGAACCACTTAGAGTATAAGTCAAGAAGAATGACTAATTAAGGTGTACAATCCTCTTCCCCAAGCGGACCTACGATGTCTATGGCCACTTCATACCATGGATGACCAGTAAGCTTCTTGCATACCAATGGTACATGTCTTGTGACCAATATCTTATCACTGTTTTTACATTGAACACAGTTCTTCATACATCTTTTAAGGATGTCTATTCCTGGCCATCAATAGCTGGACCTTAGTCTCTCTTTTGTTTAAATGATGCCAAGATCCCTCATGAGCTAATGATATCAGACTGTTCCCAAAGCTGTCTGGTGGAATACGTCTACTGTCATACAAGATAATGTCATCATCCACTTTCAACTGTCCTTAATCATGGACCAGGGGCTGGACAGTGAATGTACTTTTCCATACATTATTGCCTCCATGACTTCACATAAAATGCTGTCTATTCTTAACTCAGCTTTCCATTCACTATCTGTCACAGCACCAGCGATTAACTCATACCCACTCACATTTACTTAAACATATCCATAATCTCTTCAGCCTCCTCATTATTGATGTTTACCACATGTGAGAGACAGACAGCTGAGTAATTTTAGACTCCTAGGATATACTCAACAATGAAAAAAAAACCCTGAAGGGAAATTATCCATCTATGTTTTCTATATGATATTAAATCAAGTCCCTTTTTTATGAAAACCTCTTTCAAAGGTTTATGGTCAGACCAAAGCTGAAAAGAAGAACCCCACACACAATTTCAAAACGTTTTCCATGCTCATGATATAGCTAATGCCTTCCTCTAAATTACAGAGTAATATTTCTCAGACCCCTTGAAACAACGCGAAGCACATGCAGTTACTCAACTGCATTTCTTTTTTTAAGCAGAACTTCACCAAGACCATTCAAGCTTGCATCCATAACTATAATGGTTACATCACACAGAACATACTCTTGCAAAATGGGCGCATTATGCAAATCGCTTTTTTTAATTCTTGGATTCTATTTTGCAGTCAGTATTCCATTCAAACTCCACTTTCTTACCTATTGGCAATGCTTTACATTTCAATTGAGTTAGCGCACAGTCAAATTACGAAGGGCACTTGCTCACACGTCCCGCCTGTTTGATGTGACAATCCAAATTCATTTAGGGTTTTGTGGCCTGAGCAACACACAGTTTGTCAAATGGCATCAATGACATACTCAGGGTTACCATTTCTATGGAATATAGACCAGATGTCGCCAACCAGTCGATTATGAGCTACCAGTAGCTCCCTGCCCCATTCAGAGTAGCTCACAACCTGGAGTTCATTTTTAAATAAACACAGATTCACATTTTCCCTTTTAAAATTAAGGGAGAGCTGTGTTTATCTTACCTTAATATCACCAGGCTGCAGATAGCAGGGCCTGATAAGGAGTGAGCAGTGCTGTAGTCAGATTTATGACCCAGGTCACAGAGGTAAAGAATTTAAGCACTAAGGTATTTAACTCTTAAATAAAAGTCCTCTTCAACTCAATATTGGAAGTGAAAACAAAAGGGTGTTTCTCAATGCTTTTAAATAGGAGAAAATGAAAATGAAAAGTTACCTTATAATTAAGGTTACTTTTCATTTTAATGTTCTCAAATTATTTTTTGAAGTGTTGCATTTACAAACAGCAGTCCTCTTGGTCCCAGTGGCCACTAGAACGCTGTGGAATATTTATAACAGAAAAATACAATCATTTTTTAAATGGGAGAAATTTAAAGTGCAGAAACATTTTTGCACTTAAAATTTCCCCCATTTAAAAACATGGTTGTATGTTTGTGTTATACTTGTAACTGTGCCACATATGGTGAAAGGTATGCCCTTGCCACAAGTACAAATGAGACTCTCAGTTACCCGTATACACATATCATTCATATGCACATATGTACATCCATCCCCAAAGACCATGCTCTCAATGACACACTTGGCAGCCCTGTCAAAGTGCCTCAAGTCAAAGTATACTGTTCAAACCATAGCATATAATTCTATGAACATTAGGGTTAAAGTCGAGGAAGTTTGCCGTTGTGGTGTCTGGAAATAATGCATGAGTTGATTAGCCTTTGGTAGCTCACGATGATTTACACTAATCAGAAGTAGCTCTTGCTACAGAAAAGGTTGGAGACCCCTGATACACTAAGTTCTCCAGCTACACCTAACCCCTTGATTTTTGTGTGTACTCCCTGGAAATGTGTTATGAGACTTCCAATCACGGTGCAGCCTATGGACCTTTGTGGACCCCTGTACCGTTTATCGTTTGCTGCATGAGTACGACCTAACAGGTGGCTCCCATTCCTCATCCTGATGATGACCCTTTACAATTAACCTCAAGAAGTTGAAACGTTGACACAATAATAGTGCACTGTACTGTATATATAATTCAGGAGGCTGCAATTCTGTGTTGGAGTTTATCTCAAACTGTGCATCCTCCACAGTCACTATTAATGTAAATGTTGTACAGCACAAGCACACTTCACTTTCACTGTAGTTCCGCATTATTTAGGAACACCTCTTTACATCCAAATGTATATGTTTATAGAGCTGAATGAATTTCTTCTGCTAAGATTCCAAGTGTTGAGTAATCAAATTAAATGTATTCTTTCTAGTAAAAACAATCTATTGATGGTTAGTCACTATGTTTCAGTGGAAGTTGAGTTTCACACTTCGCCCTTAAGGGACCACTGTTTCCTAAATTTTTATATCACCCAGGCTCCAGGGTTACTGGGTTGCCCCTTGTCTTACACATCACTATGGTGTAGATAAAATCCCAGTACCACCAGCTGTTGTAAGTGTACCTATCACTGCTGTACAGGCGTGTTTCAATATGGCCTCCATTATTTAATAAATTACACTTCCAGGTGGAACGCTTGGTCTCTCTTACTTCCCACTTAAAGTTACTCCAAACTACTAAAACTGCCATAACCATGCTTGTTTAGCAACGAAAGAGATGAAAAGAAAAACAGACAAATATGTAAAGGGTAAGTTTATAAAGTCACATAGTGAACCTGTTGCAAGATGGCTGACTGTATATTCGGTATATTTTCAAGGAGCAGTAAAGCATTTTTCAAATGTTGAACCTGATCCAAGGTGGCTGCTAGTACATTAGTTATATTTATGAGAGCAGTAAAGCTTATTTCAATGTGTGAATCTGGACCAAGAAAGCTGTCCATACATTTGTTATATTTCCTATGGACAGTAGAGCTTGTCTTAATGAGTGAGGCTGTTCCAAGATGGCTGCACTCCACGCTGAGACTTATTTCTAAAGGAAGTAGTTTAAGCACCCGTCTCATTAGTCCCACTTCCTTCAGGAAGCCGTGTCCACTTCACTTCCAGTTAGCAGCATCCGTTATGATGTTTGATCTAGCACGTTACCAGTGTGAAAATGTTCATTATAAGAGCATATGATATCCATGAAGAAAGTTCAGGTAAGGCCTTTATTCAAACACCTTAGCCAGCTTCTCTGCTCAGCCCAACTGACAACTCTAGAATGCTGTCATACAACATTCTAATGGTGCTGGATTTTGCATAAAGAGCACAAACTGGGTGACAACATTTATATCACATCATAGGACATCACAAATGGCTTTTGTTCGGAAGCCAAGAAATGGAGGAAAATTCAGTTGACAATAGCAAATAATCCACTGTTTTGTATTCCTGATAAAAAAATATCCTAGTTGCACAGCTGATCACTATCACCAGCAGCAGGAAAAGCCCAAATGCAAGAAGGAAGCATCATAACTTACAAAATGATCCACTGTGGAGATATGGGTAGCCCCAGGACTTAAGCATGGTTTCAGCCGGCACCATGGAAAAGCTAATAAATACAAACAGTTCTGAAAACTAGACACACAGAGAAGTGAAGGGTTGTGTTACTTGCACAGATCCCATTACATTTATTTACCCAGAATGCCTAGCAAATGTTAAACTTTAAATAAAATCATAGATGTCCCTTACATCTGTGAGGTAATTTTCCTTAATCTATGGGAATGTGCAAAATTCCTACTCCACAGCATTTCAACTCTTTTCTCAATAAATGTGGTAGCCCACTTGCATGGCTGAGCCTAACAGTTGTGTTAGAAAATGTCAGAAAATTCAACAAGAAAACATCAAGATTTTCCGTTTCAAATTGACACATTGTGCTGTGGTTAGCTATGGTATTTGGGCTCAGGCACGTCTGACATCCAAGACCTATCACAAGTAGATGTTTCTGAAACTTAAACACCAGGGGAGTCAAGGGCGGTGTTACTTGTGTATATCCCACTTGTCCTTTTTATCTAGAATGCTATGCAAGTGTAAAACGTATATTAAAACCATGGATTTTCCTGACATTTCTGTGAGGGAAAGTTACATTGTCTACCGGGAACTTCAAAATTATGATACCCAATGTTCCCACTCTCCTTCCCATTAAAACAGTACTCTACGTGTGTCGTTAGAGCTATTCCCCATGATGGGAAGGGCCTGAAAAACAATGAAACATCATGATTTTGTTTTTCAAATTGACCTATTCTGGTGGGTAGCTGCAGTATTTTGTCCCAAGCTGACAGACCTACTCTAGCATTCCAAAAAACTAGACATCCAGGGGAATCATAGGTGGTGTTATGTCCATGGATTCATTCCATTGGGTTTTCTTATCTAGAATGCCATTCAGCTAAAATCATAGCTTTTCTTCATAATTCTGTTAGATAAAGTGCCTAGATCTGTAGGAATCCACACAATTCTAACCACTTGGCATTCCCTCACTTCTCCTAATAAAAAGGTACCCCACTTGTGGGGCTAGGCCTATTGCCTGTGACAGCAACAGACGGAAATGTCACCTTATACAGTCAGTGTACCGTCAATATGATTTTCAGATGTTCAGTGGCTTTGTGAGGTTTTGTCTCTTGCAAAAAGGCTCAGGCAAATACCACGGAAGAAGGCCAGCTGGTTCTCCCCTGCACTCCAGGACTCCAGGCACACCTGCAGATGGCTAGACAAAAGATGGAGGAACAGCAAGTCCCTGGAAGATTTTTCAGGCTTTCAAAGTGGCCACCAAATCCCACCACCACCTCATCAGAGCCACCAGGGAAGCCGCCGTGTTGGCCTACATCATTCCCACTGCTCACAACACCAAAGAGTTCTTCGCCGTGGTCAAAGAGTTCACCAACCCCTAATCAGAAGCAGCAAGCATCCCTCCATCTCAAGACCTCTGCGACAGGCTACCCAACTTCTTCCACCAGAAAATCAAAGACATATCTGTCAGCTTCGGATCCCAAGACCCTCCGAGCCCTTCATTGACCCCCCGGATCTATCCCATCGAACCACCACAGACTCTATACCGCTGGTCCACCCTCACCACAGATGAGACTCGCACCATCATGAGCAGCATCTACTCCGGAGCCCCTAAGGAACCCTGCTCTCACCAAATCTTCAACAAGGCCAGCACATCCATCGCAGCCGAGCTCCGACACACCCTCAACTGTTATATAGGGACAGAAACTTTCCTAGATGACTGGAAGCACAGGGCTTTTCCTGCTGCCCCACACTCTTCAACATCTACAAGACCCCGCTCGCATCCATCGTCAGGGACCACGGACTGACCATCATCTCCTATGCCGACGATACGCAGATAATCATCTCACTGACCGAAAACCCCACTATTGCCAAGAAGAACTTCCACAACGGGATGGAAGCCATCGCCGCCTGGATGAAGGACAACTGCCTTAAGCTCAACTCCGACAAGACCTAGATACTTATCCTGGGACCATCCACATCAGCCTGGGACGACTCCTGGTGGCCATCGACCCTCAGCACCCCACCCACCCCAACAAACCACGCTCGCAACCTCAGCGTCATCCTGGACTTATCACTCACCATGACACGCCAAGTCAACTCAGTCGCATCTTCCTGTTTTCACACACTCCAACTTCTCCAGAAGATCTACAAATGAATCCCAAAGGACTGCCTCAAAACCGTAACCCATGCCCTGGTTAGCAGTAGACTTGACTATGGCAACGTTCTCTATGCTGGTTCCACTGAGAAGAACTTCAAGAAACTACAGCACATCGAAAACGCCTCCACCAGACTCATACTGGACATTCCCCGCCACAAACATATCTCCAATCACCTAAGAGACCTCCACTGGCTCCCTATCTAGAAGAAAATTAACATCAAGCTCCTCGTCCACGCTTACAAGGCCCTCCACGACTTAGAATCCACCTACCTCAAAAACCGCATCACCTTCTACTCCCCACCAGACCTCTTCACTCCGCTCCACTCAACAAGCACCAGCCACGGTACCCTGCATACGGAAGATCTCATCTGGTGGGAGATCCTTCTACCTCACAGCAAAGAGCTGGAACACCCTGCCCCTGCACCTGCACCTCAGGCCGTCACCACAGCTACCCCAATTCAGGAAGGACCTTAAAACCTGGCTCTTCGACTGAAGCTCAGAGAATAAACCCCCTTAGCGCCTTCAGACCTTTAAGGGTGAGTAGTTGCGCTTTACAAACTTTAATTGATTGATTGACCTGCACATTTGGAGTAAATATTTTAATGGGAGAAGTATGGGAATGATGGGTGAAAGGATTTTTTTGATCCCCGCAGATTCTCAAACTTTCCTTCTCAAACATAAGGACATTTTGTGATTTTAGCTAACATTTGACATTTGCAGGGTATTTAGAGTAAGAAAACATAGTGAGATACATGCAAGTCAGACACACTTGGATTTCCCTTGGTGCCTACTTTTCAGAAATGTCTAAATTTGGTAGGTTTCCTGGGTCCAGGCCCACCCTGGACCCAAATCTCCATTACACTGAAGTCACTCTTGACTGCATTTTGGTACAGAGTCAAGCGTCTCCTCTCCCACAGAGAAAGCCCACACATACATAACAGAATAATTGTATACCGGAGAAGTGTATGAACCATAAATAGTATAACATCAATCATTGAGAACCAGAATGTGCATCACAGACATCAAAATTCCTCTTGTGGTGCATACTTGTAATTTCTAAACTTTGATTTATTCTCTTGACTCTGGGCTAAAACCTGTGTAAGAAGGTAAACCCTCAACCACATAGTGTGGCAATGTTAATCACTAGATTCTCCCACCCAGCACAAGGGAACTTCCTTTAATGTTGTCTGCTGTTTGTGTAGCAGACAAAAAAACAAGTGACAAGAGTTTACAGGCATTCCTGTATGCAGGGTTAGAGAGGAGAGTGTTTGTAGTAGGACCTAAGTCAGGAATATATGGTGTACAGATCAGTGGGTAACTTCCACCTTGACTATCTGCCTTCTATCTACAGAAGATCCTTATGCAAACAAGTGTGAGGTAAGCTTTGACTATCTCTTAATATCTCTGTGTCACTTTGACTCTAGACCAATATTGTGTGGGTGCCAGATAACCCTTTTCAAACACCCTCTGATGGCATCCTGCTTAGGCTCAGGAGAGGTTTTTTTTATTGACACTTTAGGGCACTCTCTGTGTTAAATCCTACACCTCCACTGGGTGGTACTAGGTTTCGGGGGTGTCAAAGGATGTCCTGTTGACCCATTAATCGAACAGTGTAAGCATAACTACATTTGCAAACATTGGTTAAAAATCCTTAGACAGACTAGACTCTACTAAGTATGTTAGATCATTTCCAGAATGACTAAGGTCTTCATTATGAGTGGCCTAGTAAATGGGCTGGATTTTCCCCACCCCAAGAGGTATGGATACTATGGTTACCGGTAAGTATGCAGGAGCAGAAATCTGACCCATTATGAGTTGGACTGTCGAGGTTTGAAATCAGGAATTACTAGAGAAATCAGTGATTCCAGGTGTGGTTACCCCTGTAATTCCTCATGTTGGTCTGGACTTTCAAACAGATTTATGCTGCTTTAAGGTGCAAAATTCTTCTGGTGGCAAAGGGATCTGTTGTGTCTCCATAGATCTCAAAATTCCAATGGAGCCAGTAACTGCTGTTACTGTCCCTACCAGAGATAACAGCCCACTCATAACGAGTAGCGGATGTCCTGTTCACCATAGATACATTACATTGACTGTAATCCACATGTATTGCACTCTGATAGAGCATTCATCACATTTTGGCAGAGGTTAAAGATGCCAAACAGGCCACAAATATCAGAAATGTGTAGATATTTACTGGAGTCAGTGAAAACACAGGGGCACAAATCAACTTAGACAAACAGATCAGTTACCGACTATGGTTATTCCTTGGGAAGCAACTATTGCAAAGATGTTCAAAACAATTTCAAAGGCTGCATGGGCAAGTCCACTAATGGTTAGGCCTGTGTGTAATTTAAATAACACCAACATAATTTTGGTACTTTTGTGTTTCTTTTGGTATGTGTAATTTCTGAAAATATGACCTAATGCCTCTTTGCATTATTGTGTGCTATTTCGATTTGTGCCCCCTGCCTGCTTTTCCCTCGTTCTCACTGCTGATAAGCCACACAAAGTTGGGGCTCCATCAACTAATAAATTAAACTCAGCTATACTCGGAAGCCAGTACCCTGACTGCCAACTATGAAAAAACTCACACAATGACCATTAGTAACAGGAGAAAGCATCCCCTCCTGGTGTGGTAATGGGGCAAGATACAGCTAGAACAAGCGCATGAATATAAGTACCTTGGTGTCATCATTGATAAATCAGGTAACTGTGCATCAAGAGGCACGATCACAGGAAAAGGCTTGGCCCTAGCAGTATCCCTAAAAAGACTAAAAACTATTTTGAATGGGCCGTAGTTTACTTTCCTCTTACAGGTAATGACAGCCAAGCTCCTGCCCACAATAACTTATGGGAGTGAGATCCAAAGAGGAAGGGATACGCAAATTTTAGATTGCACAACAGCAAAACCCTAAAGGATCATCTTCAGCCTACCTAAACACACTTCTCCTGCCCAAATTCGACTGGAGTTTGGTCTGTTAAAAAAATCATTGGCACGACGTGGTGCATACATAAACCTCTGGTACAAAATTAGAGCTGCAGCTCCTGTGTCCCTCAATCATTATTTCTGGCAGCAGATTCATTGGAAGGATCCTTCACCGGCCAGTGTCTATCTGGAAGATTCTTTGGGGAAAAAAGAGCTTGTTCGATTACGGGGGACTCAATCTACTCACAGTTCTTTTGAAAAACTGTTTGGAAGTCGATTAGGCTTCAATCCTTAGTGGAGGATAAGGCAAACTTTTCAAGAAGAGCTCATGCCTGGATGAAACTGAACACATACACGACATTGGCACCACAGGCATACCTCAGCCCGGGTTTCTCAAGACACATTAATGGGCAGTTTCTGTGATATCGTTTGCAGGTGGTACCTTGCGCACTAAACTCAGCTCCTTGGCTAATAGGCCTGGCGAATACGACCTGTCGCCTGTATGCCACTGGCATAGAAGATTTTCAGCACTTACTTTGTACCTGTGAAAACCTTGTAACATAAAGGAAAGTTTTATTGAAAAAACTATTTAATGAAAGGGCTATATGAACAAGGAGACAAGCTGTGTTTGCCTGTTTTGCCTCAGGGGACTTACAATTAAATTGTCGGTTGGTAACATTTTTAACCCTGGTAATTAAGAGACAAAAGTGGCTACTATGTTTAGGCAACCTGTTTAGTTAATGAGTTCCAATTTTAGTATATGTGCCGCCGAAGCACGCACCATTACAGCAGCGTGACAGTGTGCAGCAATCTTTGGAAGACGCTCTCATCCTTCGACACAGTGTCTAGGATTAACTCGTACACTTACGAGAGCAAGGGCGAGGTGTGCCGCGGGGGGGACCCGAGACCCTACGCAGCCTGTGACATCGCTAAGCAGCTCAGCCCGGAGAGAGATCTTGGGGCTGTGTTTGTGTGTATTCGCCGAGAAGCACTGTCGGCTGTGGACTCCAGATCCCCGGGGAGCCTCTGGGGGCACAAGACCGGCTGACACCAAGGCTCATCGCGTCGGCCAGGAGGCGGGCACAGCCTGGAAACACTTGAGTCTCCACTGCCGCCCTGGGGGGCCAGCCATCAACCGCGGGTGCTATTAAGCGCGCCGCGTAGCACAGACGCCTTGCCTGCCACTTACTTCAAACTCCTGGTGGGACTCGAAGTCCCAGGAGTCTCCACTGCCGCCTGTCTGAGACCGTGTGAGGCTGGGCTGGGCCACCCCTCTTGATCATAAGGTAGGAATTTAGTGAACCCCTGCAGCGGCTATCTAACATCCTCTAGTTTTAGTGCTAAAATGGTAAAGCATAAGGCGAAAGGAAGCCCTAGCATGGGCTCAGTACAACTTAAACATCCGAGACTTCTCAAACTTTCAAAGGCTTTTAATAATTGTGTATCTAACGAGACCGATAATTTGATTGAGGAGGTGGAGTCCATAATTAACCAGAAAGAACTGAAGCTCCCACGGAAAAGGCTCAAGCCTGGTTCTTTAATCCCTTTTCTTTCCACAAGACATTCGCCTAAGCGGAGTTCCACTTCAAATGAAGACCCCCTCCATTTGTGTCTAGACCTCAGCCAGACGGTACAGTCCCTAAACCACCTGAACTGACTGCAATTCAATTGGACTCAGTTGACATCACGCCAGCCATTGTTTATAATATCCCGTGTTCAAACCGTTTTCTCCCACTAGACCCGTCAAGTGACCTTGGGAGCCTGCATTTGAATTCCCGACCCCCAGACCATTTATCTCTGGTGATAGCTTCTCAAAAGGAGTTGATATCTCTTGTATTGGGTCTGCAAGACGAGGTCAGGGACTTAAAACAAGCTTTGTCGGAGGTATTATCTATTTTGCGAGCCAACACCCCGATAGGGGACGTAGAAACAGCAACAAGCTGAGTACAGCCGAGTGCCACCACTTCCTCATCCTTACACTTAAATCCTCTGTGAATGGAGTTGGACCTAGCTGCGGGCCATGGCTACCCTATAATAAAAAAAAAGCCCCAATCGAGCATCAAGGGGCTTTGTGCCCTAGAGCACCTTTTAGAGTATCCCCATGTCCCAAATGGCATATCAAATTGAAGTGGGACACTATGGTCTCTCAATTATCTTGCATTCATCCCACTACGATTAACTCTATTTATATGTGCAGGGTACCTCCCTTATCTCCAAACTTGCGCGAAGATGATATATCCCTGAAAAACAAGGCCGTTCACTGGCTGAGACACACTAGTCAATGTAATTCTATCATTTAATCCGATATAATTTTGGCTAAACGCTATACCAACCAGCCAGGTTATTGGGACTTTATTGGGTTAAATCTAGCTAGCCCAAGTTTGGTAAATGGGTTATTAGCCATGGAAGCCCGCCACCCTATGCAAAATAGCTCAAGTATTGGTCTTCAAATTACCCACCCTGAGCCCATTCCAATGCAGAATACTACGTCCTTGTGTTCAAGCAATAGGCCACACACGGCGGCAGCTGATCCATCTGAAAAGTCTAACACTCAAAGTCATGTATCTAGGGAAGGGTGTCCTTCTGTCGAAACTGAAATTAGGGAACATGCTCCTACCGAGCACTGTTCCTATTTACATGTGCCTGATTTTTTAGAGGTACTTTCTGATATTGACAGACTACCATCTAGGACAAGTTCAAAAGACCGAAGTCTACCTACCCACTACTCCATTGTAAATGTAGTCGAAGGTTGGCCTACAGTCTCTTTCCCGCAAAGGTCATTAGCGTTGCCACCCAAAGGCTCTACACTCAAGGTTTCATTTACACTGCCCCAAGCGGGCATGAGTCTTCTTGAGACCCCACACGTGATCCCCAGGGTTGATAAGAGATTGACCTCAAACTTTTTATCATGGAATGTGGCAGGGATAAGAAACAAAATAGATGACGTTGACTGGGGCCGGTATTTAGACAAATTCAGCTTCTGTATGTTGCAAGAAACTTGGGCCATTACTAACATATATAGACAGGGATTTACTTCCTTATGGAAGGAAGCTAGGCGGTCCCCAGCGGGTAGAGCAGCAGGAGGGCTTACTACATGGCTAGGAATACTGGATGTGGGAGAAGCCAAATAACTTTATGTGGAGTCACCAGATATATTAGCATTGTCCATCCAGACAAAGCAATACCTATCTTTGCTTTGTGTTAATGTATATAATAGACCTGGCCACCCTAACCAAATATCTAAAACTATACAGATTTTGAATGCACTCTTGCTTGACTACGGCATGACTCATTGTATTATGATTGCCAGGGATTTTAATGTGATGTTGGAACCTAATTGTGCGTTTGTAGAAGCCACCCAGATAGAGGATAGTATTTGGAATATTCCCTCACATATAACGCAGAGGAACCACCCGAAACCCAGCACGAGGGCACTGAAAATTACTGATCTCATGCTAACTTTTGGTCTCCGCCCAGGAAATGGCTGCTTTCCATCTGATATTCCTGCTAAAGCCAAGTTCTTCAGAGGTTCTCATAGCAGTATACTCGACCTCGTTCTTATTGACGTGAGGTTGTGGCATACTGTTATAGACCAATATAATAGCGACCATGCCCCTCTCATTATAACTTATGATAGTCAACTTTTTTTGAGAATTACAGCATGTTTACCCCAGAAAGCTCCTCTCCCTTTAGAAGTTATCACTAAGAAACGTACTTTGAAATAGGATTCATTTAAAAACTCTCCTAATTTATGGAGGAAACTATGCAACCTGGTTTCTAGTAATTGATTGTCTTTAACCTCTCTTCTGCTTTCCCCAAATGAGGTGTTGGATTTGCACGGGGACCTATTTGCGGCAATACGAATGCTATTCATTAGATCAGGTGGTGGGAATAAACGCTTGGGCAAAGAAGCGCATACAAGATGGTTTGGCAAGCTAAGTAAGGACGCTACGAGTAATCTCTTGCGTGCCATCAAATCGAAAGATAGAACCAAGATAAAACACGCCAGGCGTAAATATGCTTCTGCTATTAAGTCCAGTAAAAACTCATGGGAGATAGCTTCGTGGCAGGATTTATTGATGGCAGATAGAGCAAAAGATTCCTCTCGTTTCTGGACCTTGGCAGCAAAAAACATGCATGGTGATAACCTAAGACCTAAACTGTTAGATAAGTTTACATGTTTTAGTGAAGCCCATGTACTGGAAATAAATTTGTCCAGAACTAAGTACATGGTGTTTGGTGATCATAAACAAAAAGTTAGGAAAAAGATATATCTGGAAGGGGAGCTTTTAGAAAGAGTTCTTGATTTTGACTATCTAGGTATAAGGCTGGAAGATTCTCAGAAATGGAAAGTCCATTTATCCAAGTTGGATATGAGCTAAAACAGAAATCCGGAAGTATCTTGAGATATGTAGCTAAATCATCTAGCTTTGCAATTACCCCGCCAATTGAAATATATATAGCTCAAGCTAGGGGCGGAGTTTTATATGATGCAGAGCTAGGGGGCCACTGTAATCTAAAGGATTTGGAGAAAACTGAAAATTCCTTTCTGAAAAGGTTATTAAAAATGCCAGCAAGTTCCCCAACCTTGCCTGTTCGGTTGGGTCTAAACTTTTACCCTATTTCTCATATCGCAGCCCTATGGCCTCTGATGTACTGGATCAGGTTATGGTCCTCGGACATCTTTGGTCCATATAGAGCTGGACTTAGGGCCTGATTACAACTTTGGAGGACGGTGTTAATCCGTCCCAAATGTGACGGATATACCACCTACCATATTACGAGTCCATTATATCGTATGGAACTCGTAATACGGTGGGCAGGATATCCGTCACATTTGGGACGGATTAACACCGTCCTCCAAAGTTGTAATCAGGCCCTTAGTGTCCTAATGAGTGCACAAGCCCAAAAAAAGGTCAGGTGGTGCAAATATGTGAAGGAATTCTTATTTGACCTTGGCCTGTGTAACCTTTGGTTGAACCCTGCACATATTCCAAAAAATGCTGCTCAACTTGTGAAAGATGCATACTGGCTGACAGTCCAAGTGAATAAATTAGCAGTGGTTCCTTCGACAAGTCTTACTATCACCTTTTTATCCCTGATATAGTGTTATGAATTTGAGAATTTTATGGATTTGATTGTTTCACCTTTTGCACAAGCACTTTTCATCAGGTTTAGGTTAGGGACATTACCACTTTGCTCATTTACTAGCAAATGGACAAATCTTAGTGACAATAGTGACTTATGTCCAATGCGTTGTGTAGTTACCGAGCATTTAGCCCATGTTTTATTTTGTTGCCATGCGTATCGTAAGCAAAGAGCATGCTGGCTTATTCCGCTTTGTAGATCGTTGGGCCTTGTGTGTGAGTCAGTTGCCTTTAGGATTTTGAAGTTGAGTGCCCATGGTAAAGTGGCATGTCCATTGGTGAATTTCCTGAAGGCTATTTGGCCAATTAGACAAAAATTATTAAAGTTAGCAGCATATCACTCAACTTAACATCATTCTTCTATGAGATAGCAAGTAATAGCTGACTGTCAATTTTTGGTGCAGAGACTAATGTGTTGTGGTCTGCATCCACTTTTTTACATTGTTATGTATTCGATTATTTATGTATTTTAAACGAGGCCTATGCTGTGTTGACCTTCTGTTTTATTGAAGCTGCTCTCTTTTTTTACTCATTTCGTATCATGTTTTAGCATGATGTATATTGCGTATTTATTTGCTTTGATGGTATTAATTTGCCGAATAAAGCTTTCTATCTATCTATCTATCTAGTTAATGTGTTTCTTTACTGCTCTTGCCTTTTCCAGAAATTCCTTGGTCGTAAATAGAGCCAATAATATATGTAAATGCACTTAGTACAAAGCTCGAATAAAATAGGATCCTAACTCCCTATGTTACTGACTGTGCGTCGTTGTTTTTAGCGACATAGAAAAAATGAGATTTTACATTAGTTTAGAATGTGATTAGCTCTTTTTATACATTCAATACATCATTATTAGCTGGTGTATTTAGATGTGAATGCCGATTTTAATGCAATGGTTTAAGTAACTTTGCAAATAAAGAACCTATCACTGCTTTCGTCTTGCTTTCCCTCCATTTTTATGCGCCCTGCCTTGCTTTTCCATAATTTTCTTTGTTTTCTCTTTGCTTTTACCCTGTTTCTTGCGTGCCTTCTTTGCTTTTCCCTCATTCTCACTGCTTTCACCTTATTTTTTCCACGTTTTTGTGTGCCTCTCCTTGCTTTTCTCTTGTTTTCACTGCTTTCTTCAGGACCTGCAAGCGCCTGGATATCCTGTCGGGTGATGCGCCGCGCTTTACAAATCCTTAGTGAGTGACTGTGTTCTAGTTTGGCTGCTGTCATTTTCCCTTCTAAGGGTTGGATCCAGGAGGAACAGGGGATCCTTATATGCCCCCTATGGACGGGAACGTGGTATTAAGAAATATGCCCGTATGGTGTCAGCTCCTTTGCCAGGGGGACAACCTGCCCCAAAAAACAACTCCCAGGTGACCTAATGTTGGTTCCCTGTTTGTCGAACATAGTGAGGCCATGATCCCCAAACAGAAATACATTATGGTGAGGGACAGCTGAAAAGGGAAGCCTCTCCTAATTCCAATGGCACCTCAGGACCACTGCCACCATTTCTAACCCCAATAGTTTCCCCCCAATATTATCACCAGGTTCTTCATCACAATACCATTACCACCACAATTACAACAATCATCATTAACATTGCTATTATAATAAGAAATGTTGCAACTACTATTTTGTGCATGCTGTCAGAAGGGCTTTTGGAATTATGAGGCAATTTATATATGTGTGTATATGTATATATATATATATATATATATATATATATATATATATCACTATACACTGTGCGTGTGAGGGGATTTCTTTTTAGGTCATTTTGACCTCTTGGTGGTTGAAAAACAATCTTTTTGGGAGGGGACTGTAAGAGTTAGTTTGTCAGTCATCTTTTCTGACCACCAGTACATTCAGGAATGAGATGGCATAGGGCTCACTTCTGAATGACCTCTTCTATATGAGGCTGATGTTAAATCTACACCATACACATAAGGGAAGTGTGGGAAAACAGGGCTGATTGCAGCGGCCCCCTAACTTTTTGCCCCCATTTTCCACTTTATGCTGGTGTTTTCCTGACTCTGATGGTGCCCTGGGTACTGCTAACCAGTCCCAGGGCCTGTGCTCTGTGTAAAATGGATATGCAAATTAGGCTAATTATAATTGGCTAAGTTAACCTACCTATAAGTCCCTAGTATATGGTAGGGCATGTAGGTTTAGGGACCACAGCATAGGTGGTGCACACCTAGGTGCATTGCTGAGGTGCCCAGTGTCATTTTAAAAGCAAGCCTGCCTTGCTGGCTGCTTTTAAATTAAAGTTATATGCAAATTCGACTTTGGAATTAAAGGTACTTCCAAAGTCTTAAACTACCTTATTTTTACATATAAGTCACCCCTAAGGTGTGCCCTATGTGCCCCTAGGGCTGGGTGCCATGTAACTATAAGCAGGGACTTTATAAAAATAGATTTATAAGCCCTGGTGAGGTAAAAACAGCCAAATTCGTTTTTCCCTCATTGAAGTAAATGGCCTTCATAGGCTAGAATGGGCAGACTTTATTTTAAATTTTGAAGTCTCCTTAAATGTTGCATACCAAGAATTTGGTATCAAATTAATTGTTGTAATAAATCCTACAACTTCCAGTTGTTGGATTTAATATAACTAGTTCAGGTAAAAAGTTTAGACTTTACCTAAAAAGTTGCCAATTTCAGCTCTGCATTGTTTTTGCTGCTGTGCTCTGATTGGCCAGCCTGCAGCAGCTTCTGCCAGGCTGCCTTGATTAGGTGTGAAGTGGCCTGACTTCACACAAAGGAATGTGCTTGGGGGAGAGAATCTCCCCTCAGCAGATGGTGAGGCAGGAAGGGGGAGGGCTGCCAAACTGGTCTTCAAAGGCAGAGAAGGACATTTGCAGCACCCAGCAACACCCCCACATCCTGCAACCCCAGACAATTAGGTGCCCCCTTGATTAGATTAGGAGAGGGCAGGAGAGGGGTGTGTTTATGATTTTTAGCCACACCAGTGGGTGGGCTCAGCCAGATGTAACCTCCAAAAATCAGATTCATCCATGTTGGATTTTTAGAGACTGTTGCCTTCTGGGATGGATTTTTGCCACACTTCCCAGGAAGTGGTCATCACAGGGGGACGACCCTGTCCCTGATTGGAGAACCAGGGCCCCCCTGCTTTTCACCCAGGAGCAAGGATAAAACTGGCAGACCTGCACCCACGCCTCAGATCCCCTCCAGAATTCAACAAGAAAGAAACTAAAGAAGAAGAAGGACTGCCCTGCTGGACCCCTGGCCTGCACCTGGACCCTGCACTCAGAAGGACTGCACCAGCTGCACACTTGGGCTTCACCACAAGAAGGACTTTGCCTGGCTTCAACTGGTTCAAGGAGGGACTCCCTGTTTGCTACAGGTGAAAAATTGCTAAACCAGAGTCCCCTGCACCAACTCCTGAAGAAAGCGACCAGCTGACCACTGTCCAGTGGCCAAAAAGGAGTTTGCGCCAGGTGCATTCTGGGAGTTGAAGTCCGCACCCCCCAAGGACCATCACAGAACTTCTGGACCCTTGGGGTGAGCTGTGGACCCCAAAAGAACCTTAAAAGAACATCTGGGTGAAGCCCCAGAAGTTTGGAAAAGATTTGAGAATTTTTGGAAAAAAGCTCCAGAGAGGGACCGACCCGCCGCGGAAATTCTAGCCGGCTTGCCTCAACCGCGACCCGGCCTGACTTCGTGGTTCGTCCCGGTAAAGAAAAACATCCGAAAAAGAGACTAAGTCCGAAGGTAAAAAGTTGACCGGGACCTCCCAGCCATCGTATCCGAGAAGGGCTCCATGGACGTCGGATCAAGATCCAGGTTTACCCCGGTCGAAGGATTTTCATCTCGAAAAAACGACTAAGTCCGAAGGTAAAAGTCTCCACTGAGGAAACCCACATCGCGTATCCGGACAAGGGCTCCAGGAGGTCGGATTCAACTGGTAGGTTCGTCCCGGTGAAGAAAAACTTCAAAATAAAGACTAAGTCAGAAGGTAACTTTTTAACCGAGGCCTCCCGCGACCTGTAGCCGAGCAGGGCTCCATCGCGGTCGGCCTGAAAGTTTGACTTTGCCCTGGTCGAGGTGCAACCAGATGACCCGATTGGCGCTTTTTGTTTCTAAGTGCTAGAAAAGTAATAATTCTTTAAAAATTCATATCTCCGGTTCCCCTGAACCAATTTTAATCGTTTTTGTGTCATTTTAAAGATAAAAATATAAACTATTTTTATAAATTGGTTTTGGATTTTTAAACTGTTTCCTGTGTTTTATTTAATTACTGTTTTGTGATATTTGAATGCTTTACACTTTGTCTCCTAAGTTAAGCCTTGACGCTCGTTGCCAAGCTACCAAGGGTTGAGCTGGGATTAATTTACTGAGACCTAACTGTACCTAGGTGGAGGTTAGTGGCTTGTTGCTAGGTGTAGGTACCTACCTGCCCTACCAATAACCCATTTTCCAACATAATTGGAAGCAGCGACGGGATCCTGTACTTGTGTTCAATATCACGTTACAGTTTTAGGTAAAACAAATTAAAAATCCTTTAAATTGTCCTAGTGCAAAAATTGTTTTTAATTTTTAATTTGGATTAATTTCAATTATTGAATTTTTGTAATTTTTCTAAATTCTTGTTTCCAATTTTTGCAAAAAGTTTTTGTTGACACAAAACTAGGGAACTATGGAGCTTGATCTGGCTAGCCTACCCACACTGACAGTAGTCCAGCTTAGGGGGTTGTGTATTGAAAGAGGGTTGCCTGCAACCACTGATCTCAGGAAGCAAATCCTGATCACATCCCTGACAGCATGGGCTGAGGCCCAAGAGGTAGAGTCAGAAGAAGCTCCAGAGGAGGGAGAAAGAAGGGAGGATGCAAGCTCTAACCACTCAGGGGAGGGAAGGCATCTGACCCTAAGTGAGGACGAGGAAGAACAGTCCTCAGTAGATACAGTCACTAGGAGCAGGCCCAAAGCTAGTGGTAGGAAGGGGGTCCTTTCAGGAGGAGAGAACCCATCCATCAGAGAAAGAGAGCTGGAGGCCCAGCTAGCATACATAGCTTTGGAAGCAGAGAAGCTGGCCCTAGAAAAGAAAAAGTGGGCATACAAAGAGAAAAGAGATGGAAGCAGCGATAAAGAAGCTGAGGTGTCCATGGGTGGGGGAGTTTGCCCCAGATTACCCAAGGGGGTAGTTCCTGCTTATGTA
The DNA here is from genome assembly GCF_031143425.1 of Pleurodeles waltl. NCBI lineage: Eukaryota > Metazoa > Chordata > Amphibia > Caudata > Salamandridae > Pleurodeles > Pleurodeles waltl. Next base: position 143,187,266 of record NC_090437.1, on the reverse strand, counting down.
GAGGGGGATGACATAGATAAGTGGCTAGGGGCCTTTGAGAGGGCACTCCAAATGAGAAGGGTTAGGCCTCAATACTGGGGTTCCCTTTTGTGGGAGTTGGTCCCCAACTCAGGGAGGGATAGGCTTCTGACCTTAAGGGGGGAGGAGGCAGATTCATACCCTAGTATGAAGAGGTGCTTAGCCAAGAAGTTTGGTCTGACCCCAGAGCAATATAGAATGAAGTTCAGGGACACCCAGAAGGTCAGTACCCAGTCTTGGGTTGACTTTGTGGACATTTCACTAAAGGCACTAGAGGGCTGGATTATTGGTAACAAAGTAGATACTTATGAGGGGTTATACAATCTGATCATGAGAGAGCACATCTTGACCAATTGTATCCAAGAAAGGTTACGCCAGCATCTAGTGGACTCTAAGCAGACCAACCCTAGAGAGCTAGGGGAGGCAGCTGATGAGTGGTTGAGAACCAGGGTGGTTGTCAAGTCCCAGGGGGGAGACTCCAAGAAGGGGGGGACAGGTCCCCAAAAACCTAAGGAGGGAGGTGGTAAGCCCACCACAGAGACTCCCTCTGTACCCCAGAACCCTAAGAAGGAGGAGAGTAAATCCCACTCCCACTCTGACAAGCAGAGACAGGGAGACCCAGGGTTAAAAAAGCTCTTGGACAGTAGGGCTTGCTTTGACTGTCAGCAGACAGGTCACTTCCGAGGAGATGCAGCCTGTCGAAAGAAGGTGGTTAGCATTGGGCTGTCCAGTGTAGCCATGGAGGAGGATTCCTCAGATGATGAAGTCCTCTTAGCATTCAGCTGGGAGACAGGACCAGATGGTAAGCTGGTGATCCCTGAGGGTGGGAGTAGGCACTTCCACCACATTCAAGTGAATGGGATCC